>NC_141543.1:101632500-101980000 GCF_021556685.1 Rattus norvegicus
CAAGGCTGGCACGGGGAAACGGAATGACGCAGAAGGGTGGGAGGGAAGACCTCCCTCAGGATAGGACGTTCCGTTCAGTAATTTTGATCCTTCTGTACCAATACAGCATTTTCTAAATGCATTTGTAGCCTAACCTGGCTTTCCACTCTGTGCTGTGATCACTTCTGTAAAGAGTCATTTCTGTACCTTGCTTCGGTCTATGAGTCTCTCTTAGTCGCCTACACCAAGATGATTCCCTGCTCGCCTTCAATTAAAAGGTAGAGCTGCAGAGCTTGTCAGTAAGAAAGGAGGGAGGGGAAGCGAGGGGGGATTGAAAGGGCAGCGAGAGAGGACTGACAGAAATTAAGAAATGAATTTTTTATTAATCCGTCAAACTTGATAACTTTTCCCTTTGTTTCAAGGATGGACAATCACTTCCTCATTGGCGTTCCGCGCCACCATAACCCATTACTAACTGTGTGGGATATTGGGTGAACAGGAATAATGAAGCCAAATCCGACCTTTGTGAAAAGAGCATTTCTGTCTACTCGTCAAGTCTGCCAGAGACGCGGGAAACAGGTAGATAGCACACTCGATTCATGGTTCTTGATAAGCGTTTCCTAAACTTAAAAAAAAAAAAAAAAGTCACCAATTCTCACCTTTCAAAAGCCAATTCTAGGGGCTAGAGAGTTGGCTCAGGGGTTTAGAGCGCTTGATACCATTGCAGAGGTCCTGGATTTGATTCTAAGCATCCATATCTGGTGGCTCTCAACCACCCGTAACTCCAGTTCCAGGAGATCTGAGGCCCTCGTCTGGCCTCTGTGAGCTCCTGTGCTACAGACATACACACACCGGACCATACATATTAAATAAATAGCTCTTATAGGGAGCGCCCAAAGACTGAGCCACCAACCAAAAGGCAGGCATAGGCTGGACCCAGGCCCCCACGTATACAGCAGAGGTGCAGCTTGGTCTCCATGCGGGCCTTCCAGCAACTGGAGCAGGGGCTGCCCCTGGATCTGGTGCCTGCCTGTGGATCCTGTTCCCCTAGCCAGCCTGTCTTGTCTGCCTCAGTGGGAGACTGACTTGACTGGGGGGAGGGGTGACACCTGGGGGAGGCTCCCCCTTCTCAGAGGAAGGGAGAAGAAATGGAGGATCTGTGTCAGGGGGTACTGGGAGGAAGAGAGGGCTGATATTGGGATGTACAGTAAATAAATTAATTTTGAAATTTAAATATATATTAAAGTACTGAATATATATATTAATTTGGCGTTTTCGCACCTAATCACTTTTATAGATGGGAGAAGAGTTATGAAATACCAATTTAATTTGGAAGTTTAAAAAGCCTTCCATGTGGTTCTGATTCTTGGCCAAAATTGAGAATAGTCATGATAAATACTGTTATGAACACTTAGAAGAACGGGGCTCATGTTACCTTGCACTGTCTTTCCCATGTACCTAATTCTCAAGGAAAGGGGTGTGCTATAATCACGTTTTGAGAACATAATTTTTTGGTGGCGAGCCTAGCCTTTAACAGCTGATCCACGTCTCCAGCCCAACTTAAAATATAGAATATCGCTGGGCATGCACTCAGGAGGCAGAGGCAGGCAGATGTCTGTGAGTTCAAGGCCAGCCTGGTCTATACTGAGTGCCAGGACAGACAGGGCTACATGGAGGCTCTGTCTCAAAAAAAGAAAAGAAAAGAAAAGTAAATAAAAATAGTTTAATTAATGACTTTCCTCCTTGCTTTGACAAAATACCTCTCAAAGACAAAGAAATTATTTTAAATAATTGTCTGGGGTTATAGGCCGTCGTGGTGGGAGGGTGGGGTGCATAGTAACAGGAGCTGCTGACAGTTGAAGCAGCAGCAACGGAAAGCTGCTCACTCACTTGTAGGTGGATCAGGAAACAGAAAACAGCGTTGTAGCGGTGTGTTGGGTGTGTTTACCTACACTGCTTTGTGCTCCGAGCTGGTCGCCGGGAGCTCTTGAAATCAGAGAATGAAACACACACACACACACACACACACACACACACACACACACACACACACACACACACAAGCTTATTTTTGAAATGTCTTGGCTAGCTCAAAGGCTGGGCAGTTCTAATCCTTAGCCGCCACAGTACTCCTAACTCAACATCCTCTAAGTCTGTGGTCTGTCTTTGCTGCCCTGTTCCTTCTGGGCAGCCCCCTAGACTTTGCTGCTCAAGATGTTTCTGGGGGCGCGCATTCCTTCTCACCTACATTTCGGATGATTGTCCTTCTGCAGCTCTAAATCTGACCCGTCTCCCTCTGAACCCTGATGATTCTCCTCCTCTCTCCCTCATCCTAGCCAATGCAAATCTAAAGGTCCTGCCCCCCTCCCTTTGCCCAGCCATTGGCTGCTGGCATCTTTATTGATTGATTAAAAGCCAATTGGGGAAAAGGACCTTCAGCATTTGGACACGCAGATTCCAGATGAAATCAAAGCACTAGAACCAATCCCCAACAGGGAGTTCCAGAACTCTTCTGGTTGTCTCCTTTTCCTCCTTTTATTTATTTAGAGATCCTATCCCGTTGGACCACGCCACCTACATTAGGGGTGGGTCTTCCTCTCTTAATCAGTCCTCTTTAGAAATGCCGTTACACACATACCCAAAGATGCGTATCATTAATGCACAGCTCAAGTTTCTTCCTCCAGTGAAGTTGACATTAAAAACTAACCATTTACACACAGATAAAGCCCTGGCAAGTCCGAGGACTCTGTGAGATGATCTGAGGCTAAGAGGGAATGAAGGCACAGACTTTCATTGCCTATATGTTTTATGAGTGATAGCTATGTGTCTCTACATAGGTCTTAGGGAAGTGGGCTATGTAGATACTTTGGGGGAGGGGGAAGGAGAGGAGGGAGAGGGGGAGGAGGGGTGGGGGAGGAGGAGAAAGAGAGAGAGAGAGAGAGAGAGAGAGAGAGAGAGAGAGACCCTAATTAGAGACAGAAGATGAGAAATCTTCAGTAACAGTCATGTTCTGTTTCTTGAAGATCTAAGAGAATAATATATCTTTATATGTAGTTTTTATATTTTGGGCTACTTGAGAGTGAGTTGTGTATATTATTTCCTTTTGCCCCTTACATACTGGTGGTGGGGGAAGGCTATTTTCTAAGACCAAGAGTAGTCTTGTCAGCCAAGACCAAAACTGTCTGAGATCACTGGGGATTGGAGCTGTGGGTGACACCCACACTGTCACAAATTAATCACATAATAGTGTTACTTCGTTTTTAGGTCAGGGTTTGTCAACCTCCAATTAGTCTAAATGTTTTCAATATACATGTCATTTGAGTAGTCTTGATAAAGATGAGTTAGTATTCTTACGTCATAGTTTTATGTTTTAAAGGAAGTTTTGTTTTGGTGGGGAAACACCAACACATTAAATTCCCTTTATCCTGGATAAAGTATTGTGACATGGAATTGTCATAGTTTGCCATCTTTCAAAGGGGACACAGTTTACTCGCCGAAAATATAAGGAATGCTATCCGCCTGATCTTCTTGTGTAGGAGTCAACATGTCTTTCTAATTTTAAAACGTGCTTTTTTCATGTATATAGATGTTTGCCTATATTTATGCATGGGCATCTCTTGTGTACTTGGTGCCTGCAGAGGCCAGAAAAGACTTCCAGGTCCCCTGGAACTGGATTGATAGATGGTTGTGAGCCGCCATACGGATGCTGAGAACTTGGGTCCTCTGCAAGAGCAGCAAGTGCTCTTAACCACTGAACCGCTGTCATCTGCCCGGCTCCTGTTCTTTGATTCATATCTGAGTCTTTCTAAAAAGTCTACAGTGAAGCCAGGTGGTGGGGCCCATGCCTTTAATCCCAGCACTTAGGAGGCAGAGGCAAGTGGATCTCTGTGAGTTCTAGTCTACAGAATGAGTTCCAGGACAGCCAGGGCTACATAGTGAAACTCTGCCTTGAAAAACAGAAACAAACAAACAAACAAAAAAAGTCTACATTGAAAATACCAACAAGGGCTGGAGAGATGGCTCAGCGGTTAAGAGCACTGACTGCTCTTCCAGAGGTCCTGAGTTCAAATCCCAGCAATCACATGGTGGCTCACAACCATCTGTAATGGGATCTGTGTGTGTAATTGTATACAAAAAAATAAATAAATCTTTAAAAAAATACCAACAAAAATATCATCTACGCTGCGTTCAATTATATTACCTTTTACTAGAGAGTCACATGATTTTCTATAGGACCGGAAGACATCTTTTTCCACACTTCAACGACCACAACAAAATACTAAGTTTGACACTGATTTAATTTCAAGTAAATGGCACGCAACCCAGTTGCATGATCTCTGTTCTGTTTAAAGCACATTAGACATTAATAAGTAAACTAGGATTCGCACATCTGTAGTTCTAAATCGAACAAAAGAAGCTTCATTGCTTCTGTCTCTCTGTCTCTGTCTGTCTGTCTGAGTCAGAGTTTCTCTGTGTAGCTCCAGCTATCTTGGAACTCAGTCTGTAAACAAGGCTGGCCTAGAACTCAGAAATTCTCCTGCTTCTGCCCCCCCCTAAGTGCTGGGGTTAAGTGTACCACCACATCCAGCTATGACTACCATCTCAAGGGAAAATAGTGGGGGTTTTTTATTTAATTTATTTTGTATTTTCTCCAGACCTCACTACCCAAATTTCTATTTCAATTCCTCAACTAAGTTCCTAGTTGATCTTGATTTTTTTTTTCTATTTGTGTGACAGATGAAAACCAGCACACAGGGTATAAAAATAACATTAAGATGCAAACTCAAAGTCCATAGGAAAATATTTCTGGGCTGAGAACATTCCTGCTTGAGTTTTCCATGAGAAAAGAACACCATTAAGACTGGCTTTTGAGGGTTTAGAGAGAGATGGCTGGGCAGCTAAGGGCACTGGTTGCTTTTGCAAAGATCTTCCACTCCAAGACCTATATAAAGGCTCTGATTCGTCTACAATTCCAGTTCAAGGGGGAATCTAGTGCCCTCTTCTGGGCTCTGAGCGCACTGCATGAGGGTAAGGCACAGACACAGGAAGAGAAAGCGCTAACACACACACAATAACTACGCCTTTCCTTTTTAATCGGCTTTTGAAGTTCCCTTGGGCCAATACTGACGCACAAGCGCTTTAACCAATACAGGGGGATCTGGTTTTCTTTGTTCAGTTATCGACTCTGTAGGCATCGCATTCCCAGAAACCCAAGCATCTTTCAGAGGCTGCAGTGGGACAGAATGGCCCTTGAGAAGCTAAAACGGGGAATAACGGCTTGAGAATGGTATGAGGCAGGAGGACTGACGTGAGAGATATTTTCATCTCTGGAGACTCGGTGCCAATTCAGGGCAAAGTTAGGGGAGCAAAGCGGCCTTCGCAGGAAAGTGACACTGGATGGAGAAGGTGAGGACAGGAGTGGAGTCAGAATGGAAAAGTGACTCACACGCTGACCCACGCCATTGCTGCTTGTCTTCATGATTGATGATTATCAACAGTCATCTCTAGACACACTCTGTCACTGTTCAACCGTAAAGAAGCCATGCTGTGAATAGTCACTTTTTTTTTTAGAGAGCCCAGTGGTGCAGTGTTAGCATAGACCTTGGTGGGAAAGTGGAAAGAAAAAAAAAATTAAACAATTTATGTCCTATGAATGTTAGGTTGAGGATGTAAGGCAATGAGCTTCCTTATGTGTTGATAGAATGTTTGTTTATTTTAAAGATGTTCTTTGTCTTTATTTGTATGTGTGTGTGTGCATGTGTGTGTTTGTGTGTGTGCACGTGCGTGTACATTTGTGTTAGTGTGTGGGGTGTTTGGGGAGGTCTGTAAAGGACATCAGACCCCTTTCAGCTACAATTACAACCGTGAGCCTCATTAACATGGGTCTTGAACAAAAACAAAATAAAACTCAGGTTTTCTGAGCGATCTACACTCTTAACTCCCGAGCCATCTCTCTGGCCGCTGGAATAGCTTATACTGCTAAGAACTTCCTAAAACCGATGTGATATAGGTCATGCGTGTTGTTTAATATGTGTATGTGTTAGTCTGTTGCTCTTGCTGCTACGACAAAATGGCATAGATTAAGTGCCTTTGAAGTCCAAGATCAACTTCCTGGGTGATTTAATATGTGGGGAGGACTCTACTTGCAGGTTGCTGCCTGGGCAGAAGTGAGGTGGAGAACAAGAAATATATTCTGTGTATAATAAAGTCCTCTTTGGTTGGGGTCCAGTCTGTACTATTACCTACCAGTAAGTCCATTAACAGATTTGGTCATATTTGGGGTTGGGTCTCCAGTGTGTGGATTTAAGGGCAGCACAATTCACGGCAGAGCAATGTCCCTAGAACAGTGTCCGTACATTCTGACCTTGGGATTCCACTTTTGGCACTTTCTCCCTTCTGTGTGAAACAGACTATGGTGGAGACTAAAGGAAGGGACTGGTCTGAAACCCTAAATGGAAGCTTAGGTGTATCAGCCTTAGTCCTTACTCACAGATTCATAGTTTGATGGCTTTATCTGAGGAAGAGTCTAGCTAGAAGAAGTAGGCCATGAAGATGGGTTTGGGGGACTCTTTCTTTTTTCCCCCCTTTCTTTTTTTCGGAGCTGGGGACTGAACCCAGGGCCTTGGGCTTGCTAGGCAAGCGCTCTACCACTGAGCTAAATCCCCAACCCCTGGGGGACTCTGTCTTCTCCAGGCCCCTTCTTTCCTATCTACTTCCCAGACACCATGAGATCAGCAGATCGGCTCCACTGTGCCCTTTCTTGACACGGACCCCTTTGCAAGTCCAGAGCCAACGACGCACTGGAACTTCTGAGATCGTGCGCTGAAATAGATCTTCCTCTAAAAGGTTTCAGGTATTTGACGTAGTCGACAAGGTGGGGGATAGGATGGGGTGTGGCGGAGTGGGGGTGCTCACAGAATCGCTGTTGGGAGGATTTCAGACCTGTTTTAAACCTCTGCCCTCCAGTAACATCTGTTTTGAGGTTCTCCATTTTCGCTGAGTTTGCCTCATGCCTCTGCAGCTCTCTGCTGAGACCGAGTCATCACGCGTCTACCATTTTTTTTACAGATTTATTTTATGCTGGTAAGTGTCTTGCCTGCACCCACGTATGCATACCATATAGATGGCTCTTGCCTATGGAGATCAGATGCAGGCATGGAATCCCTAGAATGATTGTGAGCCACCGTATGGTTCTGGGAACCTACTCCGGTCATCCCCAAGAGAAATAAGTGCTCTTAACCACTGAGCTCTCTCCAGCCCCACATGTCTCCCATTTTGACACTTTAAGTTCATGAAGTTCATTTTCATTATACGTAGGTACAGAAATAGTCTTTCAAGATCCAATGGATCTTTGAAGGAGAGAGTTGTTTGGTTTCATTTCTGTGGCTGTGATACAAGGCCTTAACTCTAGGGAGGAAGGGCTCATTTGACTGACAATTCTAGGTGACTGTCCACCAGTGAGGGAAGTCAAGGCAGGAGCTTAAAGGCTGGCCTGATCAGCATTCTGCAGAGCGTGGCCTCTGATCAAAGAACTCACTTCATAGTTTTAAAGAAGTACAGCGAGAACCTTAAAGATGCTGCTTGCCACATAGCTTTTCAGGTTTCTAAAAGTGGCCTGTTTAGGGGATGGTGTCGCCCACTCTCCCGTTTCACAGTCAAGACAATGACCCATGAATGTGCCCACAGGCCAATTTGACCTAGACGATTCGTTAATGGAGACTCTTCCTAGATGACTCTAGGTCTTGTCGCATTGATATTTAAAGCCACTGAGATTATGACAGCATTACTCTGGAATACTGTTGCACTATTCTGGGTTGGGAAAGTCCCTGTAGTTGATTGACTGCATCCTTGGGTTTCACCAGGGAGGTAGCACGTGAGTCCTTTCTGCTTTAGGACCTCGGAACTGTAACATTCATTCCCTTCTCAGGAACAAATTATAGGGGACAGGGCAAAGGACATCAAGGACCCCCTTAAGTCCAGGCTGACCTTCTTACAGTTTGGGAAGCTGGACGAAGACGAGGGTGGGAGGCAAAGTGTTCTGGTTCGTCATCGAAGTCTCTGTTTGCTACTGGTTATTTATTAAATGTCCCATCCTGAAACGCCAGCTGTGATTGTCCTTCAGAGAAGACGAGCGCTGGGAAATGGAATTTAGGTTTGCAACAATACTCTTTCCACTGGGGCTATGGCTCAGCTGTGGAGTCCTGGCTTGAAGTCCTGGGGTTCCACACATCCCTGGCACTACGCACAGCAACAGAAGTGGTTATTTGGATGTTCCGAGAGCTGACGTTAGAGTTCACATGCTATGAATCCGTCTTTTGTATTCCTAGGCTCAGCCCTCAGATGTGGTCAAATTTTATACTTACAGGGATGGAGATAACCTCAATGGAATAACTTGGGTGGTTATCATGTTTGTACAAGACCTCCGTTCATTTGTGTTCACTGAACAGCTACTATGTGTTCAGGCTCTATCCTATATACTGTATTTAAACACCAAAAATATAGAAATATAATCAAATCTTACGTGTTATAAAATGGGAGGACTCCCTGAATCTTCGTGAAAGACTTACTGGTGACCCAGATATATGTCATTCTACATTCACTCACTGTATGTGGCAGTCTGCAGATGTAGGCAAGATATTTGGACACATCACCTCCTGCATAAAACCACAGACTAGTAAAAAAATAAGAGTCTTGCCCAATAGATTTCCAGAGCATCAACAAGGTAAACCAGGTAACATTATTCCTCTAGGTCAGGCAAAAAAATAAATAAATAACACATCAATGCACTAAAAGAAATCCAAGCAAGTTATAATCTAAGGCATAAGAAAGTTTGAAACAGATCGAAGAAAAATGAGGCCAGCATTCTTTGAGTTTTGTCTTACGGATCCACCAGAAGATGTTCTAAAAATGTGTGTGTGTGTGTGTGTGTGTGTGTGTGTGTGTGTGTGTGTGTGTTTGTATGTTTGTGCATGTACGTATGCACAAGTATAGAGGGTGGAGGATGAGCTCTGGTGTCATTCTCAGAGATGTCATCAGCTTTCTTTCAGACAAGGTCTCCCACTGGACTGAGGCTCATTAACTGGCTGTCAAGCCCCTGGGATCCTCCCATAGCCACCTCCCTCCCCACTGCTGAATTAACAAGTTCACACCACCAGCCATGGCATTTTCATGTGGGTGCTGGGGATTGAACTCCTGTCCTTCCGTTTGCAAGGCAAGCATTTTTACCCACTGAGTTGGTTTCCCAGTCCTTACCAAGACACTTCTTACAGTGTAGTAGTGAACTGCGTGAGGACGTGCTGTGGGCGTGACCTCTTCGCTATTTTATACATTCAAAACATTGATCAGCACCACCACCTCAGGAACAAGGTCTCAACGCCTGTGTGTAGTTAGGATGGCAACACGGTTTTGTAATATATTTATTTCTGCTCACACTGACTTAATTATTTTGTTTATGTGCATGGTCTCAACCATGTCCTCAACGAAGAGAGTTGGCAAACCTGTGACTGTTACCCTTACCCATCTTCCGAAGACAAGTACGTCCCAAGTGTTTCCTGACCTCTTCCTTTCTGACATTTTGTTTGTTGGTTTGTTTATTTTCTGGTGCTGGAGATTAACCCCAGAGCCTATCCTATACTAGGCAAGCATTCTATCTCTAGGAAACCTCCAGAAGCCTTGTAATTGTTTTAAGATTTCAAAACCATTATGTCCTATACATAAATTATCACCTTCCCAGAAACTGTCTACCATCCAAAGACAGAATATCTGTTCGGAGTATTATTTTGCCAGCTGGTTGTCATATGACCATAATCTAAAGCCGTAATAGAGGCTGGGCTGGCTAGCCTTATGTCAACCTGACACATAAGCTAGAGTCATCAAGAGAAGGGAACCTCAACTGAAAAAAATACTCCCATAAGATCTGGCTGGAAGGCATTTTCTTAATTAGTGATAGACAGGGGAGGGCCTAGCCCACTGTGGGTGGTGCCATTCCCTAGGCTGGTAGTTCTGGGTTCTATAAGAAAGTAGGCTGGGTGAGCCATGATGAGCAAGCCAGGAAGCAGGACCTCTCCATGGACTCTTCATCAGCTCCTGCTGGTTCCAGGTTCCTGCCCTGCTTGAGTTCCTTCAAGGATATAGAGCAATTTTATTGAAGTGCAAGCCAAATAAATCATTTCCTCCCCAACTTGAATTTCGGTCATAGTGTTTTGTCACAACACTAATAGAAAACCTGACTAAGATAGAGTGGGGACTGAAGAGATGGCTCAGTGGCTAAGAGCACAGACTTGTCGTCAGAAGGCCCGAGTTTTCTTCCAGGGCTTACGCTGGCTGGATCACAACTCCAACTTCAGAGGATCCTGTGCCCTCTTCCGGAGCACACAGGCCTTGCACGGATGTGCACGCTCACCCCACCACCTCCACCACACGTGTATATACACGTGTAATTAAAAACAAGTCTTAAAAAACAAACCAAACAAACAAACAAAAGCAACACAATACAGGCTAGAAAGATGGCTCAGCAGTAAGAGTATTGGCTACTCTTCCAGATGACCCAAGGTTCAGTTCCCAGAATCCACGTGGTGGCTCACAACTGTTGGAACTCCAGACCTAGGGGATCCAATGTTCTCTTTTGGCCTCTGAGGGCACCAGGCACAGATCTATATATGGAGGCAAAACACTCACACATATAATATAAAAATAAAGGGAAAGTTAAAACATAATAGAAGGACTAACTCAACCTATTTCTTAAAAACAAATATATATATATATACACACTATAGATTACAGTACATTAGATCTACTTTAGTTAATATATTATACATATGACATAGAAACATATGTATATGCACACACACATATATATATTATACTCCATTAAATGAATATTAGTTTACCCTAATACATACATACATTAGTTTCCTATGAAAAATATAAAAGTTCTAGAGAAATCTACCGAATGGCTTTTACTTCAGCTCCACAAATAACAAGACGGCTATATAGCTGTATCTGAAAACATTTGTTTTGTGTAACCACATGCCCACATTTCTTCTATAAATATATAACACTCCCTGCTAACTCAATTCTGTCACTTTTTGTATGCTAGACTATAATTTCATATCGTCTATATAAGAAAACGACTTACAAAGTCAGAGATTTGTTTCAACAATAAAAACTATTTACTTGACCGGAAGTCCCACACCCGCGGATCCCGGCCCGCAGCAGCTCTCTGCTCCCAAACCCCGTGGGAGAGAGACCTCACCGCCTGATCAAGTGGGCACTCCTGAGGCTGCAGAGCGGAGGAGACCACCAACACTGCCCACCCCTGCCCACATCCCTGGCCCAAGAGGCAACTGTATAAGGCCTCTGGGTTCCCGTAGGGGAGGGCCCAGGAGCGGCAGGATCCCTGCGCCTGAGACACCGCCAGAACCTGAAGGAAACAGACCGGATAAACAGTTCTCTGCACCCAAATCCCGTGGGAGGGAGAGCTAAACCTTCAGAGAGGCGGACACGCCTGGGAAACCAGAAGAGACTGCAATCTGTGCACATCCAGACGCCAGAGGAAAACACCAAACGCCATCTGGAACCCTGGTGCACGGAGGCTCCCGGAAAGAGCGGCGCAGATCTTCCCGGTTGCTGCCGCCGCGGAGAGGACTTAGGCAGTACCCCAGGAGCAAACTTGAGCCTTGGAACCACAGGTAGGACCAACTTTTCCCCTGCAAGGAACCTGCCTGGTGAACTCAAGACACAGGCCCACAGGAACAGCTGAAGACCTGTAGAGAGGAAAAACTACATGCCCGAAAGCAGAACACTCTGTCCCCATAACTGGCTGAAAGAAAACAGGAAAACAGGTCTACAGCACTCCTGACACACAGGCTTATAGGACAGTCTAGCCACGGTCAGAAATAGCAGAACAAAGTAACACTAGAGATAATCTGATGGCGAGAGGCAAGCGCAGGAACCCAAGCAACAGAAACCAAGACTACATGGCATCATCGGAGCCCAATTCTCCCACCAAAGCAAACACTGAATATCCAAACACACCAGAAAAGCAAGATCTAGTTTCAAAATCATATTTGATCATGATGCTGGAGGACTTCAAGAAAGACATAAAGAACTCCCTTAGAGAACAAGTAGAAGCCTACAGAGAGGAATCGCAAAAATCCCTGAAAGAATTCCAGGAAAACACAATCAAACAGTTGAAGGAATTAAAAATGGAAATAGAAGCAATCAAGAAAGAACACATGGAAACAACCCTGGACATAGAAAATCAAAAGAAAAGACAAGGAGCTGTAGATACAAGCTTCACCAACAGAATACAAGAGATGGAAGAGAGAATCTCGGGAGCAGAAGATTCCATAGAAATCATTGACTCAACTGTCAAAGATAATGTAAAGCAGAAAAAGCTACTGGTCCAAAACATACAGGAAATCCAGGACTCAATGAGAAGATCAAACCTAAGGATAATAGGTATAGAAGAGAGTGAAGACTCCCAGCTCAAAGGACCAGTAAATATCTTCAACAAAATCATAGAAGAAAACTTCCGTAACCTAAAAAAAGAGATACCCATAGGCATACAAGAAGCCTACAGAACTCCAAATAGATTGGACCAGAAAAGAAACACCTCCCGTCACATAATTGTCAAAACACCAAACACACAAAATAAAGAAAGAATATTAAAAGCAGTAAGGGAAAAAGGTCAAGTAACATATAAAGGCAGACCTATCAGAATCACACCAGACTTTTCGCCAGAAACTATGAAGGCCAGAAGATCCTGGACAGATGTCATACAGACCCTAAGAGAACACAAATGCCAGCCCAGGTTACTGTATCCTGCAAAACTCTCAATTAACATAGATGGAGAAACCAAGATATTCCATGACAAAACCAAATTTACACAATATCTTTCTACAAATCCAGCACTACAAAGGATAATAAAGGGTAAAGCCCAACATAAGGAGGCAAGCTATACCCTAGAAGAAGCAAGAAACTAATCGTCTTGGCAACAAAACAAGGAGAATGAAAGCACACAAACATAACCTCACATCCAAATATGAATATAACAGGAAGCAATAATCACTATTCCTTAATATCTCTCAATATCAATGGCCTCAACTCCCCAATAAAAAGACATAGATTAACAAACTGGATACGCAATGAGGACCCTGCATTCTGCTGCCTACAGGAAACACACCTCAGAGACAAAGACAGACACTACCTCAGAGTGAAAGGCTGGAAAACAACTTTCCAAGCAAATGGTCAGAAGAAGCAAGCTGGAGTAGCCATTCTAATATCAAATAAAATCAATTTTCAATTAAAAGTCATCAAAAAAGATAAGGAAGGACACTTCATATTCATCAAAGGAAAAATCCACCAAGATGAACTCTCAATCCTCATCTTCGGTTGGTTTATATACAAGTGTGCAATTTCTAGGCTTGAAAGTAAAATGATGCTATCTCGTGCTGGATAGAGGAGCCTTATTTTTTATTATGGCAGCTTGCTATTTTTGTAATATGGTGATTTGGTTGAACACATTAAAGTACAGTAGTAACTGATCTCCCCCTCTTCCTGGATGAGTGAGGAGATGATTAAATTTTGATGTCAGCATCCATGAGCATATTCAGATGAGCTTCTGCTTCTGTTGAAAAGGATGCTGTGTTTGATTGTGGTCCGAAGCTTTGAAGCACTACTTGGCATCTCCTTCCTTGGAGGTCTCACTGTTTAAACATAACAGATTTGATAGCTTGTTGGTAAGGTGAGGTCCAGCTTGTCTCCACTAGGTCATCTTCATGTGAATCCGGTGGTTATACGGTTTTGTTCTAGGGATATTTCATTTTTTTAATAACGGTTTTAGCTGACATTCATGGAGAGAATGAATCCTTAGAAGTGTGCCACTAGTGAAAGGAAATCCTGTCTAGAGTATGTTTCTTTACAAAGCTGTGTCACACCATCCTTTGGGCCCTCTGCTGGAAAAGTAGAATCAAGTCTCAAATAATGCCTTTTAAATTGTATCCTCTAGTATTATAGATGTAGGACAGTACTGTATCATACCTCTGTGGATGTAAAATAGCTTGTACCTGCTTTATGATACGTAGTAGTGACCGTGCTTTATCAGAGCTGTTTTTAATGATGTTGCTCAGAATGTTTTCTTTCCAGATGATGATTGAGAAGCTAATTTAAAAAAAAATGGTGCCAGGTACCACAAGAGTAACAGAACTGTGCTGTTTTCTCGGGTTTTGTTTTTTTACTTTTTTTTTTAATGGAGTGTGCTGGATGTCTCTACAGTTTTGTTCAGATGACTGCAGAACCTGGAAAAGCTGTTGCTGCTGTTGATGCATAACACACTGCTATTATTGGTCTTTTTATATAAATATAAATATATATATACAGATAAAAAAAGAGTACATAGGGGAACTGGAGAGATAGCTCAGTGATCAAAAGCACTGGCCACTCTTCTAGAGGACCTCGGTTCAATTCCCATCACCTACATGGCAGCTCACAACTGTCTGTAACTTCAGTCATAGGGGATCTGAAACCCTCATGTAGATACACATACAAGCAAAACACCAAAATAATAAATATATAAGTAATGAAAAAAAAACTATTTACTTATTTTTATTTTATGTGTTGCGTTTTCCCTGCCCGTTTTTTTAAAAAAAAAATGTGTGGCCCTTATATGTAATTCCCATAGAGACCAGCAGAGGGCGCCAAAGCCTCTGAAACTGGGGTTACAGGTAGTTGCGAGCCTCCTTGTGGATATTGAAAAACAAACCCAGGTTTAAAAACCAAACCCATTAGCACAATTAACTGCTCTCAACTGCTAAGTCCTATCTCCAGCCATATATTTTAAAACAATTTTTATAGAAATGATATTATTTTATTCTTACCCATGCCATCCTCCACTGCGGCAGCACCAACAGATAACAACACAATTCAGTCAAGAACGAGTTCTCAGCCGCCCTACCAGGGCTATCCTGGGACATTGTTAGCGCTGCTACCATCAAGTAAAAACTAAGAGCCCATGTCAAGATGCACTGCATCAAGACGTCTGCTCTGCCACAGGTGACATGGGCGTGCACGGGGTCATCTCCACCCTCTTCGTGGAGGAGTCAGCTAGGAGGACACTGCCCAGTGTTTTTCAGCGGAAGGAAGACCTCCAGGTAAGAAGAATGGGCCACTTCTTTCTGTGAAAGTCTTACCGTCATCCGTCCTAGGGACTGCGAGATCCAGAAGCAACTCAGACCCGTGGAGGGTCTTTTCTCTCCCTTTAGAGGAAACAGATGATATAAACCATCGGCCATCTGTGGTCAGTCTGAGGAACAAGGACACCCACCACAGCCAGCTTCATTTCAGTCTGAATCACGGCATCTGTCAGTGCTGCATGCCCAATCAAGTCGAGAAAGTACTACGGGCCATAGGTACGGACCCTCTGCCAGCTAAAGTCCTATGACCAAGTGCGGCTACTGACTTGGAGAACGTGTAAAAGTCTCCGGGTGTGTTGAACACATGGAACAGGAGGGATATTGTCCCTATTAAATAGATTTTGCTGTAACCACCCCCAGACCCCCAAAGAGAGCTCATCTGAAATGATTGCCTGGTGTGAGTGCTTTACCGGTGCCGGTTCTGAAATGGGTTCCGCTGGGCCCCACAATGTGAGACGTAGCAGGGTTCAGGGACTGCCGAGCATCTTCAAAAGATACAGCTTTCTTAGCAGCTCAGAGTGGGGCCAACGTAGCCCCACGATACATTCCATACTTCTTAGTTATTAAATCTAGAACCCAGTAAATGCGACTCTTCTGTCTCTAAGCCAGTATATCCCAGGGTATCCTGGCTTCCAATTGGGTCGTATCATCTCCACCCTCTTAGAACTAAGATAGATTGTGTAAGGTTTATCAGAGGCCTCTTGAATCATTTCAGTTTAATTTGATTTGTTCGTTTATTCAACAGAATATGTGCTCAGTACCTACTGCATACTTAGCTACCCCACACTAGATGCTACGGAGGTAGCAGAAACGCAGGCACTATTCTAATGATAGAGAGAGGAAATAAATAGCATTAAAAATATAAGAGCTGGAGAAACGGCCCAGCGGGCAGGAGTGAGTACTGTTCTTGCAAAGTAGCAGAGTTTGACCCCTAAGATCCACATCTGAAATTTCGTAAGGCTCTTTATGTAGTTCCAAGTCCAGAGGATCGCGTGCCCCCTTTTGGCCTCACTAGGTACTGCATTGCTGTATCCACAGCCTAGCAGCAGCAGCAGCAGCAACAACAACAACAACAACAACAATAATAATAATTTTTAAAATCAGGCTTTAAATAGGGTCTGGAGAGATGACTCAATAGTTAAAGTATTTTCTGCTCTTGCAAAGGCTCTGGATTTCGTTCCCAGCACCTACATTGTACAAATCACAACTACCTGTAACTCTAGCTCCAGGAGAGCTAAAAAGCCTTATGGCTTTGCTGATACCCACACACATGAGCGCACACACACACACACACACACACACACACACACTCACAAAATAAAATAAAACTTCAAAGCCCAAACCACGATTCTGCCTTTAGAAAGCGAAGTAGATACTTGGAATGTAAGCCAACCAGCTTACGGACTTTTGATATTAAAGCGCAAACAGATTAAGACTGTAATATAATCCAAAGCCCATTTTGTGTTGTTTTACTGGGTGCTGGTTTAATGACAGATGGCAGGCTATAGTTCGGGTCTAGCCTTCTTCAGATAACCAGGTGCTCTGTTGTCTGTCAAGAAAAGCCCCCAAGAACTTGTCAAGGACTGTTTAAAGGCAGTTTTTCAAAAATGGACATGCGCAGAAAATCCTCCCACATTTTCTTTTCCCACAGCGCAAGGCCTACCTGGAAAGACAATCACCGAATGTTGGAAAAGCCTGTGCCCTTGTTAGCACAAAGGATTATTTCAAGCCAAGCACACATTATCCCAAAGACGGGCACACTCTGTTCCAAACGCAGATTGCAACACCGCTCTCCCTGTTGATCAGGTATGCCCCGGCCTTTGGGTCATTTTGGAGAGCCATCGTTCCTGGACCTTTGGGTTGAGAACAAGTGAAGAATTAAGCGATCTTTCTCCAAAACTCTAGCTGACTGATCAGTGACTATAATCGAAGAAGAAATGCCTTGCCCAAATCAGATTGTGTAGTTCTCAAATCAAACAAGAGGCGTTAGTGGGATAAATTTGAACAACAGAGTTACTTCAGCTGTCTGTCCTTCGTGTATTTTCGTCATCATATTCTTACTATAAAAATGAATAAACACCTCAGTGATTTTCTAGGACTTTCCAACATCTTAAAATATTTACATATTGCCTGATGCCCTGTATTTCGGTTTAGCAGCTTAAGTGAAAAAAAAAATTATTTTTCCTCTAACACAAATTTGTTACATAGGAGTCAGATCAGAACACGATGGCATTTTTTGTTTTTTTGTTTTTGTTTTTGTTTTTTGCGATAGGGTTTCACTATGTAGACCTAGCTGGCTTGGAGCTCACTGTTAGCCAGGCTGGCTTTGAACTCAGGGAGACCTGCTTGCCTCTGGCATTAAAGGTGTGCACCCCCGGGCCTGGCCCAGGATTGAACTTTCAATTGAAGTTTTGTAGCACTCTGTTGGATTAAATGGCAGGCACACCCTTAATGATACAAAGCCAGCTTTCACATCTATAATTGAACTTCCTCCATAATGTTATCTTTAAGACAGAGGAATATTTTGACTTAATTAAAAAGAGAATGTCAGTTGATGAGCGTGCCTTCCCAGAACATGTCTCCTTGCATATATATTAAATCAAATCATTAGCTCGGTACGAACTTAGAGTTGGAGAACATACTCATAATTTAAAATGATTATAGCTGCATAATTAAGTAATGAGGATTCATGATATTTTGGGTGTGTGGAAGAAAACAGGCCTCCTGGTACCAGCGCAGTCTCTAATCTTGCTTGGGGAAGCTATCCTAATTGGCGTTTGCCTCTTACTAATACTTAAGGAGGAAACCCTAATTTACTTTGCTAATCTCTCGGGTCTGCTAAGAGCCAGCTTTCTGATTTGGGGCAATCTGCTTCACCTAGGACTCTCATCTATAAAAGGTGCGCTTTGGTCTGTAATGCCTGTTACATAACAATATTCCTGAGCTTTGGGGAAGCACTTGTCTAGTTTGCGGAAAACCCTCAGTTCAACCGTTAGCATTGACGGACAGAGAAGCAGGAGCTGGCAAGGAGGTTCAGTGAATAAAGGTGCTTGCCACCAAGTACGACAACCCGAGTTCAATCCCTAGGATCCCCATGATTAAAAAAAAAAGAACAAACTCCCACAATATGTCCCTCTGACTTCCACCTACATGCCATGTCATACGTGTGTTACTCTAAAATATATGATGCCAAAAAAGAAAGAATTTATAGACACAGAAGACCAGCAAACCGATGATTTATTTAGAAGGGAAAGGTGTCTGGTTTTGTTTTTAAAGCATACCCAGCATAAAGCAATGTAGGGACCGCACAGCGAGGACCACACTAGGGATACCTGGGGTGTTGCTTTTTCAGGTTCAACAGGTGGCAAGGAGAAGGGAGTATTTAGTGGGATTACCTTGGCCAGTTCCACCTTTGTGATCGTAAAGTTCTCAATACTCATCCCTCAGGCTGGTGACCCTGTGGGTCATGGTACTGTGAGTTTTCCCTTCAGTGACTTATAACTGCCCAAGCACCGTCAGCGGGAGATTAGCCATTCATCATATTGAGGGGAATCTAGGGAATTGCTGGCTCCCGAGGGGTTGGGGTGGAGGGTGGTTGTAGTTAGTGATGAGGTTAAAGCTCCAAGAAAGCACGTGGAGCAGCTGACTTCCTTTTCTTTCCGATGAGAGGGCGGCGAGCTTGTTGCGCGGTTTGTAAATTAAGGAGCGGAGTGTGGCATGAGAGGACTGGCAAGAGTTTACGGCCTAGCAACCCTTTCTGGACAAGTCAAGAAGGAAAGAAACTAGACAGGTACGTGGGGCTACTTAGCTCACGGTTGTAGAGTCTGTGTTCAACAGGTTAGAGTGGCCAAATGGAGATCCTCCGGTCCCCTCAGGTTTTGTTAGAAGTCTGACAGACGGATCTATTTCTGATCATCACCCAACTTAATTTTCTCTGAAAAGGTTCTTAGTGAAATCAAAACAAAGGCCACTTTAGAGACATTAACGTTTGCCCCTTGCTGCTAATATTACCTCCCTGTGCATGTGTTCGTAAGTTCACTTCCGGCTGTACAGGAGTGGCTTATAAAGTTTTCCTCTGAACCGATTACCAACAACATACACGTTTCCTTATTACCGAACGCCATTCATAAGAACTTGGACATGTGTTTGTTTTATGCTTATAAACATAAGTCTCCATTTCCGTCTTTTAAAACCCATCCCTGAGCTGGAGGTGAAGCTCAGTGGTAGAATACTCGCTCAGCCTCGAGTTCAACCCCCAGCAGTGAAAAGAAAGGTTTTTAATTTGCCTAAATCATCCAGCTACCCTGAGGATGAGATAAGACGGTGTATCTTAAGCGCTGGGCCCAGCGCCGCGTCGAAGGCACGGTTACGGTCATGGACAACGGTAAGATGCATTTTGATTTTCGACTAAGTAGACCTGAAACCCAGGAGAGAGGTGGGATCATCGTAGGTTCCACCAAAAGCGCCCGGGATTCAGAGGTTCCAGGAAACAGTCTATGACGCAGGCCCTGACGTCTGTAGCATACCTTTGACGCTGACGGAAATCGCCTGCTACTGAAGACCAATTTATACTAAGGGTTTTTGCACCGCGGCAGAAGTAGCCAGGAAAAAAGGCAACTTTTTTCAGAAAGAAGGAGGGAGTCAGGGACTGGCCATGTAGCTCAGCGCTCAGCATCCACAAGACCCTGGTTTTTAGTCCCAGAATATAAAATATCTTTAATTAAAAAAAATAAATAAATAAAAATCGGCTTAAAAAATAATGGCACTTCCTTTTTCGCGGCAGGTTTTTTTTATGTAGGGCTGGCAGGGCTCAACTCGCTCTGCAGCTGAGAATGACCTGGAATTCCTCTTCCTCCGGCCCCTGCCTGCAAAGCACAGGGATGGGAGGCGTGTGACCCCATACCTGGTTCTTGTGGTACCAGAGAAGGACCCCAGGTCTTTGTGGTAGCGAAGAAAGCACTCTACCAAGCTACACCCCCAGCCTTATTACTTCCCAAGTGCCTTAATTTTTTTTTTTCCTCTTAGCCTAATTCATCATCAAAACAATGCAAAAGAAATTAAGAATATTTATTTCGGGCTGGAGAGATGTGGTTAAGAGCACTGGCTGAGTTCAAATTCCAGGAACCGTCAGTAATGGGATCTGATGCCCTCTTCTGGTGTGCCTGAAGACAGCTACAGTGTACTCATAGAATAAATAAATCTTAAATATATATATATCCTTATAATTAATGTTTCTCTGTGTGTGTGCATGTATGTATAATTCATCGTCAAAACAATGCAGAGAAATCAAGAATATATATTACATATTCTTTTTTTTTATTAACTTGAGTATTTCTTATATACATTTCGAGTGTTATTCCCTTTCCCGGTATCCGAGCAAACATCCCCCTCCCCCCTCGCCTTCCTTATGGGTGTTCCCCTCCCAACCCTCCCCCCATTGCCGCCCTCCCCCCAACAGTCTAGTTTACTGGGGGTTCAGTCTTAGCAGGACCCAGGGCTTCTCCTTCCACTGGTGCTCTTACTAGGATATTCATTGCTACCTATGAGGTCAGAGTCCAGGGTCAGTCCATGTATAGTCTTTATGTAGTGGCTTAGTCCCTGGAAGCTCTGGTTGCTTAGCATTGCTGTACATATGGGGTCTCGAGCCCCTTCATGCTCTTCCAGTTCCTTCTCTGATTCCTTCAACGGGGGTCCTATTCTCAGTTCAGTGGTTTGCTGCTGGCATTCGCCTCTGTATTTGCTGTATTCTGGCTGTGTCTCTCAGGAGCGGTCTACATCCGGCTCCTGTCGGTCTGCACTTCTTTGCTTCATCCATCTTGTCTAATTGGGTGGCTGTATATGTATGGGCCACATGTGGGGCAGGCTCTGAATGGGTGTTCCTTCAGTCTCTGTTTTAATCTTTGCCTCTCTCTTCCCTGCCAAGGGTATTCTTGTTCCCCTTTTAAAGAAGGAGTGAAGCATTCACATTTTGATCATCCGTCTTGAGTTTCATTTGTTCTAGGTATCTAGGGTAATTCAAGCATTTGGGCTAATAGCCACTTATCAATGAGTGCATACCATGTATGTCTTTCTGTGATTGGGTTAGCTCACTCAGGATGATGTTTTCCAGTTCCAACCATTTGCCTACGAATTTCATAAAGTCGTTGTTTTTGATAGCTGAGTAATATTCCATTGTGTAGATGTACCACATTTTCTGTATCCATTCCTCTGTTGAAGGGCATCTGGGTTCTTTCCAGCTTCTGGCTATTATAAATAAGGCTGCAATGAACATAGTGGAGCACGTGTCTTTTTTATATGTTGGGGCATCTTTTGGGTATATGCCCAAGAGAGGTATAGCTGGATCCTCAGGCAGTTCAATGTCCAACTTTCTGAGGAACCTCCAGACTGATTTCCAGAATGGTTGTACCAGTTTGCAATCCCACCAACAATGGACGAGTGTTCCTCTTTCTCCACATCCTCGCCAGCATCTGTTGTCCCCTGAGTTTTTGATCATAGCCATTCTCACTGGTGTGAGGTGAAATCTCAGGGTTGTTTTGATTTGCATTTCCCTTATGACTAAAGATGTTGAACATTTCTTTAGGTGTTTCTCAGCCATTTGGCATTCCTCAGCTGTGAATTCTTTGTTTAGCTCTGAACCCCATTTTTTAATAGGGTTATTTGTTTCTCTGCGGTCTAACTTCTTGAGTTCTTTGTATATTTTGGATATAAGGCCTCTATCTGTTGTAGGATTGGTAAAGATCTTTTCCCAATCTGTTGGTTGCCGTTTTCTCCTAACCACAGTGTCCTTTGCCTTACAGAAGCTTTGCAGTTTTATGAGATCCCATTTGTCGATTGTTGATCTTAGAGCGTAAGCCATTGGTGTTTTGTTTAGGAAATTTTTTCCAGTGCCCATGTGTTCCAGATGCTTCCCTAGTTTTTCTTCTATTAGTTTGAGTGTGTCTGGTTTGATGGGGAGGTCCTTGATCCACTTGGACTTAAGCTTTGTACAGGGTGATAAGCATGGATCGATCTGCATTCTTCTACATGTTGACCTCCAGTTGAACCAGCACCATTTGCTGAAAATGCTATCTTTTTTCCATTGGATGGTTTTGGCTCCTTTGTCAAAAATCAAGTGACCATAGGTGTGTGGGTTCATTTCTGGGTCTTCAATTCTGTTCCATTGGTCTATCTGTCTGTCTCTGTACCAATACCATGCAGTTTTTATCACTATTGCTCTGTAATACTGCTTGAGTTCAGGGATAGTGATTCCCCCTGAAGTCCTTTTATTGTTGAGGATAGCTTTAGCTATCCTGGGTTTCTTGTTATTCCAGATGAATTTGCAAATTGTTCTGTCTAACTCTTTGAAGAATTGGATTGGTATTTTGATGGGGATTGCATTGAATCTGTAGATTGCTTTTGGTAAAATGGCCATTTTTACTATATTAATCCTGCCAATCCATGAGCATGGGAGATCTTTCCATCTTCTGAGGTCTTCTTCAATTTCCTTCTTCAGTGTCTTGAAGTTCTTATTGTACAGATCTTTTACTTGCTTTGTTAAAGTCACACCGAGGTACTTTATATTATTTGGGTCTATTATGAAGGGTGTCGTTTCCCTAATTTCTTTCTCGGCTTGTTTCTCTTTTGTATAGAGGAAGGCAACTGATTTATTTGAGTTAATTTTATACCCAGCCACTTTGCTGAAGTTGTCTATCAGCTTTAGTAGTTCTCTGGTGGAACGTTTGGGATCACTTAAATATACTATCATATCATCTGCAAATAGTGATATTTTGACTTCTTCTTTTCCGATCTGTATCCCCTTGACCTCCTTTTGTTGTCTGATTGCTCTGGCTAGAACTTCAAGAACTATATTGAATAAGTGGGGAGAGAGTGGGCAGCCTTGTCTAGTCCCTGATTTTAGTGGGATTGCTTCAAGTTTCTCTCCATTTAGTTTAATGTTAGCAACTGGTTTGCTGTATATGGCTTTTACTATGTTCAGGTATGGGCCTTGAATTCCTATTCTTTCCAGGACTTTTATCATGAAGGGGTGTTGAATTTTGTCAAATGCTTTCTCAGCGTCTAATGAAATGATCATGTGGTTTTGTTCTTTCAGTTTGTTTATATAATGGATCACGTTGATGGTTTTCCGTATATTAAACCATCCCTGCATGCCTGGGATGAAGCCTACTTGGTCATGGTGGATGATTGTTTTGATGTGCTCTTGGATTCGGTTTGCCAGAATTTTGTTGAGTATTTTTGCGTCGATATTCATAAGGGAAATTGGTCTGAAGTTGTCTTTCTTTGTTGTGTCTTTGTGTGGTTTAGGTATAAGAGTAATTGTGGCTTCGTAGAAGGTATTCGGTAGTGATCCATCTGTTTCAATTTTGTGGAATAGTTTGGATAATATTGGTATTAGGTCTTCTATGAAGGTTTGATAGAATTCTGCACTAAACCCGTCTGGACCTGGGCTCTTTTTGGTTGGGAGACCTTTAATGACTGCTTCTATTTCCTTAGGAGTTATGGGGTTGTTTAACTGGTTTATCTGTTCCTGATTTAACTTCGGTACCTGATATCTGTCTAGGAAATTGTCCATTTCCTGAAGATTTTCAAGTTTTGTTGAATATAGGTTTTTATAGTAAGATCTGATGATTTTTTGAATTTCCTCTGAATCTGTTGTTATGTCTCCCTTTTCATTTCTGATTTTGTTAATTTGGACGCACTCTCTGTGTCCTCTCGTTAGTCTGGCTAAGGGTTTATCTATCTTGTTGATTTTCTCAAAGAACCAACTTTTGGTTCTGTTGATTCTTTCTGTGGTCCTTTTTGTTTCTACTTGGTTGATTTCAGCTCTGAGTTTGATTATTTCCTGCCTTCTACTCCTCCTGGGTGTATTTGCTTCTTTTTGTTCTAGAGCTTTTAGGTGTGCTGTCAAGCTGCTGACATATGCTCTTTCCTGTTTCTTTCTGCAGGCACTCAGCGCTATGAGTTTTCCTCTTAGCACAGCTTTCATTGTGTCCCATAAGTTTGGGTATGTTGTACCTTCATTTTCATTAAATTCTAAAAAGTTTTTAATTTCTTTCTTTATTTCTTCCTTGACCAGGTTATCATTGAGTAGAGCATTGTTCAATTTCCAAGTATATGTGGGCATTCTTCCTTGATTGTTATTGAAGACCAGTTTTAGGCCGTGGTGGTCCAATAGCACGCATGGGATTATTTCTATCTTTCTGTACCTGTTGAGGCCCGTTTTTTGACCAATTATATGGTCAATTTTGGAGAAAGTACCATGAGGAGCTGAGAAGAAGGTATATCCTTTTGCTTTAGGATAGAATGTTCTATAAATATCCGTTAAGTCCATTTGGCTCATGACTTCTCTTAGTCTGTCTACATCTCTGTTTAATTTCTGTTTCCATGATCTGTCCATTGATGAGAGTGGGGTGTTGAAATCTCCCACTATTATTGTGTGAGGTGCAATGTGTGTTTTGAGCTTTAGTAAGGTTTCTTTTACGTATGTAGGTGCCCTTGTATTTGGGGCATAGATATTTAAGATTGAGAGTTCATCTTGGTGGATTTTTCCTTTGATGAATATGAAGTGTCCTTCCTTTTCTTTTTTGATGACTTTTAGTTGAAAATTGATTTTATTTGATATTAGAATGGCTACTCCAGCTTGCTTCTTCTGACCATTTGCTTGGAAAATTGTTTTCCACCCTTTCACTCTGAGGTAATGTCTGTCTTTGTCTCTGAGGTGTGTTTCCTGTAGGCAGCAGAATGCAGGGTCCTCTTTGCGTATCCAGTTTGTTAATCTATGTCTTTTTATTGGGGAGTTGAGGCCATTGATGTTGAGAGATATTAAGGAATAGTGATTATTGCTTCCCATTATATTCATATTTGGATGTGAGGTTATGTTTGTGTGCTTTCATTCTCTTTGTTTTGTTGCCAAGATGATTAGTTTCTTGCTTCTTCTAGGGTATAGCTTGCCTCCTTATGTTGGGCTTTACCATTTATTATCCTTTGTAGTGCTGGATTTGTAGAAAGATATTGTGTAAATTTGGTTTTGTCATGGAATATCTTGGTTTCTCCATCTATGTTAATTGAGAGTTTTGCAGGATACAGTAACCTGGGCTGGCATTTGTGTTCTCTTAGGGTCTGTATGACATCAGTCCAGTATCTTCTGGCCTTCATAGTTTCTGGCGAGAAGTCTGGTGTGATTCTGATAGGTCTGCCTTTATATGTTACTTGACCTTTTTCTCTTACTGCTTTTAATATTCTTTCTTTATTTTGTGTGTTTGGTGTTTTGACTATTATGTGACGGGAGGTGTTTCTTTTCTGGTACAATCTATTTGGAGTTCTGTAGGCTTC
This sequence comes from Rattus norvegicus, assembly GCF_021556685.1. Taxonomy (NCBI): domain Eukaryota; kingdom Metazoa; phylum Chordata; class Mammalia; order Rodentia; family Muridae; genus Rattus; species Rattus norvegicus. The sequence goes on from NC_141543.1 coordinate 101,658,003, forward strand.
TTGTATGCCTATGGGTATCTCTTTTTTTAGGTTAGGGAAGTTTTCTTCTATGATTTTGTTGAAGATATTTACTGGTCCTTTGAGCTGGGTGTCTTCACTCTCTTCTATACCTATTATCCTTAGGTTTGATCTTCTCATTGAGTCCTGGATTTCCTGTATGTTTTGGACCAGTAGCTTTTTCCGCTTTACATTATCTTTGACAGTTGAGTCAATGATTTCTATGGAATCTTCTGCTCCTGAGATTCTCTCTTCCATCTCTTGTATTCTGTTGGTGATGCTTGTATCTACGGCTCCTTGTCTCTTCCTTTGGTTTTCTATATCCAGGGTTGTTTCCATGTGTTCTTTCTTGATTGCTTCTATTTCCATTTTTAATTCCTTCAACTGTTTGATTGTGTTTTCCTGGAATTCTTTCAGGGATTTTTGCGATTCCTCTCTGTAGGCTTCTACTTATTCTCTAAGGGAGTTCTTCACGTCTTTCTTGAAGTCCTCCAGCATCATGATCAAATAGGATTTTGAAACTAGATCTTGCTTTTCTGGTGTGTTTGGACATTCCATGTTTGTTTTGGTGGGAGAATTGGGCTCCGATGATGCCATGTAGTCTTGGTTTCTGTTGCTTGGGTTCCTGCGCTTGCCTCTCGCCATCAGATTATCTCTAGTGTTACTTTGTTCTGCTATTTCTGACCGTGGCTAGACTGTCCTATAAGCCTGTGTGTCAGGAGTGCTGTAGACCTGTTTTCCTCTCTTTCAGTCAGTTATGGGGACAGAGTGTTCTGCTTTCGGGTGTGTAGTTTTTCCTCTCTACAGGTCTTCAGCTGTTCCTGTGGGCCTGTGTCTTGAGTTCACCAGGCGGGGTGCTGCCCAAGGGCTCTCTGCGGCGGCAGCAACCAGGAAGACCTGTGCCGCCCCTTCCGGGAGCTTCAATGCACCAGGGTTCCAGATGGCCTTTGGTGTTTTCCTCTGGCGTCCGAGATGTATATACAGAGAGCAGTCTCTTCTGGTTTCCCAGGCGTGTCTGCCTCTCTGAGGGTTTAGCTCTCCCTCCCACGGGATTTGGGGGCAGAGAACTGTTTATCCGGTCTGTTTCCTTCAGGTTCCGGCGGTGTCTCAGGCAGGGGTCCTGCCGCTCCTGGGCCCTCCCACACGGGAGCCCAGAGGCCTTATACAGTTTCCTCTTGGGCCAGGGATGTGGGCAGGGGTGGGCAGTGTTGGTGGTCTCTTCCGCTCTGCAGCCTCAGGAGTGCCCACCTGACCAGGCGGTGAGGTCTCTTTCCCACAGGGTCTGGGAGCAGAGAGCTGCTGCGGGCCGGGATCCGCGGGTGTGGGACCTCCGGCAAACACAGGAAGTGCCCGGTCCTAGATGAACTCTGCCTCCGTGTGTCCCGATCTCACCAGGCAGCTCTCTTGCAGCAGACAAGTTGGTCTTACCTGTGGTCCCGAGGCTCAAGTTTGCTCGCGGGGTGCTGCCCAAGGGCTCTCTGCGGCGGCAACAACCAGGAAGACCTGTGCCGCCCCTTCCGGGAGCCTCAGTGCACCAGGGTTCCAGATGGCCTTTGGTGTTTTCCTCTGGCGTCCGAGATGTATGTACAGAGAGCAGTCTCTTCTGGTTTCCCAGGCTTGTCTGCCTCTCTGAAGGTTCAGCTCTCCCTCCCACGGGATTTGGGTGCAGAGAACTGTTTATCCGGTCTGTTTCCCTCAGGTTCCGGCGGTGTCCTATATTACATATTCTTATATGTTAATGTATGTGTTTACATGTTTCTTTCTATATATGTTTCTCACACATATTTTAATATATATTAATATATATTAATAACACATTTAATATATATTAATATGTGTATATGTGTGTTTCTATACTTCCCCATTAAACAAAGCACTCTAAGCTGGCTAAGGTTAACAATGCAGTTTGGGAGAACAGGAAGGTTCCTGATTACAATCTCATCCTACTCTTAGACAAGTTTTCTCAGTACAAGACTGTTTTCATCAGAGTCTCTGGAAAGGGTTCTAGAGAAGATTGAGAAGAACAGAGATGGCAGTAGAAAAGCCCAAGGATTTCCATCCTCCCTATCGTGCCGAGCAAGAAAAGCAAACAAACAAATTCAGCCCCCGTTGATGAAGTACCACATGCCAGGCGTTGCACGATGGACAGAAAACGCTCAGCTCTCGCAAGATGTACTGGGAAGCGACGAGTAGAGCAGAAGAGGCTGATGGGAGATTAAAGAGGCAGTAAGGATAGGATGTGCTAGAACATAGACAAGCAGAACAAGGGCGGAAGTCAGCAGGGGTCAGAGAAAGGGACATTGGAGCCAAGACTTTAAGGAGGGCAAAGAGTCCTCCCTGAGGCCATAGAGGGTGGGAGGATGGGGTTCCAGGACCGGACCTGAGGCAGGTGAACACCAGCATTGAAAGTCTAACAAGAGGGGTTGGGGATTTAGCTCAGTGGTAGAGCGCTTGCCTAGCAAGCACAAGGCTCTGGGTTCGGTCCCCAGCTCCGAAAAGAAGAAAAAAAAAAAAGAAAGAAAAGAAAGTCTAACAAGGAGACTCCAGCTGAAACCAGTTTTCCTTCTTCCAGAAGGCTAGCCGTCAAAAAGGTTTAGAGTTCTTTGTAGGGTTCCAGTTAAGGAGATCTTCCTCCTTGACTTCTAATGCCCGCATTTTGTTATATGTATAATTATATGGCAACCAGGAAACCAGAGAGTAGCCCAAGACGGGGGTGAAAAAGACTTGAAGGGAGAAGGTGGGGAGAGAGTACAACACACGTGATATGTGATATGAAAGTAGGGGAGGCAGGTGTACGTGGAGTGGAAGCGGGGCAGGCAGGGAGATGGACAGGGATGGGAGGAGAGGTGGTCACCCAAAACCAAACTTGTATGATTAGTTATGTTAATAATAATTTTATTTGGGGCTGGGGATTTAGCTCAGTGGTAGAGCGCTTACCTAGGAAGCGCAAGGCCCTGGGTTCGGTCCCCAGCTCCGAAAAAAAAGAACAAAAAAAAATAATAATAATAATTTTATTTTTACATAAAGAAGAGTCAGCCTGTCAAGTCTTAGGTAATTCTTATGCATCCTGAAGTTTGAGCATCTGCACACACTAACGGGGAGACGCTGCAAAGAACATTGTATTTGCTAAGACATTCTGTTTCTAAGGTCACATGCTCAACCACGGAACGATCTAAAGAGTAGCAGTCACAAGCCCTTCTGAATGCTAGACAACAAAATTCAGATGGCTCAAAGAAGAAAAGAATTTAGGAACAAAGAAAGAAGAAGTGAAAGTGGGGTATTGACTTTGAATCTGTCGGAACAGAGAGCCGTACATCCGTGAAGCCTGTCGTGAGAAAGGGGACGTGAAGGTGACACACAGACAGGATAACGTTAAAACCCTTCTTTCTCACAATGAGAAATGGGAGAAAGACTATTTCAGTTTTCCGCAGAAGGTATTCCATGGGTACCAAGACAGAAGTTACAATGTATTTTAAAACATAATTGCCTAAGCAGGGAAAAGTTATACCTCCACCTGCAACACCCCACACAAGTTAAACGAAAGGCAACAAAGCAAAGGAAAGAGCTGAATGATCAGTGTTTGTACCTGTCTTTTCTTTCTGTTGCTGTTGTTAACCTTGCAGACATATTTCAGGGGACGACTTCTTTCGTAGTGAAGAAACGTGTGAAGTTCACCAATGCCTTCAATTTCATTTCCTTTTTTTTTTTTTTTTTGTTTTTTGTCTTATACAGAATTCAAGAAAGCTTAATATTTTAATTACAGTAGCATTCATACTTATTTATAAAGGAGCATCTTTTCAATCTTGTTATCAGCCCAGCACCCATCCTTTATCTGAACACTAAAAAAAAAAAAAAAGCCAATATTTTTGTTACTCACGAGTGGTTCCTATGTTGCTATTTCATGTTGAAACCATAAGCATTTAAATGTTCAAACTTTTATATACCTCTCTTGGCTTAATTACATCAAATGACTGTATATACTTGGAGGGAACGTAAGAAATCCCGTGAGAAAGGGGAGGTCTGAGGACCTATTGCAACAGATAGCTTCTAAGGGAGGGTCAGTTTTCTTTAAGGGGCTGACCCCTGGTAGGTCAGTCAGTCATGCTCCAGAGTTGGCCCCACACCTAAGAGTATCTAAGCGGCACAAATCGAACTTCCTGGGTAGAAAAGGGAGGGCATGTTTGGAAAGTAAAGGAGTTTGGGAGGATCTGAAAGGAGGGAGGGAAGGGAACGTGAATATGACCAAAACATGGCATTACATTATCAAAAAAATTAATTAAAATGATATTTTAAAAATAAAAATGGAAAACCAGGCATTCACAATTGGAAAAACAACTCATTAGACTTAGATGAGTTTGTGATCGAACATTTTTCTTTAGCCTAAAAATATTCTCTTTTGTATATCATCTCCCAGGCTCTTTCCCATCTTCCCCAATACTTTTGCAGAGTTGCGAGAAACCAAGATTAGCATCAAGAAATAAGTGAAAAGAGTTGTACACGGATTCAGCCGCAAAAATCCAATTGCTTTGCATTTTCATATAAAATGGGATCCTTCGTACCCCAGGGTGGTTTTCAAAGGATTGTCAGCTGCTTCTTGGGATTCAGGAATTGCTGACAAAAGCCTTTCAGATTCTCTGTCCTTACAAAAGCTCACTCTGCAATTAGATACCATGCCTGCCGTGCACCTGCCCGAGTCGACGCGCTGAACTCAGACTGTTACCAGTTGATTTATTAATTTCAATGAGTTTAGAATACAATTACAAATCGCCCAGACAAGTGTCTCTGAATAATCATAATTCCTGGTGGTATCCAAGTTGCCATCCAAGTATCGATATGTTTGGTTGAAAGGGATTTCTTCGATTCGGATTTACGTAGCTTTGCGATGAAATCTTGGAACTAAGTTGCACGCGGGCAGACGTGCACAGTGGTGTTAAGAAGTAGGAGCTGGAGAGGTGGCTCAGTGACACAGAACACTGGCTGCTCTCACAGAGGATTCAGGGTTGATTCTCAGCAGCTCAGAAACTGTTGACTTCCATTTCAGGGGCTCCGATGTCCTCGTCTGAGGGCACTGCGCATGCGTGCTGCAAAGGCACTCACGGAGGCAAACATTCATACACTTAAAAAACCGTTGGTTGGCTTTGGAAAGAACTCGGTTCAGTCCTTGAGTTTTCCACGTGCAATAAGTTGCCCAGGTTTTTCTTTTTTCTGTTTTCTTTTATTTTTTGGAGACAGGGTCTTTCTACATAGCCCTGGCTGTCCTAGAACTCACTATCTACATCAGACTGCCTTGGAACTCACAGAGATCTGCCAATCTCTGGTGCTGGGATTAAATGTGTGCCTCACCATGCCTGGCTCACTTTCTTTAGTGGAGAGGAAAATGTATTCTACAGGGTTTTCGAAGAGGTAATAGGACTAGCACAACTCTTAGGCTTCCAATTACAGAACTATTCAATTAAACATTGACTTTAACAATCAACCTAATATTGGACCATTTGTTTGCTGAGTAAATAGAAAATAGTCATATAGAGATACAATTCTATATCATACTTTCTAGTCATTTGAATCTTGGTTATAACAACCATTCTGGTCTACTTGATTGGGTTAGCCACCTTTCGAAATAGTTGAATGGGGATGGAGAGATGGCTCGTTAATGGGTTAAAAGCACTTATAGAATCCATGCTTAGTTCTTAGCACTTACACGCTAAGTTTACAACCTTCTGAAGCTCCAGTTCCAGGGCACTCACAACTCTCTTCTGACCTCCCAGATTACTAGGAATGCACACGGTACATTTACACACATGTAGGCAAACTATCAAAATATCCGCACACAAATCAACAAATCTAAAATACTTAAAAGTAGTTGAATAGACTCATCTGCCCCATATTCCATTAATCTATTCAGAGGGAAGGACTCCGGAGAATAGCAACGGGCAAGTCTGGGCAGGAAGCTAAGATTTGAGTCACCTACCTTGATCATGTGATAAAATGCACTTCCACCCTGCATATGGAGGTGTGCTGGATGAAGAGTCACTGGAACAAGGCTTGACATCACCGCTTAGGGTACATTTGTACAGCAGAGGCTCTGCGGCTAAAAAACAGACTGGAGATGGACAGTCAGGAAAGGCTCTTGAGTAGCGTCCCTCCCTACATCTCAGCACAGAGCCCTTCGGCAAGCTTCACAAACCTTTACCTTTTTTTTTTTATCTGTATGCCATACATCTCTTTCTTTCTTATTTGTTTGTTTGTTCATTTATTTATTTATCGTGTGTGTGTGTGTGTGTGTGTGTGTCTTGATTAGACCATAGGCACCGTATTGCACTCGCTTCTATTCTGTCTAGCTTGTCTAGGACAATTCAGGAGCTGGAGATGGTTCTGTGTTAAGAGCACGTGCTGCTCGTGTGGAGGACCCAAATTCTGTTCCCAGCACCCACATCAGCTGGTTGGTTCACAATAGCCTGTGAAGTCCAGCTCCAGGGAGTCTCAGACTATTGTCTCACCTCCTTGTATATATGCACGTCTGTGGCATATATACAAAGACATACACATGTACAAATAATTGTTTAAACTTCTTTAAAACACACACACACACACACACACACACACACACACACACACACCCAGGGAGATTGTGGGTGTGCCTTTCAACTGAACAGTCAAAGAAAGTCTCCCTGTGACAGAACACAGGTTTGAATAACGAAGTAAGCTGCATAGCTATCTGGGTAAGGGAGAGGTTCTAAGCAGAAGAAAATGATAGGAAAACCTTCACAGATCAGTGCACGTGGATTTCAAGGAGTGTCAAGGTGACTGGTATGGGTGAAACGCTGAGTGCTGTGAGCCGCTTTGGGGTCACGAGAAGACTTTAGTTTTTCCTCTCAGTAGATGAGCCATGGGAGGTGCGATGGTTAGCGCCGATTGTCGACTTGATGAGCTCAAGAATCACCTGGGATCCAAGTCTTCTGGGTAACTGAGGGAGTTTGTAGGTTAGGTTAACTGACATAGAAAGACCCGCCCTCTGTGGTGGCGCCAGCCAATCAGCTGAGGTCCTGTACCGGGGGGAGGAGGAGCACTAGCATCCAAGACTCTGATTTCTGACTGTAGATCTGTAGTATCGTAGTGTTGTTTATTATGTGTCCTAGTTACTTTTCTATTGTTGTGACAAAACAACATGACCCAAACAACCTGTAAAAAGAGAACATTCAATTTGGGATATTACAACTCCAGATGGTTAGAGTTTACAACCATCACGGGAGAAAGCAGCCCAGCCCGTAGCTGAGAGCTTACCATCTCCTCTCAGCATGAGGCAGAGAAAGCTAACTGAGAATGGCGGGGGAGGGGGGATTTGAAACCTCAAAGCCAACATCCAGTGGCATACATGCTCCAACGAGGCCACACCTCCTAAACCTTCCCAAGTAGTTCCACTAACTGGGACCAAGTATAGAAATATATGCGCCTGAGGTTGAAGAAATGGTTCAGCTGGAGAGATGGCTCAGCGCTTAAGAGTGCTGGCTGCTCTTCCAGAGGTCCTGAGTCCAATTCCCAGCAACCACATGGTGGCTCACAACCATCTGTAATGGGATCTGATGCCCGTTACAGCCATTTGAAGACAGTTTCAACATACTCAGATACATAAAATATATAAATTAATTTAAATTAATCTTAAAAAAAAAAAAAAGAAATGGCTCAGTGGTTAAGAGCACACATTGTTCTTGCAGAATACCTGAGTTTGATTCCCAAAGCCTCATCAGTCAGCTCATAACTGCCTGGATCTTCTGGTTCAGGGAGCTAAAATCCCTCTGACCTCCTTGGACATGAACACACACACACACACACACACACACAAATAATAAATATTCAAAATAAATTTAAAAAGAAATATGGGGGTCACTCCACAATATGCATTTTGTTGTACATTGTTACTGATCTCTCTAAAGTTTTCTTCTTATAAAACTGAAACACTATACCAATTGAACAGTAAGTCTCCCCACCTCCCTTTTATTAGCACTAGTTCATGGAAACCATTTTATTTTCTATTTCTATTTCACCATGGTAGCAACTGCACAGAAAATAAATACCGGAGTATTTTTGTAACTAGTTTTTTCCAGAAGGCAAAATGCTCTCAAGATTTTATACATGTGGTAGCTTACATTAGAATGCTATTCTTTTAAAAGGCTAAATAATATTTTATTGTACACAGACACCCTCTTTCCTCTATCCATTCTCTTACAGATTAATATTTAGTTGCCCCTCCCCCCGTAGTCATTGGACTCTGATACAATACAGATAACACAAATATTCTTCAAGCTCTTGCTTTCGGTTAAGAGTCAACTTAGAACTGGATCTACGGCTGAGTTCTATCAACTTAGAACTATACATGTGCTTTTTCTGTTTTGTTGTTTTTTGTTTGTTTTGAAACAGGGTCATATTTTTTTCAGCCAGGCTGTCCTTGAACTTATGACCCTCTTGCCTCTTCCTCCAGAGCACTGGAGGCCATAGGAGTACACACCACCATGCTCAGCTCTGTTTTCTTTATTTTGGCTTTGCTTATGTTTGCTAATGGCTACCCTAAAGAGTTTGGTATGTTTCGCTGTGACTTTATTTTGTTAGCTTTTTAAAATGTATGTTTTATTTTATATGTATGTATATGAATATATGTATGCATGTGTGTGTATTAATGTATGTATATATGTATACAGCATTCTGTCTGCATGTATGCTTGCAGGTCAGAAGAGGGCACCAGATCTCATTACAGATGGCTGTGTGAGCCACCATGTGGTTGCTGGGAATTGAACTCAGGACCTCTGGAAGGGCAGCCGGTGCTCTTAACCTCTAAGCCATCTCTCCAACCCTTATTTTTAAAATATTTTTATCTATTTTTTTCTATGACCAAAGGCTATAGCATTGATGGTAATAGCTTCTTAGACTGTCAAAATAGGATGTCTTCCTCCCTCCTTTTTTCACTCCCTTCCTCCCTTCTTTGCTTCTCTCTCTTTTTCTTTTTCTTTTCTTCTTTTTCCCTCCTTCAGTGATGAGGATTAACTGAGCTGTACTCCAAAGCCCCAAAATCCATCTCCAAGAAAAAACAATTGCTGTGACTACCAAGTATCTATAGCTATCTAAAATTGATTTTACAATCAAAAGTCTTTCTATCTACAACACAAGAAAGTACATGACTTCAGAAGAAAAAGGTCGACAAAGGTGATAGGTAGGTCCATTCTCATCCCTATTCTGATCTTCCTTGCAAAACAGATCAAACGAATGACTGAATGAATCAGTGAATCAGTGAGTGAACAAATGGGTGAATGAATGAATCAGCGAGTGAATGAATGAATAAATGAATCAGTGAGCTAATGAACAATGAAAACAGCATTTGAATAACTAAAGAGGCTGACTGTCAGATCTCTGTGACTGTATTTTCCCTCTCGGTCTGTTGGGCCAATCTGTGGAGTTATACTCAGACTTTATTTCTGCTCGCAGTTTCACTTTAGGTCCTTGTTCCTTTACCGGCCTCTTCTCACTCCACCCCACCTCCACCCCCAACCAAAGAGTCCATCCAGTCACAGAATGCGACAACTGGTCTGATATACCTGGGTGAGCATGTTGGTCTCTTAGCAGCTAGAATCCAGCTATCAGTTAATTTAAAAAAGGAGATTATTAAAAACTTTCAACCGGCCATAATTTTCTGCACTCAGAGCGTCTACCCTTTTTTCTGTCTTGGTTGCCTTCTGTGCTCTGAGTTCAGTAAAACAGGCGAAGTTGCCTTACACCAGAGCTTACACACTTAGAGAGTGCCCCAACGCTTTCTTTTGGGTAGAAATGAACTCAAGGCTTAGTTTGACTTTTTTTTTTCTTGTCGTTGTTGGTTTACTTGGAGACAAGAGTCTTTCTGTGTAGCCTAGGCTACCCTCAAACTCTCCATCCTTCTGCCTCAGCCATCTGGCTGCTGGCACTGCGGCTCTGTGTGTCACCACACCTGGCTTCAAAACTTGAGTTTTTCATTCCCCTCTTCCTCCTAGCTTTTACACAGGCACACCAGAGCATTTATGGCTGTTATATAACAAGGTCCCGGGCAAGGGCATGGTGTTCCCACATGCAGAACTCTGCCCTGGGTGTGGAATGTGACAGAAGCAAGTTTAGGCAGGACTGCGCCCCCAACCGTGGAGGAACTTCAGGGGAAATTTGTGCAGCAGACAAAACAACCAGTCTCTGGGCTCAGCCCTTGCAGGTTCATTTACACGAAAAGGGAAGCAAAGCCGCAGTGCAGGGGCTGCGCTTCTTGTGAGACGTGGATTTGCACGTCTGATTATTTACCAGGCGGTTAGGAACACTTTAAACACGAACACTGCTCCTGCCTGTGTCTAGGGACTCAGTTCTGCAAGACACCATTGGTGCAATTAAAGCCGGCGTCACTGTGTAAACATCCCCGGAGAAAGGCAGAGGGAGCCAAGGCTCAGGGTTACTCTGAACTTTGGAATCTCCTACATTACTACTGTGTGTTTGCACAGCGTGCTAAGAGTCTGGGTGGGGTCACGTGGAGTCACGTGACGGGTCCAAATGGAAGGCAGTTCTACTCAAAGCTCCAAGCATCTCTTCTAAGTAAAACAAAACAAGCAAACGGCTACCCGAAGCCAAGGGGATTAATGCATTGTCCTTAGGCGACCTTCTCACTTCCATTTGAAGAAAACAGGTGGTTGGTTGCAGTCAGAGTGCACACAGATTCGCGCTCTGATCCCCAAACCTAGGCTAAGGAAGATAAACAGGCCAATAGCATACTTGCTTTCGGGAGAAGAACCGAGATAACCCACGTTCTGAACTAAGGCCCACATCCTCTCAGCCCTCCGCAATCCACAAAGCTCGCTCACTGTTACTTATTGCTGTCGATGCTCCTTGGGAACTGTTTACAGCCACTCTGTGAATCCCCAAATAAAATCAGTACACACAGTGGGCTGCTTCCTGAGGCTCATCCTGGGGACACTGTAAACCTGGCCCATTTGGTTATGTAAATGTTACAACAACAGGGAAATGATTTCCTCCCCTCTGTGTTTGTAAAACTCAAGAGTGCTCATAACCTTCAGGGAAATTGGCCTTTGTTCCGGGAGTATTTCAAGTGCATCACCGAAATTGTCTGTTCCAATGAACACAGAAATAGAACGAAGAATGTGTGCACACAGCGACTTGAAAGACGATTTTACATTAGGTGTCGTTCTGCATCCAAGGCAGTACTATAAAATGGATGGAAAAGGAGACTGGAACACCACCCACCACTGAGAGTTATCGCTCTCCAGGTCTTCATTTTCTCTAGGAATGATTATTTAATTTTTAACTTTATTTAAATGGGTGTGTGTGCAGGTACCTGTGGAAGCCAAAAGGTGTCCGATCCTCTAGAGCTGACGTCACAGGCCGTAGTGAGGTCCCTGACATGGATGGTCGGAAACAAACTTAGGTCCTCTGCAAGAGCGACTCTAACCACTGTAGGGCCTCACCAACCCTCCGGTGATCTTGTTTTTTTTAGGTACCGTTTTCCAGAGACAAGGCTCAGTTCACTTTTGGAAGGGGGGGTTGTTGATAGATTTTTTTTTTAAAGATTTATTTATTGTATATGAGTACACTGTAGCTGTCTTCAGACACACCAGAAGAGGGCATCGGATCTCATTATAGATGGTTGTGAGCCACCATGTGGTTGCTGGGATTTGAACTCGGGACCTCAGGAAGAGCAGTCAGTGCTCTTAACTACTGAGCCATCTCTCCAGCCCTGTTGATAGATGTTTAGCCCTGCAGGAACTTATATGTCTTTAATGGAATTTCAGGCATCCTGAAAAATGAAATCTTAATTTTTTTCACTTGTTATCTTTTCAAAACCAATACTTCCTAAAATAAGTTGACCAGAATAAATAAGTAAATGGTTAAATGTATGTGCATTTTTCCTTGAAGTTAGAAACCTGGCTTTAGAAGTCATAGCAACCAGAGGAAATACTAATGACATTTCTGAAAAATGTGGCAGCATGTATGTTCTGCTTAGCATAGGTTAGGCCTTTGAAAATTTTTTTGAATATGTAAAAATTTTCAGTATAATACGTTCTAAGCTTTTAGGCTTTGCATATTTTTACAGAAGGTTGTTTATGATTGACTTCCCTTAATACAAAGAGGGAAGGCTGTTCAATTTCCATATAGAGACAGGCAGGCTATTGATATGTAGCCCAGGCTAGCCTCATACTTAAAACTCTGTTGTCTCAGCCATCCAGGTGATGAGATGACAAGTGCCACCACATCCAACTTCCTCAAGGATTCCTAAAACTCGCTGCGATGGAAAGCAAAGTATTTAGCTAAAAGGAAAACCATCTAAGTCCCCCTCCCCCCCACTTTCTTGTTCTTCTCCTGCCCTGTTTAATTCGAAACATATTATGTGGATCACTTTGGACAGACATTAAACAATTACTTTAAATACAGACTCCATTGATCACTAATGAAAGGTTTTTGCCGTTCGATTAATAATGAAACATCCCTCTACTATTTGTCCTTTAGATAAGAAAGAAAGTGGGAAAAACCCATCTAAAAGATTTTAAAATATGCTTAACGTAAGTTAATTGACAAGCTAAATATCAAAAAGGAACCCACCACTAGTAATGGCTACAAAGGAAGGACAGATGCAAATTCAACGGCCATACGAAGTACTTAGAGAGGCCCATCCTGCTGAAATGTTGGCTACTGAAAGATTTGGCGAGAGGGAGAAATCACCATTTTCAGCTGGGTACTTGCTCTGTGCCCGCCAAACTCCAGTGCATAGCTCAGAACCCCTGCTTATAACAGACAGCCATGGTTCAGCTCAATTGGTCCCAAAAATGAAACAAAAAAAGGACATGAATGTGGGCAAGGGGTTTGGGGCAGGGGATTGACAGGGATGGGAGGGAACACCGACTAGAATTCATGTTACACGTGAATGAAGATGTCAGAGAGTTAATTTGATAAGAAGAAAGAAAGAAAGAGAGAGAGAGAGAGAGAGAGAGAGAGGGAGGGAGGGAGAGAGAAGGAAGGAAGGAAGGAAGGAAAGAAAGAAAGAAAGAAAGAAAGAAAGAAAGAGAGAGAGAGAGAGAGAAAGAAAGGAAGGAAGAAAGGAAGAAAGAAAGATAGATATAGAGGCAGGGTAAGTAAGCCAGAAGCTCACAGCATTAAGGCCTTAAGATCCTCAGGTGATCACAAATATTGTTATTCCTTTAGTAAAAAACCACATCCTAAGTCCTGCTGATAGGCTTGGGACAACTTTCTCCTCCCCTCATTAACCACCACCAGGGCCTTGCTGTATGCCTTGTTCAGCTCTGACACCCTGTGGCCCAAGGCCTATGTGATTCATTAACCCTAGCTAGTCCTTGTTTTTTTAAAATCCATTTCACTCTGTGGAATGAAATTTTCTCCAGATGGTCTCCATTTCCTCTAAGCAAGCATCCAACAGTGTTTTGATTTGATATATATATATATATATATATCAAATATATATATATATCAAATATATATATATATATATATTTCTCCTTCTTTTTCTTCCCATTTGTCTGAGCGTCTCTATTCATATTTCTTCAAATTGGTAGTTACATTCTAGTTTCAGAGTTTTCTTTCCTGTGGCTTTAAAATAAGAGGTTTTCCCTCCTCCCTTTTCCTTGATAGGATACAGATATGCACATTCTATATCAAATGCCTTCCTTCTCAAGAAAGGAAGTGTGGTTCCAAGCAACACAGTTACACCCAGAGTTAAAACCCTCACCAGCCGGTCTGGAGAGCGTGACTCTGTTGCAGAAGGCCTGTGTTTTGATTCCCAGCACCCACATACTGGTTTATGACTGCCTGAAATTCCAGTTCCAGGGACCCAGTGCCCTCCTCTGGGCTCTGAAGGCATACAAGCCATGCACAGACATGCATACATGCAAAGCACACATACAAACAAAACAAAGGGGGGAAAAGCTCTCAATAGGATTTTTGGAACACACAAGTACCAGCGACCTTTCTTAGTGCTTCGAAATACTCCTCTCACACGGAGAGGTAGGTCCTATCACTAATATCTTTTCAAAGGTGATGTAAAACAAAGCATAGGAAAGTGATTTGCTAAGCCCAAAGCCATAGCAACCATAAGTTAAGAGATGAAAAGCCAGCACAGGCTTATGCCTTATCGGTTAAATTTACTCTTCCCACTTAAAATTGAATATCTGAGGAAGAAAAAAATTATCCAGAAGACATCAGAATAATTTTTCATGCAATGCATGTTAACTCCTTATTTTAAAAATGGACTTGAGGCAGGTGGCAAGAGGGCTCTGTGCTTAAGAGCACACAGCACTGTCTTGAGGGGGATAAGGGCTTGGTTCTCAGCAACTGTGTCAGGCGGCTCACAACTGTCTGTAATTTCAGATCTAGGAGGATCTGAGGCCTCTGGCCTCCAAGGGCACCTTATGTGTACTTAGCCTCATTTTCACTCCCGCAACATGCACACATTGTTAAAACTAACTAAAAATGGACTCAAAATACTCCTCCCCCCAAACATATTATATACACTGTCACTATCAGCCAATAAATTACATCTTTTAGCTCTCTGGTGCCGATTGGAAACAAATCCGCACCGGGGCTAGAGAGATGGCTCAGCAGCTCAGGTTGAGCACTGCTCTTGCAGAATACCACAGTTGAATTTCCAGCGCCCAGATCGCATGGTTCACGACAGCCTCTAGCTCTAGATTGAGAGGGATCTAATGCTCCTCCTGGCCTTCTTGGGCAACTGAATTCATTTGTGCACACTTCACACACACACACACACACACACACACACACACACACACACACACACGGAGAGAGAGACAGAGAGAGACAGAGACAGAGAGACAGACATTAAAAAAATAACTCTACAAATAAAAGCCTATGCCTATTGATTATGTAAATGCTTGAACCTGAAACAACTGAGCGAGGTCTGCGTCCGGACTGGAAAGTACATTATTATTTTGGTAACATCCAGTTTGATGTTATTTAATCCTATTTTCAAAGCCTTTGTTTTTCTGAAGACAGTTTGATAGAAAAGAGTCTAGTCAGTAATGATTTGCTATTTTACCTTATTACTGGCTAGAGGTCATCCTCATATAAAGGTTATTTAAAATTGTGACATGAGGGGTCGGGGAGATGGCTTAGTGGTTAAGAGCACCGGCTGCCCTTCCAGAGGTCCTGAGTTCAATTCCCGGCAACCACATGGTGGCTCACAACCATCTGTAATGGGATCTGATGCCCTCTTCTGGTGTTTGAACACAGCTACCATGTACTTAAGCATACACATTAAAAAAAAAAAGTAACATGAAGCTGGTAGGTGGTCCTGTATGCCTTTAATCTCAGCACTGCTGTGGGGGTGTGGGGTGTGGGGTGTGGGGTGTGGAGGTGTGGGCGTGTGAGCGTGGGGGCATGTGGGGGTGGCAGAGGCAGGTGGATCTCTGTGACTTCCAGGATAGCCAGGGATACACACACAGACGGACAGAGTCTCAAAAAAAAAAAAAAAAAACTAAAAATAAAACAGAACAAACTTGAACAGCTCCTTCACTCTACCAAGCTAAAATCAGAATCGGTTTGACTCCCACGGAACTGACCAAAACAGCAGGCAGCTAAAGATACAGGATGAGCAGCAGAATGTACTTTTTTACCTTGGTGGTTTGCATTGTTCCAAAAAGTTCTAGTAAGAGGCCTCAGGATAGAGTTCCAAAGAATGCTAAATGGAAAGTGGCCCTGCAACCTTTCTCCTTATACTGTAGGCAGAACTTCGATGTACATCGTATCTAGGTCATGCTGCTGACCTTAATTAATTAATTAATTAATTAATTAATTTAATGTATGTGAGTACACTGTCACTGTCTTCAGACACACCAGGAGAGGGCATCGGATCCCATGACAGACGGTTGTGAGCCACCATGTGGTTGCTGGGACTTGAACTCAGGACCTCTGGAAGAGCAGCCAGTGCTCTCAACCGCTGAGCCATCTCTCCAGTCCAACGTTACCTTTTATGGCTGATGGGAAGACCACCTTAATAGGATACTTTTACATTTTCAAATAGTGCCTAAGAAATACTTTATATTTACATAATATTTATAAAACATCCCTCGGTTGTGTAATATATTAAGATAGATCACACTCACTTTTTTTTTTTTAAATTTGGTGTAGAAATCGAAGCATTAGCTGACATATCTTAAAGAAGTGGGGAGGGGCTGAGAGGGAGGGGCTGGAGAGGTGGCTCAGAGGTTAAGAGCGTTGGCTGCTCTTCCAGAGAGAGGATCATGGTTCAGGTCCCAGCACCAGATCGAGCAACTCTTAACTGCCTGCAACCTCAGCCCCAGGCGAGATAAGGTGGATGCCTCTGGCCTCTGAGGGAAGATTCACTAGTGTGCACATGCCTACTTCCGTGGGTACCAGGCACACATGTGTTACATGAACATACCCTCAGGCAAAACACTCATAAACATAACGAATCTTAAGAAAGAAGAGTAAAATTAAAAAAAAAATCAGTACCATTTTTAGCTTTTCTGGCATAAACACACACTGTCGATTACAAAATATACCCTCTGGATATTAGCCCAAAGGAAGTGATTTTACGAAAAATTTGTTATGCTATTTGTGTACCACTGTAGTGCAAATAGCTTAACTTTCTGCAGACATTCATACCTTTCGCTATATCTTTAATAGGACATCTACCTAAGAAATTTCCCAGAATACTTAATAGTTTTTTTTTTTTTAAACAAAGTGCATCAGGTCAGCTTGACCGGAATAGTTCGTGTCTATGAATGGAGCCCAGAACCATCTATTAATATCAACGTAAACAGACCAAGGAGGCTTGAAGGGCGTGACACTATGTCCTGCATCAGGACTTCTGACTCACCCTCAAAAACTATGGTATTTACTGAGTCGTCACAGTGTCTTGTCCAAGGACTTACTTGGTCATGAGATGAAGTCGTATCATTAAACTGTAATAAGATGACTCAACAGGCCACCGTTTCCCCCCCCTAGCTTAAAGAAGGTACATTTTAGAGCTCATATCAAAAGGTACCAAATGGGGCTGGAGTAATAGCTAGATGGTTTTAAGAGTCCTGGATGTCCTTGTAAAGGACCCAGAAGGTTCAGTTTCCTGTACCCACAGGGTGGTTCACAAGCATCTGCTTTTGGAAAAAGTCAAAGCAACCACATAAAGGGATGGTAAACTAGGGTTTGCGGGGCAATCCATTTTAGTGTCTTTAGTACAGAAATGCTACGTGCAGTACCCAGAAGACTTTATGACGTCCTCACCAGGGACCATGCTTCCCTTCTTTCCTAATCCATACTCTATCTCTCAAAAGTGTAGACCTTAATCAAAGTCTTATTATTTTAAAAGGTAGAATAAAACACATTGATTATAATACATCAATTTATATTCCCTTTGGTTCCTTAGATAAAAAGATGTCAGCTCTGTTGTGTGTGTGTGTGTGTGTGTGTGTGTGTGTGTGTGTGTGTGTGTATGGATGTGTGTGTGTATGAGTGTGTGTGTGTATGAGTATGTGTGTGTATGAGTATGTGTGTGTATGAGTGTGTGTGTGTGTGTGTGTGTGTGTGTGTGTGTTCATGCTAAGTCTGATAGACTGGCTAGTTAGCAGATCTCAGCTACCTGTCTCTCCTTCTCCAGCACTGTGACTATCTATAAACATGCACTGCCATTCTCGGCCTTTTAATGTGGGCTCGGCTGGCAAAATACCTTTGACATCTGAAAAGGGAGCCACAATGAATCTTCCCTGTCTTCATGGTTAAAGGAAGATGAAGCACCAGGGTGAGGCTGTGGGGGCACCCTCCCTGAAAAAGTTACAGGGTTGAGATATTTAGGGGTTTGGGTGGACAGTATGCAATTCCTTTGCAGTTGTCCTGTAGAGCTCAAGGGAGTGACGAGTTAAGTGTGGAATCGATTTGGTATGTTGCAAAGGAACATCAAATGTCTATGTCATAGAGATTCCAGATTTAGATACTATCATTAAAAAACAAAACAAAGCTGTAGGTTATTCTCATTTTTCTGAAGTCAGACAGAGCAGGGCTTAGATTCTGGTAGGAAATTCATAAGTATTTATTGTGTGATATTATTTCCTAAGGAAAGTAAACAAACATTGGACTCATTTACATAGGGAGCCAAGGAGGACAGAACTATATAAGAATATCACCAAAGTTCAAGTTGGTGAGCCAATGAATTATATTTGAGTTACTCACAGGAGTATGCCTGAGGTGTTATTTTTAAGAGTAGAAATGACTCAAAGACAGCTGAACCTCTGAAAGCCCACCTCAACACAGATAGTGACTCATGGAAACTGGAAACCTGGAGCTTATTACACAAAATTTGGAAGCTTGACAGATTGGACAGTATTTCTTCCAGGCACCTTGGCCAGTCTGAGAGTTTCCCAGCTTTCCTTAATACTAATATTTGCTTGGGGAAGGAGGGTATTGGTGAGTTTGATCAGTTTCAGGGACTTCCTGGAACTTTTGAGTTGTTTGCTTCCAAAACTTAAGGAGCTTCCCTGAAGGTTAGAATGTTTCACTTCTCTTATTAAGTCTTAATAAGCTTCTCTGAAAGACTTGGATGGTTCACATCCTCCCCTTCACTCCCACCCTCCCCCCACTTGTAGAATATCTTGCATCTTAACAGGCTTTCCTGTTAAGATGGAATGTTCTATCTTGAAGGAGACTGCTACCTACCAGTACTGTATCAGAGAGAAAATTATGCAGATATATATACATGGATATATAAATTGTAGTGGGTTGAATATGTTTGACCCATGGCAAGTGGTACTATTAGGAAGTATGGACTTGTTGGAGGAAGTGTGTCACTGTGGGGGTGGACTTTGAGATCTTAGGCTTAAGTTCTGCCCAGGGTGAAAGAGAGTCTCTTCTGGCTCCCTTCATATCTCTCTCTCTCTCTCTCTCTCTCTCTCTCTCTCTCTCTCTGCTCCTCCAGTACCACATCTGCCTGCACAATATCATGCTTCCCACCATGATGATAATGGACTGAACTTCTGAAAAATATAAGCCAGCCCCAATTAAATGTGTCTTTTGTAAGAGTTGCCTTGGTCATGGTATCTCTTCACAGCATTGGAACCCTAACTTAGACATACATGTGTCTAGTATATGTGTACATGTGTGCATGTAATTCCATATGAAAAGCAAGAATCAGGCATTGGGTGGAGGAAACGAAACAAGCATATTGCAGAAGTTTTGATCCCATTTTTTCCCCCTTGGACAGAATTAGAAATCTCTGAGGGGCCTGTGTTGGTTTTTAATGATTTGGAATATTTTCTACTTGCAAACACATTATACTCCACACAAATGGCACCCTGAAATGTTTGTAGGTTTCATGGCAGAGTAGATTAATTTACACTTTACCTTCCTAGAAATGATAACTGCTTGTTTGTCAGCTCAGGATAACATTCCTATCCAGGACTCTGATTTGGGAGTAAAGGTTAAAAATCCTATTATATTGGAGCTTTACATGACTTCTGAGTTGCTAGGTAACATCCAATATTCATAACACACACACACACACACACACACACACACACACACACACACACACACACTTCAAATGCAGTCAGATGAGAACTGAGTAGCCAGCCAGTATTTCTCAAGCACGGCCAGTTATGAAGGAAAACTCACAGTAATTTGAAACCAGAATCATTATAGGAGTCTTAAAATATTTAAACTAAATATCACAACTAACTTTCTAACAAATCCCTATGCAAGCATTATTTAACTTTTAACGAAGATGGCCAATTTAAGCTAATAGATAGTCATTATTAGGTAAGTTAATAGATAGTTTATTAGGTAATAAATGCATGAGCACAATTGGATGAACGAATATAAGCTGAGTATTATATTTTGTCTCCGTGGCAACTCAGAAAGACCTCATGAACATGTGAGAGTTTGCAGCTGAGCTTAGAGTCAAGGGTTAAAAAAGAGTCCAGTGAGGATGACTTCCCAAAGGAGTGGGCTAGCATTGTAGGTTGGCAGAGATGGTTCAGTGTTTAAGAGCACTTGACTGGTGTTGCAGAAGACATTGGTTTATTTCCTAGCACCTACAATGGATAGCTACTCACGATAGCTTGTAACTTCCGCTCCAGAGGATCCAATGCCCTCTCCTGGCTTCCCTGCTTCTCTCCACACACGTGCTGCACATAAACTCATACAGGCACACATACATAGGCATAAGTAAACAAAGAGTAAATCTTAAAAAAGGGTAAGGTTTATATGCAGTATAATCACTGTGAGATATTGGTAAGTGTACGTCTCACTGGATAGATGCCTCCTAAGAACTAAGGTGGAGTTAGAACTAATTGGAGAGGATTCTCTTAAAACAGGATAGAGGGATGGCATCATCAAGGACACCCTTATAGGAGAGGTGGTTTTAGATGGAGAGGAAAACGAGCACCAAATGGAGACCAGAATAAGCAGGAGCCATGGACTGAACTATGCGGAGCTGGTGAGACGTAAATTCACACCCTAATGAGAATGTTATGTTAATTAGACTGCAGAGCACAAGGTAAGGCTACAGGTATACCTGTGCCACACAAGGTTTCTGCCACTAATCATCATTCCCTAGGATGTTTTACGTAAAATGTATGCATAATTGTAGGTAGGTATATATGTATGTATGTGTGTGATTTATATATGATCTTTATGACATATAGTCACACATGTCATAGATATTATATATAATATACAATATGATATATAATATATGATATATAACATATATTAATTACAAGGGGAAGGAGAGAGATAGCTCAGTGGTTAACAAGGCTGCTCTTTCAAAAGACCCAAGTTTTGTTTTTTGGCATCCACATTGGTTGGCCAACAATCACTTGTATCTCCAGTTTCTGGGGGTCAGACCCCATTTTCTGGCCTTCACAGTTACCCATGTTCACGACACATACATACACACAGACAACACATCTGCACAAAAATCTTCAAAGACATCTGTACAGAGGCAATCGAACGTCTAAACGAGTTCCCCTGTAGGCCTCTCTCTATCATACTTCGCGTTTGATCCTTCTACTCCCAGCTTTTCACCTCACCACCTTCCTCTCCCGTGCTCCTGACATCTAGCAGACACTTCCGCTAAATCGGTGCTGCTCCCTGGGAGGCCAGTTTGCAAAATGTCATAGGAGCATTTTTTTGTCTCATCTCTTAAGATGCGTTGTTAGGATGGTTATCCCTTGCCTTGCCAAACAAGAGATCAGGAACCCTTCTAATTACCGAATAGAAAGACATTTAGCTAATTAAAAAAAAAAAAAAGTTCTTCTTAAATCATTAGTGGCTTCAATAGTCAGGTGAGTCGGGAGCCATGAAATGCCAAAATCTCAGGGGCCGTAGGCTAACCCTCCATGTTCGACACTGGGACCCAAAGAATTGCAGAAAGGCGGGAGGATCTACTTCAGAAGACACAACTCATGTCTGTGGCCAGGATTAGAACCTAAATCTCTCACCTCCAAATAATTGCATCTTACCAAAAGGCATCGGTTTGAACTGACGTAGAGCAAAGAGTGACTTCTCATGCTTTGCACCAGCAATTCCCATACGCCACACTGGCATTTCGAACCAGATAGTTCTTGGCTGAGGGCGGGACTTCCTGTGTACTGTGGTATGCTGGTTGCATTCCTTAGTCCTGTCTCGCAGATGCTAGCCTCTCCCAGTCTTCCGTATTACAAGGCACGTATTGCCCAACCTCCCCAGGAGGCAAACTGACGACAGCTATTGACACTAAGTTACAGCAGGTGCCTTCCCTGACCTATGGATTGTTCCTGCTACTCATGCTACCTCCTCCCCCACCAACCTGTAAGTCTATAATAACAGCTTCAGAAACCAGTATGGCCTAACCTAAGGGCCTCCTTCCAAGAATTCCACACTTTCAACCTGACAGAATAGGTGTTTCTCCAGGTGTTCTGGGTTCCCCAGAGGTGTTAACGCTATTGCTGGAATGTAGTTATTCCAGGATAGCCAAAGTTACAGGTCCTTACCTCATCTACTCCATGCAGGCCGGACTCCAGCAGGTTTTGGAGTGCAAGGTGTGCGCAATGCTGTGCTGCGCACAGACGATCAGGGACATTGGTCAAGTCTCTGATCTTTAGTATTCTAGCCTCCCGTGGAGACACATAGGTAAGAAACACTTGTCAGCTCTAGAGATGAGACTTGGGTAAGATCCACGTGCGAGGTATTACAGAATTAGAACGTGCACCCAATTCACAGGGAGGGTGCTTGAAGGGACCCCCTCGATATGCAGAACACATTGAGAGTGGTCAAGGACAAATCAGAACCATCAGCTCATGAACGAGTCTTTCAGGCAGAGGGGCAAATACATTCAAAAGAGCCAGAAATCCTGCCTTCTCCTGGGTACGGAAGGTGTCAGCCTGGGATGAGAAATGAACCCGGGAGTATGTAGGTTCAGGCATCGAACATCCGATGGTGCTATACCAAGAAGTTTGGGTACTGGTTCTGAATATAAGCAGAACTTGTCAGATTTGCCTTTTAGAAGGATCTGAAGTTGGGAAAAATCCCAAGATAAACCCTCTTTGAACCTGTGAAGAAACTGCCGGAATTTTCTCTCGATTTTGCGCAGTACAGCAATCCGGCAGAACAAGGGGAACAGCTTCTTGACCATGCAGAGAAGGGAGGGGGAAGGCGCCCTTTTACGCCAAGGGAAGAACCTCCTCTTCACACCTTTTCAAGGGGGCTTGAACTCTCCGTCATTCCAGCAGCTCGCTCGGAAACCAGGAGATATAAGACAAATGGCCCACTCTGTCATTTCTCAGTCTATGGTTCAGTTGGCTTGTGGCGAAAGGGTGTTTTGCGTACATGCATTTGCAGATGCCCAGTGCCTGTTGACCCTCGCGTTGTCTCTGTGGAGAGTGAGTGGCAGATCGATTCGCAGGCCGCGCTCCATTTACCAGCTGTAGCTCGTGTGCGCTTATGCAGACAAAAGATCATGCCAAATCATGACAGCAGGATGCACGCCGCACCAGCTGAGATTAGAACTCTTCTAGGGTTGCAGAAATGGCTCAGCGGGAAAAGACAATTAGCATTAAGTCTGATGACCCGGGTTTGACTCCAGCGACCCACATGGCGGGAGGAGAGAACTAATTCCTGCTAAGTTGTCCCTCCCGTGACCTTCACATGTGCTCCGTGCTAGGCGTGTATACGAATGTGCTCATGCAGACACACGTCCGTCTGCGCACTAAATAATTGTGTGCACACTAAATAATTTTAACCAGAGAATAGAACTCTCTTCATAAATAAGGCCGGGCTCGTGAAAGAGCAGCGCGGTTGTTGACAATACAAAGGGTTAGCTCTCTAGGTGGTTGTTCAGGCTAAGCCAGTCTGCAAGAAGCTATCTCGGGACCCGAAGGAAGCAGGTGTTCTTAGCATTGTTTCCGAAGGAAAGTGGGGGTGTGTTGAAATGGATTGACACACATGTATGTCCTGGTTCAATGAGACTCTCAGGGGGGAGGAGGCTCTAAGCCTGCCTATATGTAGAAGAAGGAATAGCGCGGACTAGACCTGACAGACAGAAGATAAAAGGAAGTCCTTACAACCGAACACATGGAACAGAAAACTGCTGTCTCACAGGTAGATGCTGCCCCTCTGTACGCGAATTTGCCTTGATTAATTTTCTGAGCGTCAGTAAAGGGAGCCAGGAATTGTGGGAAATGCCCATAATCCCCAGCACTTCATGGGTACAGAGGCAGGAGGATTATTGCAAATTCTACACATTGAGTTCTAAGCCAGCCAGCCAAGGTAAGATCTCAAGACTAAAACAACAACAACAACAACAACAAAACAAAAAACAAAACAAAACAAACAAACAAACAAAAACAACCCTGAAAGAAAGTCAGCAAAGGTCAGTGGAAGTAATTGAATGCATTTTTATTTTAAGAGCTGATTTGCTAACTGGTGTTGGGATGGGGCAGAGGCAGGAGGATTACAAATCCAGACCCTGTCTGTGTTGCAGACTGGGTTCAAAGGCCAACCTGGTAACTCAGCTAGATCCTGCCTCAAAAAGAAAAAAGAGAGGGGGCTGTGGCTTAGTGGTAGACTTCGGGCCTGGAATGCCTAGGCTCTAGATTCAATCTCCGGTACCGAAGGGAGGGGGTGTCGGTGGGAGAAGCTGATCTGCAGCTGACACATGGTGGCCTTCTCTCTGATTCCGGCATTACTCAGATAGTCCTGGCTTCCTAGAATTCTTAATACAATTCCAGACATTTTCATTAGCAGCCATCACACATGAATCTTCTCTCAGAGTGGCTCTGTGGCTTTTCCACAATTGCCCTGACCTATCTCTGGCCTCTCCCAGTTCCTACCCACCAAGATCACTACGGGGGAAATTTACATTCTTAAAGCAACGCTTTGATTAAGTTCCCGGTTTCAAAACTGTTTACCTCCTCCCATGAGCTTTGGAATAAAGTCCAAACAGTTAAAGCCTTGTAAAATCCCTCACCCCAGGTAAATTCTGACCTCCGCTGGGCTCGCTTAGAAGTCAACTGTGTGTCCCAGGAATGGACAGGTGGCCCTTATTCCCTAGCATTGCTTTCTCGGTAAACCAGATGCCCGAAGCCATCATTCTCTCCCTATTTGCCTTGAAAGAACATTCCAGAAGGTGTTCTACTAGGTGCAATGGAAGCCAAACCGGAGCTCCCTGCTTCAAAATGAAGGGAAAAAAGGGGGTTGGGTGGGGTGGGAGAGGCTGAGATTTTTTTCTATTCCTTTCGGAGAAGGCTTGCATCTCCAAATTCCTAGTGAAGGGGAGAGGCTTCCCCCCCCCCCCAAAAAAAAAACAGCCCAGCTCTAGCCTCGAGCACTGCAGGAAAAAGGGAAAATCCAAAGCCCTGGAATATGCCTGGCAAGCTCCGGGCTCCCAACAAACATCTCTCGATGGTATCGAAAAACATTCAAGATAGTCGACTTTATTCACTTAAGGTTACTGCCCCACCTCCACCCCCGCCCCTCCTGCTCAAGGCCAGGGACTTTTCTCCTTCATCCCCGCCTGCCTCAGGCGAGTTAAAAAAAAAAATCTTAATTTTGATTAAAATTGGCTTTGATATATAAGAAACAAAATTTCCAAGGCCCTGGGTTCGGTCCCCAGCTCCGAAAAAAAGAACCAAAAAAAAAAAAAAAAAAAAAAGAAACAAAATTTCCTGTCTAACCCTGTAAGAAATGAGAAACTTCCTAAATCTCTCTCCCTCGGCCCTATCCAGCATTGGATTTCAGTTTTCTTGAAAAGAATTGACCCGGATCGCTTCTTAATAAATAAAACTTTGTATGCTGTTCCAAGGGCCAGATCACCACCAGAATCTCCATTCAAGAAAAATGTTTGTTGTGAAATGAGGCGTCAGGGTGAACGGTTCTATAGGCAGAACAGTTCACAGACACTGAGCCGGTTAAAAAAAATTAACACGTCGAACCCCCAATTAGACCTTAGTCTGGGGTGTCAAAAGCGCCTTAGCTACCCCTGTGTTCTCTAAACTGTTGATTCAGGGTTTTTTCTAGAACAAACAAACAAAAAGCCTTCTTTCGTGAACCGTGCTGTTTGTCACCCTTCCCTTACTAAAGAGTGTATGTCTGATGTTTATCTGAGATCTCTGTCGCGCTTAGTCAGTCATCTGGCTCAGCCACCTACAGGAGCACGTTTCCTTAAATCAGAGACGCGTGGACTCTACAGGAGAACTACATTACCCAGCAGGCCTCGCGCCTTTCGCAGGAAGGACGTCTGCGCACTAAGATACTCAGTTCCAAGTTTGGAGCTTTTAGCTGCCAGCCCTGGCCCATCATGTAGCTGCAGCACAGCCTTCCCTAACGTTGCAATTGGGGGAAAAATCACTTTCCAGACTGTTTTGCAAGGTGTGCAATTCCATCTTGACTCCCTGAAAGTCCATCTGCTGCATCGGTCAAGAGAAACTCCACTTGCATGAAGATTGCACGCCTGCAGCTTGCATCTTTGTTGCAAAACTAGCTACAGAAGAGAAGCAAGGCAAAGTCTTTTGTGCTCCCCTCCCCCATCAAAGGAAAGGGGAAAATGTCTCAGTCGAAAGGTAAGAGCCTGTTTGCATTAGTTGCAAAAAATGCAAAGGCTTATGCATGCATTCATGAATGCATGGATGCAATTTTCGCCCGGCGATTGCATTTTTAAGTTTGAGGTTTGCCACAGCTCAGTTGCATTTCCTGTTTAGTGTGAGTCTTTTTTTTTTCTTTTCTTCTTCTTCTTCTTCTTCTTCTTCTTCTTTTTTTTTTTTTTTTTTTTTTTTTTTTTGCAGACACAGAGAGTTCCTGTAAGGCAGGGCTTGCAGCTCAGCTGTGCATTGACATTATTTGCATTCTTCTGCTAGGATTACCGAGCCTTTTTGCCTTTTGCACAGTCAGGAGGGATATAGCAGGTTGGTAGCGTCTAAGTGTGCAATGCTTTATATAATAGTTCATTTCTTTAGTATGCACGCATATTCAAAGTCATTTTGTGTGCAACAGGAATCCAAACTTTTGAAAAGTCTCGAGGTGAAGATGAAAGGCAAAACTCGCCCTAAACTAGTAGGAAATTTCTGTGATCTTATATTCTTTGGGGGAAGGAACCACTGCGGTGCCAGCGTTCAGCTTACATTTTTATTGATTTCGCTTTGGACATTAGGCAACTTTTGATTTTTAAGGGAAGTAAAGGTGAAGTGTGGAGAGCAGTGTATTATTTAAAAAAAAAAAAAGTCTTGCTTTTCCGAGATTTTGTACTTTGTGTCAACTGCTTGCAGAGGTGAAGACTCAAAATGTGTTTGGCCCTTTGGAAGATGCTTTTGCGCCTGGGGGAGGACTTTAGGGGGTGAGCAGCGTTATTTGTGCGCATTGTATCAAACCTGAGCCGACTACACTGTTTCATTGGCAACTACAGTGAAATTTTGTAAGTGTGTAACTGCTTAGACTTGGTAGGAAGTTCTATAATAGGTCAGAAGTTCAGGACTGTGGTTGCCTTTTTCTTTTTCAAATTTAATTAATTAAAAAAATGTTTTGTAAGGCTGTATTTTGCAAACTTACTGATGTTCTGTAGCTGGATTAAAAAATAAAAGAGTCCTGCATGGTGTCACTGAAGAGATGCGTAGGCGCCCGTGAGACCTTTAATGACTTGTTTCAAGAGCAATCTTCCTTGACATAGAGAAATCTGGTGGTATCTGAGAAATGCCCCAAAATGAAGAGGTCTGCTAGGTTACCTAAGAACACCACTAGAGCAAGATCTGGGGATATTAAAGTATCCAGTAAGCTTTTTGCCACACTGCGTTTGGAGTTGTGATACCATTTAATTCTACCTGATGAACATGACGTATCTAATCCCGTGACAGAAGGGATTGTTCTTCAGAATTTAAAGGAAGACTGTTTATGGTCGTTTGTTTCGTGTTCCAGGTCAGGGGAGGAGGAAATATTTTAACTGTTTCAGAAATGTGCAGATGAACCTGGGAATTGGCATTTCTTTTTTAAAGGTGTGGATATTCCTTAGCTAGGAGAATCTCAAAATCTTGAGCAGAGAAATCAGAGTGTACAAGAGTCAGTCCATGCGGTAGCAATACTAAAGAAATAACTCCTAGTTACTTTGTATTTGGTAAACATTCACTCATTCATTCAACTCAGCTTAATATATGTATGTATGATATCCATGTTTATGTCTGTATACATGTATGCATAATTATACATACATACACATGTATATTTGCATGCATGTGTTATGTGCATAGAGTTTGGGGGGGTACACGAGAATATTTAAAATGAAGTCTTTTTCTTCAAGAATTACCGTCTGGTTTGAGAAAGTGAGAATGTGAGGACATTTTTGTGACACAGACAGCAGTAGGGATTGGGCAGCGAGATGGCCCAGGACGTAAAGGTTGCCAAGCCAACCTTACTTCCATCCTCCAAAGCCAAACGGTGGAAAGAAACTCCTCCAAGTTGTCCCTTGACCTCCACATGTGCACCATGCACACCCCAGACACACAGAATAAGTAAACGGAATTATAAAACAAAATTTAAAAGCCCAGCTATTGAAGAGGCACAGGGCTACCATGGTTCAGAGGCCACAATGAGTCTTTTATTTGGGGAGTTGTAAGGACACTGCGGGAAGAAGGTTATATGTCCTATGATCCGGAGGACACCTCACCATCACCCAATTTGAACCTTGGGCTATACATTAACTTCCTCTTGCCATAGTTTTTGGGCTTACTTGTAAGATAATTCCTTTCTCAGCAGGTCTTTTTTCCCCCCTTTGGAAGCTAACAGGGAGGTATCCACTCTTGATCATGGACCAGGGGTGGGTGGTCCTTCAAGTAATTTATGCAGATGAGCTTTCCCAACCAGACCTTGCTTGCAAACTCTATCTGGTCTGAACATGAGGCCTTTTGTCCAAAAGGAAAATTATTGGTGGAAAGATGTGGGCAATCATTTCAGAAATGGCCAAGGAGCCTTGGCCTGGTCTTTTTATGTGGACTACGCCTGGCTTAGCAGGGCTGTCTTCAAATAGCCAAAAGCACTCTTTCTTTCTTTTTTTTTTTTTTTTTTAATTCTTCTTTTTTTCTACTCAGTTCCAGACTTCTAATACTCTAGCCAGAAGAAATGGGAGGAACAGTGAGAGGTGGGCACAGTCTCCCAGTATTGAAGAATTTAACAGCGTGTTCAATTCGCGAACCTTTACGAACTTTTCAGATCACTATAATTCGGTTTTTACAGACCTCTAATTTAAGGCATAGCAGAGGCAAAGAATTACAGACTGCCCAGGAGCTGGAAGGACTGGGCTCCTTCTCCCTAGCCTTTTTACCAACAGTGAGATTCCGAGAAAGAATTTTCTTAAAAAGAGATTCTGTTTTCCACAGTTGTAAGTTTAGGTGGTATGTTTCTCAGCTTGTTTGTGTTAGCTGTCTGGGGTTGAGCTTTTTCTTTTTCAAATATTAAAGCAGTAGTGTGCCTTTTGAGGAAATCTGAAGTGTAAGTTAACAGGAAGGGTCCAAGAGAGTGCCGGAATTCCTGAATATTACAGGAAGGCAAGCCACAGGAAAAATGTGTCATCTACACTACCCGGGAGAGAAAGCTATTGTGATCGGCCAGAATGGTCTTCTGAGGAAGAGAGGGAGGTCTAGCATCTCCTGGTTTACCTGAAAATATATAAACTTGACCCCTTTAGAAACCAGTCTTTCTTGCTTCGTTTTCTATTCACCTTGGGAAAAAAAAAAAGCCCCACAAAACAATATGATCTTATTTTAGTTGAATGTAGTCATAAGTAAGTCATGTAAGATATGCTCCCAAGGCGTACTTGGAAAATGGCAGGGGCCATCTCAACCCTCCTGCGTTAATCTCTGCTCCTGTAATTCACTCCCCCCAGGGGGGCACCAGATGTGTACACTGCTCATTCAGTGTACATGCCTTTGTTGGGTCATATCAGGCAGACTTGTCATGCTTGGCCTGTAATCTGAGCCGGTGTGTTTTATAACTCTGTCGGTCTCAGGACACCCAGGCAGAATTGGCACCTTGGGCCTCCTGTTTGTTTTGTGTTGGTGTTGCTTTCTGTCCTTTCTAGCATGGTGTGCATGTGCGTATGTGTGTGTTGGTGATGCAGTTTCTGGACACGAGGGTTGAGATTCTCATTCCTCTGTTTTTCACAGACTAATGCCTTTTTTTTTTTTTTACCCCCCCCCCCCCTCAATCTATTAAAACCTAAAAAAATCTACATGGAGTAGTTTTAAAACTTAAAATATTTATGAATAGTACTTCTTTTATTATAGGAATATTTGATAGAAAAGGAAAACAAAAATGTCTAATTGCTGTAGAGTACATTGTGACATGCACTCTTTAGGCTTTTGGGCTGTGCCCATGTGTCGGAAAAAATGCAAACTATGTAGCCCACGAGTGGCTACTAGACTGCTTTTTATTTCCCCAATGTACTATGAATTATGTCTGAGTCCACGTCTCTTTACATTGCAATATTCAGTTCCACTTCATTTGCTTAAATAGAATTAAAGGAATTTGAGTACCTGTTTACCTCAATAGCGCACATTGCCACATGTTCCTGGGCAGACGATGGCAAGAGACTAAATTCCAGGAAGTCAACTGCAGATTGTGAGTGTCTGATTCTCCTTTATCCCCCAATATTTTCTCTCTATTTCAAAACTAGGCTTTGATTATCATTATTATAGAAATGGTCCATGGTCGTTGAAAAATTTAAACCGAAGAGAAAATTCATGATAAGAAGACTGAACCTGAGCCAACTTTTGATGCTGTGCGTCTTTACTCCTAGAACTAGGTAGGCAGGGGCAAGTGGGTCTCTGTGAGTTCAAGAGCATCCTGGTCCACGTAGTGGGTTCTAGGTCAGCCAGGGCTGTATAGTGAGTATATCAAAACACACACACACACACACACACACACACACACACACACACACACACACAACTTCACCTCAAACTTCTCAGGGATAATTACTGTTCATTTTTGATGACTAACTTTGTATACACAGTCTTACATGTGTTATTTTACTGTATGGGATATTTTTCTTAAAGCCTCCCATGACACTTGGCTGTCTTCCAACATTAGCACACAAACAGTGGCCTCATTCTTTGTCACAGTTGTGTATTTTAACTTGTAAGGGCACAGCCATACACTCAAGTCTTCCGTGAACTTTCACACAGTTGCCATCCTATTTGCGGGCATAAGTGGCATTGCAAGGAATTCTTTGGAATTAGATTATTGCACAGAAGCCCAATTCATTCATTCATTCATTCATTCATTCATTCATATTTAAAAAATCATTCATTCTTTCTTTTTTTAAAGTTTGTATTAGAAACATTCTCATATGGTATCTTTTTTTTTTTCCCCCCCGGAACTGAGGACCGAACCCAGGGCCTTGCGCTTGCTAGGCAAGCACTCTACCACTGAGCTAAATCCCCAACCCCATATGATATCTTTGTGATGGCATTTTTCACCTCCCCCAACCCCTCTCAGATCGTCCCCACCATTCAACTTCAGGTTCTTTCTCTCTCTGAAAACAAAAACAGAAACAAAACAAAATCAAGATGGGCAAAGTACAAAAAAAAAAAAATCAATAAAATAAAACAAAAAAAGGAGCAAAACAAGAACCAAAAAAAAAAAAAAAAAAAAAAAAGAACCAAAAAAAAGGAGCAAAACAAAAAGCAGAACACACACACACAAGACATACACACACATATACATACACACATATACATACACACATACACACACACATACACACACACACACACACACACAAACACACCCCACATATGCACCCCATGGTGTCTGTTTTGTGCTGACCAACTACTTTTTGCAACTTGATAAATGGTATTTATATTTGATTCCTACTTACATTTTTTGAAGTAGTAAGTTGAAAATGTTCATTTTTCTTGACATTTCTGTTTCATTTGGTTTTTCCCCCCTCATAAAATATATCTTTAACATTTCACATAAAGGTAAAATTACTTTTATAGTTAGGCTTTAAAACCTCAAGACTGTAGAGGTTAGATAATCATATGTTGGAACTTCGGTTCTGTACAAGTGAATGGTTTCAGTCCTTGATAAGTTCTAATTTTATTTTTTTGACCATAGTGTCTCGTGTACACATCACATATTTTACAATGTAAACTCAGTGTGTTTACACTGTCCATTGCTGTCCAGACCCACGGGGAAATAACGAAGATAAATTATAACGATCGACTCTGATTTCCAGACTGAAAAATACTCTTATTTCTGGGCGTGTCGAGTTCTAACGACCTCTACAGAGAAAAATAGCTTTTCCCTAGTTTTGTAAGTAATTTTTATGCAGCACCTGTGGACCTTGAGCGAAAATAATGAGTTGTTTCAGTTTTAATTACAAGGCTAATTCCGGGGAACAGTTGATTTCAATTTACACTGTTAAAACAATTAAGGCTACAGTTGAAATTGGTGAGCACCCAAGTTAGGAGTCAGGCAGGTGTGACAGATTCTTTAGCTAATCCTGAGGAAGCCTGCCTGCTTGCGCATTCTGGGATGACCTGATAAGATTTAAGAACAGGGGGCTGGGGATTTAGCTCAGTGGTAGAGCGCTTACCTAGGAAGGGCAAGGCCCTGGGTTCGGTCCCCAGCTCCGAAAAAAAAAAGAACCAAAAAAAAAAAAAAAAAAAAGAACAGGAAAAGAGTCACCTGAACGGGTTTGTCACTGAGCAGGCCAAGGCCTTAGAATGAGTTTGGTGATTACAGCAGCACAGGTAAAGGTGACTTGTGATTCTTGGTCCAAAGTTCTTTTCTCTGAGCTACAGAGCGACGTGGTTCATCCACGTTTGAACTCCTCCCTGCTCCCTCAGAATTTAGTGTACTTTACGGTTTTTTTTTCCCATTTGTTTACTTTGTGGGGAGCAGACTGGGGGGTGGGGGACTGGTGATAAAATCATCAGAGCTTTTACTCTTCGCCCAAGAAATGGTGATCCATGAATTATGGTGGTTGGATTTCTTACCAGTTCTCTGCTAAAAGATATATTTTGCAAATGCTCCCGTTGCTTACCGAGTAGGGCCGTGAGCTTTAAGCTCTGTAATTACTGTTTGCCTTTTATGAACTAGCTCCTTTTAAAAGATCTGGCTGGGTAGGTAACCTTCTCATATGTTTGTGCTTCTGTAACTCTTTCAATGTTCTGTTTCGTTTATCCAATAACTGGTGATCGGTGGTAGGCAAATGCATTCTGAAGTTATTTTTTTCATCAGTAAGGGTGGTTGTCATTCCCTCCCCTAAAAGGTTTGGGGTAATTAAGCTGTAAACACAGTTGCCTTTTCTCTTCCTTGTTTGCATTCAAAGTCTCATTATCTCTTTGCTTGATCATTTGGAAGCTGCAAAGATAGCAAAAGGATAGTGACTGAAGACCGGGTCCTTCCTAGAGAGCCCTTTAAACAGGTTTAAAGGTTGCGTGGTCCTTTATCAACTTCTTGTTTTAAAAACTTGAGAGGTTGGGGACGATGGATCAGTAGTTAAAGAGCGCTTATTCTGCCTCCAGCTCTTGTTTCAAGCCTCCAGCACCCACATACAAACTGTGCAGGATTATAAGTCCCCGTGTCCCTAGCATCGCTTGGTAGAGGGAGACAGGTGAACTTCAGCGCTCCGTGGCCAGAGAGCCTAGACTGAATGCTGCCTTCTGGTCCAGTGAAAGAAAGATCTTGTCTCAAGGCAATAAGGTGACAAGCCGATAGTCCTCCGCGTCTACGTTGAGTACGTGCCTGGGTATGTACCTGCGCGCTTACGGACGTGTCACGCTTGGGTAGCGCACACATATACAACCCATGCAGACACAAGCACGCACGAACAAAGCAAATGGGAAAAGTGACACGCCAAGGATGTTGCTCGGTGGTGAAGGAGGTGCTTAGTAAGCGGCCCCAAGATGAACGGCCCAAAGGAGATAGTTGGTGGGACAGAAATGAGTGTCTCCGTCGTCCCTCGCTGCTTTCGTTTTCTATGGAGCTTTTGAAGGGTTATTAGAAGCAATTGAGAAAATGTTAGCAGTAGGCTTCCCTCCAATAAAACAGATCTGCGAGCACAGCCGCTCAATCCTGTGATTCCTCACTTCCGCCTTGACTGCCACCGAGGCCATTGGCCACCCCTGCCTGCCTGGATTGTGTTCCCTCAGAGGACCTTCCGTCCCTAAACTTGTCTGTGAAGTTTGATGTCTAGACAACTCGCCTGCCCTTTCCACTTTGAAGAGGAGAGTCAGGGAAGTCGATCACAAGCTCTTGTTACTCTGTTCGCTGTGCTCCGAGTCGAGTACTAAATGGGCAGCTGTGCTTTTTAGGATGTACGCCTTACCTCTGTAAGCGCCTTGGGCTCAGTCTTAGAGGTGGATCCCTCCGTGCACAGCGTTTCGAAATGCTGTCACCCCTAACCAACTCCACCATCCTCTCTATGTCACTTTTTGCTGTGGTCCCTTTTCATGTGTCACGTTTGGAAATATCACATAAGTCCCAGGGTCAGATGCTAGAAGCCTTACTTTACAAATGAGCAAATTGACTCTATGTTTTCCCTCATGCGGCTGATGGGAAGTGGAGGGGGCAGGAAGCAGGAGACGATAAATAAATAAATAAATAAATAAATAAATAAATAAATAAATAAATAAGGCCATTTCCCATGCTTTAACCGGCAGCCAGAAAACTACGACCGCTGTGGCACATCCTATGAGCTAAACCGATTCCCTGTTCATTTTTGGTAGTGCCAAGAATGTAACCCAGGGCTCCCTGCCCTCTATGCCTGCCCTGCTGAGCTTTATCCCGGCTCTAATTTAAATTTTTTAAACTGACACCTCACATGTAGGGTGCGGTATAATAATTCAATAAATACATACAAGGAGCGCTGATGAAGTTCAAGTAATTGTCTTTCCTCTCCATTTCTGTGTACTGAGGACCTTTACACTCTGCTTGGCTGGTTATTTTGAGATGTATAATTTCTTTTCAACTGTACGTGCCCTACCTCGGGTCAGGACAGTGCAAGTCATTCTTCCTGGGCTAGGGATTGAAGCTCTATTGATAGAGTGCTTGGTTATCATGCACAAGGGCCCGAGTTTGATCTCCAGCACTGCCTAAAAGGGGCTTGGGGGTGCACACCTGTAATTCTATCGCTTAGGAGGTCGAGGCAGGTGCATCGGAAATTCAAGGTCTTCCTTGGCTACATAGAAAGTTGGAGACTAGCCTGAGCTATATGAAACTGAATTTCAAAGATAGATGATAGAAAATAGACAGATTATAGATAGATGATGGATGATAGATAGATAGATGATACATAGATGATACATAGATGATACATAGATGATACATAGATATACATAGATAGATGATAGATGGTAGATAGATAGATGATAGATGATAGATAGATGATAGATGATAGATAGATAGATAGATAGATAGATACATAGATACATAGATACATAGATGATAGGAAACAAACGTCAAGAAGAGGGGATAACTGCTTGCATTATACTATATTTTACTTCTTATTACCAGTTTTCAACAATTGCAAATAACCACAAAATGATTATTTTGTGGCAAGTGAAGGAGATATAACATCCAAATTCAGTGCCCACAAGTAAAGTTTTATAGTTATGATTGATTAGTTCCTGTGGCTGGTGTTAGCACCCCAGTATTGGGATGGAGTAGTTCTAACAGAGATTCTGTGGCCCACGAAGTAGAAAATATTGGCCATTTGTCCTGGTCTGAAAACGTTTGCTCCGCCGACTTCACTCAGGTGGGTGGCGTCAGTGGGGTCTCGTTATGACAAGGCTCACAGGCCGCCGCATTCCTCCTTGACTTTGATGGGACATTGTTAACCTGGATCATCCTGGCCTGCCATTCCTCTGGCTACCTCTTGGGCCCAGCTCACAGGAAATGTCTGA
This sequence comes from Rattus norvegicus, assembly GCF_021556685.1. NCBI lineage: Eukaryota > Metazoa > Chordata > Mammalia > Rodentia > Muridae > Rattus > Rattus norvegicus. The sequence continues at coordinate 101,693,423 of NC_141543.1, forward strand.
GTGGCCTTTCTCCTAGCGATGAGAATGTAGGTCGATGCTCATTTCTGCCCAAAGCAGCCACGCATTTCCTTTAGCCCGGTTCGGGGGTCCTTTCCCCTTCCCTGTGCGGCGCGCTTCCTGTTGGCTTTGCAGCCTTGAGAAGTCGCCCATTCATTTTCCTCCCCATGGTCTCCATCCTTTCCTCGATCCCGTGGTTTGTTAGAAAGTGCGTCCACAGTTTCACGCTCTCGCCCAGACGTCTGGGCTTAGTTGATTTTCCTCACGACGTGGCCCAGAGGCTCCATCGATTCCTTTGTGTGGTGATGAAAGCCTTCTTCCACGCTCGAACATTCTCCTTGCTACATGGAGAGTTTTCAGGTTCTCGTCTTCTGAAAATGCTGGAAAGTTTGCTTACGATTATCCCTAAAACCTGTGGCTTGTGTAATGGCAGCTTCTTGGTTATGCTGTGAGTGTCCCTTTGCTTATAAGAGTTACTCAAGTCGGGGTTGGGGATTTAGCTCAGTGGTAGAGCGCTTGCCTAGCAAGCGCAAGGCCCTGGGTTCGGTCCCCAGCTCCGGAAAAAAAAGAAAAAAAAAAAAAGAGTTACTCAAGTCATGTGCGCTCTGTATTTAAGAGGCATGATTGTCATAAAGGTTCTGAGAGGGAAGGAAGGTGAAAGAGAGACATTTTGGCAGGACGAGACTAGATATTTTTTAACGTGCCTTGATTAAGAGACATACAGGGAAGGAACTAGTTTTCAGGAGTCCAGAAGGGGGCGCTGCTGTGAGTTCTCTCCGTTTCAGACACTGTGCTTCATGATGCCTGTGAATTATATCGATTCTTGCTCAGTGAGGTGATATCCCATTTTGTAGATGGGCAGACCGAGGCCAGAGAGGCTAAGAACTCAGATGTTAGACTGACAGTAGCAGAGCGGAGGTTGTAGTCAAGGTCAACGGAATTCCCGAACCTGAGCTCCGATCTATTCCGCTTTGGAACTGCACCTCCAAAGTCAATTTGCAAAACCCCATGCACAAAAGCAATGGTTGCAGATAGAAAATTTGACCTGACTCCATAGGGGCTCAGATGGATTTGTGCATGCCTGGGTCCAGTTTGGTAGTTAAGAGGGGTGTTCTGTGGCTTTTTATAAGTTCTTTTAGACATGACTCTAAGTGTCTGTTGAGTGGAGAATGCTGAGTCTGACTCATTCTGATTCTACATGTTGAACTCCAACATACACTTCTCTTTGGTTGAAAGAGGCTGATTACAATCGATCAGCTGACTGGTATTGATGAGTATCTCCTGGAAGTTTATGTTAAAACATTGGTAACAGATGGTTTCCTTCGCTGTTCGTAGGTTGTACCATCAAGAAACTGAATCGACTCAAACCTTGTGTGTGTTGTGGTGTGTGTGTGTGTGTGTGTGTGTGTGTGTGTGTAAATGACAATGCTTTAAACCAGAACATAGCCAGCCCCGGTTCCCTTTTAGCTTAGCTATTTCCTTTTCTTCCTGGTTATTTCTATAGAAATTTATCAACTGCAATTTCCTTGAAATTATGAATAAGCCTGTCTTCCTCTTGTATTGGACAGTGTGAAGAAACATGAGATTACATCTGTGTAGCTGAGAAGGTAGAAGGAGCTGGGAATGACTACTTATTTTTTTTATTTACTTTATTATTTGAGACACACTTTCATTATATAGCCCAAGCTACTTTTGAGCTAGCTATGAACAAGAAATACTTTTGGACTCCAATGGGCTAGCATTGAACTTGTGGTGATCCTTCTGCACCCACGGCGCTAAGTGCTGGGGTGGCAGCGCTAAGTGCATGCCAGCTATGCATCGCCCAATGACTGCCTTCTGGTCTTTTCTCACAGCTGAAGCTGAGTAGCCATGCCCATGTAGATATTTAGCCTCTTCTCTTATCCTCTCTCTTCTAACCACACATGAGGCAGGAGGTCTTAGGCATAAGAAGCAAGGCTCTGAGGGACCATTGGGAGCAGGCTCATAAGAGCCAGTGGATACACAGAAATAGCTCTTCTGGGGCGTTTGAAAAGGATGCATTGCGCACTTACTTCCCTTTTAATTTACCCCTTTCCAAACTCCATACCCACGTTGCCATTTGACAAGCAGAGCAAAACCCAGAGCAGTCAAGTCCCACAGACTGGACCGATCTAAAAGGGAGGCTCCGGTATTGAATTTGTTTGGACCGAATCCACATACAGACTTTTGAAAAGCTGGCGGGAGAGGTGTGGCTGGGTAAGTGTGATGCTGGGGAGATGGCTCAGCAGGTAGGAGCATTTGCTGCTCTTGAGAAGGACCTGGGTTCAGTTCCCAGCAGTCACACCATGACTCATTATCTCCAGCTCCAGTCTATTTCCTGCCTTCTTCAGGCTCCCACGAACACCGGTCATGCATACGGTGCCCATACAAAACACCCTGCACATAATAATAAATCTTTTAAAAAAAATACCGTGCAGGGCGGAAGTGGAGAAAATACACTTGATTCTACTTTTCTCGTTATTCACTAGGAAGCCTTGAAAAAATCCACTTTAACCCCAAGTGGCTCCTGACACTAATTCATGGAGCTGTCAGGGAGATTAAACAAGGTCGTGCACGCTATATACAGTGCTCTCCGTGTTTGACCCGCTGTCATTTTGCAAGCGCTCACTGAGGGCACGTCTGTGTTTGAGGTACTCCACTAGAATCAACCATCACTCCATAATCACATTTGTCCCACTCTTCCATGCCCCTCAGCCCTTAAAGGCATTCTCACGCAGGAGGAGATAAAAAATGTTCACAGTTAAGTTCGTCTAGCGCTCGGGTGCCGGGTGGATAACAAGGAGGCTAGGAAAGCCCTCCTAATTGGTATGGGAGTGGTCACGTGATCTTCGGAGTCGATGAGGATTTGAGTCCCTGATCCAAAAGTAAAAGAGAGGAGGAATCTTGACTCTAATATCCAGGGGCAGCGACCGAATGCTGGTATAGGCAGGGCACTTGCTCAGAAGAATACTCAGGCAAAGGAAAGTGCAAAAGAGAAAAATGACCAGGAAAATACCTGGGTAAAGACCCCCTGTGTCTTTTTGAAGCACTTCCTTGTCCGCAGCAAGGTAAACGGGGTTCTGTTTGTAAGTGGCATGCGTCCTGTATCTTGCTTCTAGATGGGCTTTTGCATTGTAGGAAATCCAGGAAGTCTAGAGGTTAATAGTTGAGCAAGTCTGTCGTATCAGCCAGGTTTATAGGCGCTCTGTAATTATATAAGCAAACTGTTGGTTCAATAATCAGCGTCTTGCTGGGTCAGGGAACATTTTCCAGAGCACGGTTGCCGGTACAATTTTCATTTTTTATAACCTACTCACATGCGAGCTTCAATTTCTTTGTACCTTTCTCTTTTTCCAGAGCCGTTTGCCGGAGGAGCGAAGTCATACACTATACTTCCGAATTCTCACTTTAGAGTGGAGTTCTAGAAGCTTCTTTCTCTTACTGACCTTATCGAGACAGTCATATGCGCGTGCATATCATTTATCTCTTAAACTGTATTTTCTGGGGGTTACCGGTACATATTATAATGGCACATCTAGTGACATAGTTTCTAAAAAAAAGAGTACAGTTTGGAAAATAGATGATATTTTGTAGAACTGATAGATTAAATTGTTTCCTTTCGCTAGTTCAGCTTCAAAACCCAAGTGACCTTCTGCTCTCAGACTCGAAATGGGCTTTTTTTGTCCAAGAACCCTGCACTTAGTCAGCATCCTTTCTCTTCCCTGACTCTGTTCAAAGTTAGAAGAGTGCGTAAGGGGTGAGGTGAACCACTCCCAGGAGGAGGTGTGCCAACCTCAGGGCTGGTTCGCCTCATCTTGCTGAGCAGTTACAGAAAATGTCAAATGCAGCCAGGTGCAGAGGACACGCGAACCATAGTGTTTCTTTCAGGTTGCTTGCCCAGTGATCTGTGAGATTTTGTTCTTGGGCGAGCTTCTGTTTATATAGGGGAAGTAGGAGAGGCTGCAGATTACAATTTTGGAAGTGGTTTCAGAAAAGAATTGAGATGTTTTGATGTGTTTGAGTTAGAATATTTTCTCCATCCTGAAATTCAATCTTTTTTTTTTTTTTTTTTTTTTTTTTTTTTGGTGAGTGCTTTTGTGTTTCTCTCTGTGTGAATGTGCATCTGTGTGTATGTTGTATGCACGTGAGTAGGTCTGGGCATGTGCATGGTTGTGTGCGCGCGCACGTTGGGTGACTCACAGCTTCCAGCTTCAGGGAATCTGGTGCCTCCGGTCTCCTTGAACACCTGCACTCCTGCACTTTAATGTGCATGCATGTGCACATAATTAAAAAAAAAATCACATACTTCTTAAAAAAGAAAAAAACTTTGGTAAGAGAAAAGTCACCTATCTAGTTTCTAGAGACAATGGCTTTTACTGTCCTGGGGCTCACTGATCTGGCTAGACTGGCTGGCCCAGAAGCTCCAGAGACCAGCGTGTCTCCTCCTCCCCAGCACTGGTATTACAAGCATGAACCACTACAGTCGGCTTCTTTGTGTGGGCTCTGGGGATCGAGCCTTGGTCTTCACACTTGCGTGGTAACCACCTTTTCAATTCTTGGATTTCAGTCTTTCTGATGTTATGTGTCTAAGAGAAAGTTTCTGGTCAGCATTGAGGTGGCAAGGCTTGGAAGGCTGGGTCTTTCTTGGTTAGAGCATTCCTGACCAGCTTAGCCTGATCCTGTGCACCTTGCATAGTGCTTTGTGGATACAAAGACAGAGTCCTATGTCTGCCCTCTAGAAGCCTGCTGTCTTGTGGGGTGCATTTGCATGTTGAGGCTGCCGGGACAAAGTATCACATGTTGGTGTGGCTTGAATCCCAGATATTTAATGTTTCCTAGATCTGGAGGTTGGAAGTCTGAAGTCAAGCTGGTGGTAGTTTTGCGTCTTCTGAGGGATAGGGTGGCTGTCTGTGTTTCTCTCCTAGCTTCTGGTGGTTTATTGGCAAGCCTCCAAAGGCCCTTCCTATGTAGACTCACCACCCAGATCTTTACCCTCCAAGTCACATGGCATTCTACCCTGTCTGTGTGTCTGGATTCAAAATGTCCTCCCCCCCCCCCTTTTTTAAATAAGGGAACTAGTCATACTGCAACAGGGGCCCACCCGATTCCAGGGTGACATCATCTCAAGTAATGACATGTAACCACCCTGTTTTCCAGTTAGGTCACATTCTGAGGTGTTAGTAGTTCGGGTTTCAGAGCATTAAATCTTGGAGGACGTGGCTCAGCCTATGACTTGGGGGGGGGGGGACAAAAATGCAGCAAACCTATGCTAGCCCGCGTGATAAGCAGGTAAGGTAAGGACAGAATGCTTTAAGGCATGTGGGAGACCGGGAAGCCTGTCCGCAAGGGAAGGTATTTTTCTGGCATAGTAGAGCTTAAAGTGTGCTTCCCAGGAGAGAATAGGGAGGTAAAACAAGAGCCTTGCTCGCTGGTGGTTGAGAGCTTCTAAAGTGGGGTGTGTTGAATTGGAGAACGAATGTGTACAAGCACGTGTGAACACAAAACAGCGTTGCTATCGATTCCCCAAACTGACCATTTATCAGTAGTGAGACTAGTGAATCGCTCTCTGTGGTTGCTATGGGCAACTCTGAGGTATAGACACAGATGTGGGGGTTTTAGGGGTTGAGGGGAAAGGCTTCTTTCCCATTGTAACAAGTAGTCAGAGTCTCAGTGGAGCAGAGCTTGGGAAGTGAGAGTTAGGTCTCAGCATCTGTAGCCAAGAGAAACTTATTTTTAGAAAATGACTGTGAACCTTAATAATAAAAGTAAAAAAGGGCTGCACACGTGTTACCAAGCTTTTGCAATATTGATTTCTTTTCTTTTTGTGGTGATACTGGGGACAGAACCTGTGACCTCGCATGCATGAGGCAAATAGACCTCCGTTGACGTGCATCCACAGCCCTTGGTTACTAACAAAAGGCCTTTTAAGTTGCATGTATGTGTACGTATATGTAAACTAATGAGCGTCTTCATCCTTGTAACGTGATCTGGACAACCAGCTTAAAAGTTACACCTTAGAATGCCAGGAGCTACGTCATGAGAAGAGACAATGAGGAAAGAAGTGGTTGGTTATGGCTTGTGATGTGTTGATGGTTAGTCACTGGGAAATAGCTCTTTTGCTTTGGAATAAGTGTTTATCATGTGTCTACTGTCCCACTGGCAGCTAATGGAGAGTCTGGAGGCCAGGCAGGTAACCTGGAGAATGTCATGGGCGTGTCTGTGTGTGTGTGTGTGTGTGTGTGTGTGTGTGTGTGTGCGCATGTGCACACATGCGTGTAGGTGAAGATTAAGCCCAAAGCTCATAAAACCATCACCCGTGTCTTTGCACTTAAGGGTGCTATAGAATGAACTGATATAATAAGAAAGCTGGGAGGAAATGCATGGAAAAGGAAAGGGAAGGAAGGGAGGAAGGAAGGAACCAACCAATCAACCAACCAACTAACCAGCCAACCAGCTAGCCAACCAACCAACCAGCCAGCCAACCAACCAACCAGCCAACCAACCAACCAACCAACCAGCCAGCCAACCAACCAACCAGCCAGCCAGCCAACCAACCAACCAGCCAACCAATCAACCAACCAACCAGCCAGCCAACCAACCAGCCAACCAACCAACCAACCAACCAACCAACCAGCCAACCAACCAACCAGCCAACCAACCAACCAGCCAGCCAACCAACCAACCAACCAGCCAACCAACCAACCAGCCAACCAACCAACCAACCAGCCAGCCAACCAACCAACCAACCAACCAACCAGCTAACCAGCCAACCAACCAACCAACCAACCAACCAACCAACCAAGCAACTAGTATGCCTAGTTAGACTTATATTTCAATTAGCTGTAATGTGTAGTGCGAGGTGGTCTTAGGAGAGGTGAACCTAACAACCAAAGAAGACAGGCAGGAAGTTAGGAATGAAGTAAGTCATGGTGGACGGAAAGGAAGACAGAATGGAGAAGCCAATACAGAGCATTGAGCAGAGAGTGAGAGAGTCCAAGAAATCAGGCTAGGTGTCTAGGTGTCAGGCTGGAGAGATACTTGGTGGTGAAGAGCTCTGTTTCTTTCTCCAGAGGACCTGGGTTTGCTTTCTAGCTACCAACACCGTAGCTCTCAACTGTCTGTCTCAACTGCACTTCCAGGGGCATCTCTCTGATGCCCTCTTCTGGCTGTCATCACCAGGCAGGCATGCAGTAGGCAAAACACCGTATGCGCAGAATAATCAAAAAGGAGAAAATTTATTTATTCATTTTATTTATTTATTTATTTTTTTTGGTTCTTTTTTTCGGAGCTGGGGACCGAACCCAGGGCCTTGCGCTTCCTAGGTAAGCGCTCTACCACTGAGCTAAATCCCCAGCCCCTTATTCATTTTATTAAAGTTGCTTTTAAGTTTCTTTATTTTACGTGTGTGCTTTGTGTGCACATGTGTATGCACTTTGTGTGTGTGCATTGAGCCTGAGGTGTTTGAATAAGGCATCAGCTTCCCTGGAATTAAGAGTTACTTCACTTACTTGTGGAGTTGAATATATATATAATAGGTGTATTTCCTTAGATCGGCTCACGTTTACTGTGTGTAGAAGAGACTCTGGGTACAGACAATCATTTATTCTGTCACCAGTCGCCTTTGTGAAGAGTCTATTCAGGTCACAAAATGAATGTTAATAAGGCCGAGGAGATGGCTTGCCTTGAATGCATGAGCAAGGTCCTGAGTTTGAGCCCTGGAGCCTGGATAACAGAGCCAGGCCTGGTGGCAAGTGTTTGTAATCCCACTGATGGGGAGGCAGAGACAGGAGTTCTCTAAGGCTTGCTGGCCAGATGCCTTTGCCTGCTTGGCAAGGTCCAGGTCCATGAGAGATGCTGTTTTCAAAAACCATCAATGGTCGTGCCCGAAGAATGATACCCAAGGCTCCTCAGTGGCTTCTGCATGCACACATATGCATGTGCCTACATGTATACCCATATATATGCATGCATATGTCTATAATGTAGTCTGATTAGTCAACTAAAGCCATGCCCTTGATCAAAGGAAATAAAACAGAAAGTCTTACTGGTGTTTTCTGATGCCCAAGGGGCAAGTCCAAGGCTGTCTGACTGTGTGACAGTTGTCTGAATCATCTGCCCCCTAAGTACCAGACAAAATGTAAAGACAAGACAACACAATCAGGAATCGTACATATACGTATATCTTAGAGACTATGTAGGCTGGACACCTTGTTTTAGAGACGATGAGGACATTCTAGCCAAAAGGAATTAAGGAGAGATGCCAGGTTATTGGTGAGGCCCCAAAGGCAGGAAAACAGGTCCTCTGAAGTTCATATCTGGATGGCTGGTAGCCTCTCAGGAGCGTTTTGATGTGGAACTGACTTTGACTCGTGGCGTTGGGGGAACCCTTGCATTCCTCCTGTAAAAGCAGAAACTAACTCATTGGGCTTAAAGGAAAAGAAGGAAGAGAGCATCAAGCCCAGTGGAGATCAGGATCTCTTTTGACTGAAGCATCAGATAATTGAATGGGCCTGTTCTGTTGTTCTGTAATGCACAGAGCCATTCATCCAGGGACAGTAATTATCTGGGTCCCTGGGTGGTTCTTGGAGAGAGAGGAACTTGGAGAGAGTGTAAAGAGAATCTCTCTCTCTCCTCTCTCTCTCTGTCTCTGTCTCCATCTGTCTGTCTCTCTGTCTCTGTCTGTTTCTGTCTCTGTCCTTCTCTCTGTGTGTGCATGTGTGCGTGTGTGCATGCATATATGAGTGTGTAGATGTGCAAAGGCCAGAGGTCAAAGCTGATGGTTAAAACTTCACATTTTATATTTTGAGACAGAGTATCTCACTGAACGTCACATTCCATAGGACAACAGATGTATCTACTGGCATTTGTGATTTCACAGTACCTCCAAAGACCCAATTAACTGTATGGATCTTTGGATACCAATGCCAGAAAGAGGCCTGGAAGGGAAGAGACCCACTTGGGGTACCTAGACAGGATAAAACAGCACCAGGGTCTAGAAAATCCTGATGTTCTGCCTGCTTGGAATGGAGGGGCCACCAGGTAATGCAGTCAGAGATGAGACAGGCACAGTGGATGTAGACCAAGGGAAAGATTCATTGCAGGGCTGAACTGTGCCATCAGGTGTGACTGACAGGGTTTCTTCCAACAGCTCGGCGTGATTTAGTATTTTGGACCCAATTATTCCTCTACATCCCTTAGCAACAGGGTTTTGTTTAGTATTCTGAGTTCAGTAAGGAGTAGGGAGCCAAACTGGCTTTGAGGAGCTTTCTCTGGACAAGTCCACAGCTAACTTTATCAAGAGATCAAGAAGAATACCGGCCTTGAGAGGGAGGAGTTTGTTGGGGCCCCTGGGTGTTGGAAGTGGCTTTCCTTAACCAGCGTTTGATGATTCAACTCGTAATGACACTTTGCTGGCATCTCACCAATTCGCACTTGCCCTTGTTCACGGGGCATGCCTTGGGGCCCGATTATGCTGCTTTCATTTATATGGGCACGTCTCCCACCCGCGGTTCTGTTTTTCGGTGAACTGACTTGACATTTCTGCTTGCCAAGAGCCCGGGAGTTTGCTGGCTTTCTGCTGTGTGCTTCCTCCATGAGGTCACAGTGATGGTCACATTGATGGCCTCATTTGAATGTCTGCCATTCTGGAGGTTTCATGAAGCAGAAACCTAGTCTATGTGTTCTAGAGCTAGGGACCCTTCTGGACCATTTGAAATCCCTCTTATTGTGGGGGCGGGGGGGGGGGGAGGCTGTTTCTAGTCTCTGGTTCTCTGTGCAGGATGCACCCTTAGGGTGACAATCCAATGCAAAACCAGATGTAAGATGATCTCTTCCCCATTTCATAATGCATTGGAAATTAATTTTGTGTTTCTGTTTTGCAACTAGAAGTTTCCAAAATTGGTATCCATAGCTTGGCTTAGTTCTTAGCAACGAACTTAGCAACCCAGACCACCCCCCACCTTCCCCAAATTGACTAGTTGCCTGCATTTTTAAAGTTCATTTTTTAGATTTATTTATTTCATGTGTCTGACTATTGGCTGCGTGTATGTGTGTACACGTGTGTACCATATTTCTATCTGGTGCTCATGGGACTCAGAAATGGGTATGGAAGCTTTGTGGATGGTTGTGAGCCACCATTCCAGGTGCTGAGACTCGAACCTGTGCCCCTCTGCAAGAGTATGTTCTCTTAACTGGATCTCTAGTGTCATCCGATGACTTTCTTGGGCTTTGGTGTCCTCCTCTGTAACCAGGAGGTCTCTTATTCTCTGGTTCTAAAGAAATGCTTGCTTTGGGAGGACACACGGAAACTAAAAGGCATGAAGAGCACGCTGGAATCCCGTGTATGCGCAGAATGCTAGTGGGTGAAATATGGCACCCATCTCACCTCTCTTTCCTTCCAGTTTGACTCGAGGAAGTCACTTCCATTTCTCTCATTTTTGGTTGAAGTTTGGAAAAACACGAGCTACTCACATCACAGTCTACTGGCAACCTGGGTTTGTACACAACTGAATTTGGTCGGCTTTCAAAGCAGATGATACTCTATCTGTTTCCATTCTGCTGAGATAGAGGATGAACCTTGGATTTAACAGGACAACGGTGTCTATAATCTAACCCAAAAGGAGTGTGTGTGTGTGTGTGTGTGTGTGTGTGTGTGTAGTCTTCAAAAAAGGGCAGCGTCCCTCCAGGAGTTGGCTTCCCTCTGATCTTCCAAAAGGTTAAAGAATAATGATCTAAAATGTATTTCAGTCTTTGGAATTGATTTCAAGGGAGTAAAACAGAAGCAAGCGCTGCCAACAGCCTTAGATCCCAAGACAGCAAACAACTCTTTAAAAGAAGCGAGCAGCTGTCAGCCTTCCCTCTCCTCTCGGGGACTGAACTTCCAAGAGACAGTTGCAAATGAGCAGATCTCATCCAGAGTCTGTCCTTCTTTCCTGGAGCTTCTGCCCTCCCAGCTCCCCTTCAAGAGGAGAGCTTTTACACTCTCTCTCTTTCTCCAGGGGACTCTGCTTTTCTTTCATGTATAGGGTTAGGGTTAGGGTTAGAGTTAGGGTTAGGGTTAGGGTTAGGGTTAGGGTTAGGGTTAGAGGGTTAGAGGGTTAGAGGGTTAGAGGGTTAGAGGGTTAGAGGGTTAGGGTTAGGGTTAGGGTTAGGGTTAGAGGGTTAGGGTTAGAGGATTAGGGTTAGGGTTAGGGTTAGGGTTAGGGTTAGGATAAGGTTAGGATAAGAGTTGATGTTAGGGTTATGGTTGTGTTAGAAGGTTAGGATTGCGGTTAGGGGTTAGAGGATTGGCTAAGGCTTAGGATGAGGCTTAGGGGATAGGGTTAGCGTTAGAGGGTTAGGATTAGAGTTAGGGGATAGGGTTTGGGTTAGAGGGTTAGTGTTAGGGTTAATGTTAGGTTGAGTGGGTTAGGATTGGTGTTAAGGTTAGGAATTAGGGGTTATAGTTAGGGTTAGGGCTCAGGGTCAGGAGTCATGCTTGGATGTTAGAGTTCCTGTCAGTGTCTGGGTTAGTGTTAGAATGATTGTTATAATTCAGGAATGTCGGAGGAGCATTAATGAGAAAAATGCCACCATCTACTTATTAAAGAATTTAAGGAACTATTCTATTTTTATCTGGTTTACAATTTCAGTTTACCTGCACACTGGTATCTACTGGGCATGGTAGCTAATACGTATAATCCCAGCCCTCATAAGAATGAGTAAGGAGAATCACCAAGAGGTAGAGTGAGCCTGGGCTGTAGAGTGAACTCCACTAGACCTGATTTTCCATGGTACAATGTCTTTACCCCTCCACCCTTCAGCCATACACCCTAACAATTTCCCCCCTCTATAACTGGCGTAAAGTAGTGGCCAGCAATACCTTGGGTCTACATTCCTGTCAGTATTTATGTGAGTTTGCAATCCTGCTTTGGGGAAACCCACTTCCTGTTTCTAGTCTGTCCATTCCCATATGTGAACCTCTTGCCGCATGAGTAGAATCCCTCCCATGCCCTCTCTACATATGTGTATTTCATCATCATGAACTTATATGTCATAAGACCCTTTGTAGTAATTCTCAAGTGTAGAATCTGATCATTTCTAGTAATGCAGAAGGTCTGTAAGCATTTTCACTTTTGAGCTTCAAAACGTTTTGACCAGAGACAAAGGAGACCCTGTGTCTGTTGAGTAGGCCTTCCCTGTCTTCCTTCCTTGGTCTGGAAACCATGGGTCTGCTTTCCCTGTCTCTGTGGGATTGCCTCTTCTCAATATTCCTTTTTTTTTTCTTTTCTTTTTTTTCCGGAGCTGGGGACCGAACCCAGGGCCTTGCGCTTGGTAGGCAAGTGCTCTACCACTGAGCTAAATCCCCAACCCCTCTTCTCAATATTCTTGATGAATGTAAACCCTGGGACAAGTTACCCATTGCATCTGGCTTCTCTTAGCAAACGGTTTTGAGGGCGTTCACGTATGCTCAAGCATGGATCAACGTTTCATTTCGTTCGAAGGCTCCATAACATTCTACTATGTCGATAAACCACATTTCTTCTCTTTATATTTCCCGATAATCACCTAGTATCTAGAGAATTTTGGCAGAGGCAACTCATAAATATATATGAGTGTAGCTAGTACCTCTGAAACGAAGAGCCCACCTGTAAGAATTTTCACCATTGAAGTGGAAAATAGCCCCAATAAAGTAATACATTTTAAATCTCAGGATGAACCAGGTGTGTTGGTATAAATCTTTAGTCCCAGTGCTGAAGAGGCAGAAGCAGGTGGACCTTTATGAGTTCAAGGCTGGCCTGGTCTGCATAGCAAGTTCCAGGCCTGGAAGACCTTGTCTCAAACAGCAACAGTGCCTCTGGGATGGAGGGATATTTTTCAGGTGGGCAGGGTTTCCCATGGAATTAGATAGTCTTCTTGAGAAGTTAAAAGACTTCTAGTAGCCGTGGGACTAGAGGAAGCCTGGACTCAGTAGACAAGTGCACAGTTTATCTGGTAGCTGGCCCTGTGGCCTCATTCCCCTTGTCCCCATACTTCTGCTTCTTACATGGGCTCTGTGAGTTTGACTCTGTCTCTGACCTTCTGTCAAGTTTATTTTACATGCATTGCTTCATTTCATTCCTACCAGATTCACAGAGGAAAAAAAGATAAAATTGTGCAGATGAGAGGTGTAAAACACTAAATATTCCAGGGGATGTTTCCTCCCTAGTAAAGCATGAGGTAGAAACTTAGTCGGAATTTATATGCTCTATGCACAGGAGGTCAAAAGAAATGTTGATCTATTTTTATTAAGTTTATTATTTAATAAGTTATTATTTACATATTTTTGTGTGTATGTGTGTGCATGTGTGTATATGTGTTTATGTGTGCATGTATATATATGTGTTTGTGTGTGTGTGTGTGTGTGCGCGCGCACCTCTAGGTCTATGTGGAGGTCAGAGGACAACTTTTGGGACTTGGTTTTTCTCCTTTTAATGTGTGTCCTGGGGGATGGAACTCAGGTATTAAGGCTCCTGTGGAGCTTTTTTTTTTCTTTTCTTTTTTTTCGGAGCTGGGAACCGAACCCAGGGCCTTGCGCTTGCTAGGCAAGCGCTCTACCACTGAGCTAAATCCCCAACCCCTGGAAAGTGCTTTTTACAGCTGTGCTACTTCGATGACCCTAATCATTTGTTTTGAGTAAGAACAAAATTATAACTTATGGATGCCTCTATGGAAGCATTCAACCGTGATTTTGAAGATTTCTCAAAGATGACATGGCGTTCCATTTCGGGGATAAGTGGGTTAATGCTTGATGTGGTTAGAGTGCTTCTCTAAGATACTGCTGTAATTTGGGGTGATAATGTTTGAACCCCAGGATTTCCCACAATGGAGATGAGATGAGTTCTTTGGCGTTTCCTTTGTACTCTGTGTGCCTGATCTATCTCTCTACCCCACACCCTGTTCTGTTCTGTTTGCCCGTGGAGGACAGTTAACAAGCTGAGGCCATCTGTCCTTTCATCCTGCCATGATACAAGCATCTTTACCTCTTGTTTTCCTGTTTCTGCCTTCTTTATTCTCCATGGACTTTACCACCCCCTCATTTTGAGCAAATCTTGCTGTTTAGTCCAAGCTGGCCTTACCCATGTGATTTTCTTGCTTCTGCCTCCTAGTGTGTGTGTGTCTGTGTGTGTGTGTGTCTGTGTGTGTGTGTGTGTGTGTGTGTGTCTGTGTGTCTCTGTGTGTGTGTCTGTGTGTGCGCTTTTTCTCAGCTTGACACAGACTAGAATCATAGAATCAACTGGGAAGAGGCAACCTCAACCAAGGAATCGTCTCCTTCAGATTAGCCTGTGCGTCTGTCTAGGGGGGCATTTTCTTGATTAGTGATTGTAGTGGGAGGGATCAGCCCACTGTGAGTGGTGGCCCCCCACCCCTAGCCGGTGGCTCTGGGTTGCATAAGAAAGCAAGCTGAACAAGCCATGAAGAGCGAGCCAGCAAGCAGCATTCCTCTATAGCCTCTGTTTCTGCCTCCACGGTCCTGCCTCAATCCCCCCCCCCCCCCCTGACTTCCCTCAGGGATGGGTGTGGTATGAAGTAAACTCTTCCCTTCCCTAGGTTGCTTTTGGTTAATATTTTATCATAGGAACAGAAAAACAAACCAAGACAGTGGGTAGAAGAGGGTATTTCCTTGTTACTGTCAGGGGAGGGTCAAAGTACGGATTTTCCCCTTGGCTTTCCCGATGCCCGGAGTGATGGTTACTGTTGAGTGACGTTTGTCCAGACTCCCTAATAGCTTTTACCTGATGCCTTCATGGTTTAGAGGGACGCCTGGTTGCTATGTCCAACATGGTCTTTATGGGGCTATAGGGGAAATAGCCCTGCTGCCACTTTGCCTGGCTTCATAGGACCTTGTCTAATACACTTATTAGTGGAAGAGGAAGTGACGCTTTAAAAAATTTAATCACTTCTTCGGATTGTACCGACTACCCTAACTTATTGGAAATCCACTTAGTTATTAGAGAACACTCTTCTTTTTCTAATGTATTTGATTGTCGTTCCGTGCCTCCCCCCCTTCCCAAATGTGGACTTTTTTTCCAGAAAGGGTTTTCCCCGGAGGCTGGACTTTGCCCATGAGCACTTCGTTGAATAATCTCTCTCATCATGTGGCTGCTAGAGCTGTCCCGGGAGATCCTCCCTCTCCTTGAAGTTCTAGGCTGGCAGTCTTCCTCCTTGAGTAGCATTTATGCCTCTGCTTCTCTGACACCACTCTTCACCACTCCCGCATACAATGTGTGTTTCCTCTTGCCTTCCGGTCCCCTCCAGTTCCGCTTTGTCACCTGTTTCTTAACCTCTGTCCATAATTCTTCTAAGCCTGTGCACTTGAAACCATCCGGTGCTTTTACTTGGCCTCATTCATCTGTCCCCACCCTTGTATCGAGGACGAACATCGCACATTAACTATGCGTCTGCTACTTGTACAAGCGGTGCGGCCTTGGAAGATTTATGAAATCCAGCTTCTCTTTTTGTGAATTGGCAATGAAGATCACAGCCACTACAGAGCCTTGATTCAAGGATGAGGTCCCTTGTATGCCCCATCCATACGTCCTTGAAACCTTGTGAAGATTCGACGATCGCAGCTCCGGGGGCGTCTACTAATGCGCGACGCGACGCTTTTCCTTATCCTACTGCTTGATCCTGACCTTGGGGTTTCCCTGCTTGGTTTTCTGAGTTCAGTGCCCCCGTCTTTTCCTTTCCAAAGCATCCGGTTCAAGAGCTCGCTTTTCTGCTCCCTAACTTGCACTATCGATGTGTTTTGTGCCTTTCTTTGAAAACGGTTTCTTTATTTTTATTCTGTGCGTGGAACTGTTGTCCTACCCGCACGCATGCGCACCACAAGCATGCAGGGCGGTGCCCTTGGAGCCCAGAAGAGGACATTGCGTTCCCTGGAATTGGGGTTTACAACTGTTGTAAGCAGCGCGATGTGGGTGTCGGGAGCTGAACCCCCATCTTCTGCTGTAGCAGCTAGTGTTCTTAATAGATGAGCCATCTCTCCAGAACTCTTCTTTAAAAAAATATTTTATTTCATTTATCTATCTATCTATCTATCTATCTATCTATCTATCTATCTATCTATCTATCATCTATCCCTCCTTATATTTTTTTCTTGTTCCTTGAATGATAGTTCATTAGGTCAGTATCAGACCCTGCCTGCTCTATAGCATATCGATCTCTGAAATTTGTAGACTCTGCACTGTTTACCTCTGAGTGCTTAACCCTGGGAGGCTCTGAGATAGTAATGGAAGGAAGATGGGTAAAGACCACGTCTGTGACTTGGTCTGTGACTTCAGACTGAGGCTCCCCAGACCCTCACTTGGCTTACCTTAACTTGGAATGAGACTTCAGTCGTGACCCGGAGGTCACAAACTATTGTGAATGGGAGAGAGGGGGTCAGAGAATGCAAAGACATCAGACATCGCAGTAACCACAGTTGGGATCCAAGAAAGTAGTAGTTGGGGTGGCTGGGGGAGGGGCATATGAAAACTTCACTAGGGGGCTGGCAAGATGGCTCCAGTAGGGAAAGGCTCTTGCTCCGGAGTCTGTCAGTATGCATTCGACTGAGGGCCCCAACCACAAGGGGAAAGGAGAGGACTGACTCCTCTGAGTTCTCCTCTGATCTGTCCTCCCTCCCTCCATCCATCTCTCTCTCACACACATAAATCCATGATGGGGGGGGGGGGGGGAGATGGCGGTCTTGGAGCTTGGAGGATGAGGGATGAGAGTCCATCAACAAAGTGAATGCATTTTAAAAATTAATTAATTACATCCCAAATGCTCCCCCCCCCCCCAGTTTCCCCTCGAAGAGTTTGCGGAAGGGAATGCATTTTAATCAGAGTGAAAAGCTTGGGAAGCTCAAAGGAGGCAGAGACATGTTCTAGACGCTTTCCGAATTCCTTGGGGTTTCGGGGAGATGGATCTGCGGTGTGCTGCCCTCAGTACATAGAGGGAGGAGAAGTACTGGGGACATGACAAAAGCTCATAACACTTTTTGGACTAGAAAGCCCCAAAACATCTTGTAACATCCAATCCCACTGCTACAGACAACAACGTCTTAGTAGAGCTGGCCCCAAACTGTGTTTTTAACCCCAGTTTTAGATTTGTCTTTCTGAGCTATCGAACTCCAACTTAGTTACTTGCAATCCCCACCCCTACTTCTGTCTCTGTGGTTTTCTGATATAAATTGTGAATGGAGAAGCTGAACTGTGCCATGAGATTTTCGTGACAGCTCATTTGGACATCTCTGTCCCAGCAGAGTGCCCGGCTGGTCCTGATCGACCTTGTGGCATTCAGAATGATTCCCCGGGCCAATGAAAGCCCCCTGTGAGAGACGACAGAAAACGAGCTTTTCTGATTGGGGTGGTGGTGGGGGAGGACATTCAGTAGCTGAACTAGAATCAAGTCTGGGAACATGCAGACTTAAGGGGTCTGGTGCAGATTCCACTGCTGTCCTGGAGGGTGCACTCTCTGTTTGTGGCCCCTGCCAGGAGACATGGGATGTCACCACACCAGAAATGCTTCCAAGAGTTTCCCCTGACCAGATTGAGGTACAGACATCTTTGTGAGGTGCTAAAATGCTGTGGTCCCTCCCAGGATCTCGTCATTAAGGGCTGCTTTTGACTTTACACTGGTTACTCTGGGTTCCTGTTCTCCCTCAAAGGATGGTGGGAAAGTGCAGATCTGGAATGTTAGATCCTATAATAGGTGGCGGACTGTCTGCCTCAAAAAGTGGGGGGATCTCCCAAACACAGAAGGGGACTCCCATGTCCAGTTCAGTGATCACAAAGCCGTCTGTCCCTTGTCAGCCACCAGCTCTCTCTCTCTGGAGTCTCTTGGGAGAGCCAAAGTACCTGTGCATGAGGAAAAACTCTCGCCAGCTCCCTGAGGTGGAGGAGGGAAACTTGACTCAGGAGAGGCAGGCAGTGGAGAGAAAATCTCTTCGAGCTTAGGTTACTTACTGACCTCAAAAGCAAAAGGGCTGGCTCAGCCTTAGCTGGCTCTGTCAGAGAGCTAATTCTGACTCACTTAGCAAAAGTGAAAATGGAGTGTGGAGTCCATTGCCTTGATTTGTGAGCAGTGTGCAGAGACTGTGGGGGAAAATCCTACGGGCATCTTTGCTCCCTGTTACAAACCAGTTGAAACAGGGTCATGCTTGCCCTCCCTTCGTCTGTCTGTCTGTCTGTCTATCTATCTATCTACCTACCTATATAGGTAATCTGTTCTCTATCTATCTATCTATCTATCTATCTATCTATCTATCTATCTATCTACCTACCTACCTACCTACCTACCTACCTATCTATCTAGGTAATCTGTTATCTATCTATCTATCTATCTATCTATCTATCTACCTACCTACCTATCTATCTAGGTAATCTGTTATCTATCTATCTATCTATCTATCTATCTATCTATCTATCTATCTATCTATCTATCTACCTACCTACCTACCTACCTATCTATCTAGGTAATCTGTTATCTATCTATCTATCTATCTATCTATCTATCTATCTATCTATCTACCTACCTACCTATCTATCTAGGTAATCTGTTATCTATCTATCTATCTATCTATCTATCTATCTATCTATCTACCTACCATCTATTGTATGTATATATGTATGTATCTGTCTATCTATCATCTATTGTATGTGTGTATGTATATGTATATGTATGTATCTATCAATCTATCTATTGTATGTATATGTATGTATCTATCTATCTTGTGTATGTGTCTATCATATACATGTATCTATGTATGTATCTGTCTATCTATGTATCCATCTATGTATCTATGTATCTATCTATATAACTATGTATCTTTTTTTTTTGTTTTGCTGTATGGAGGTGAAGACTGTTACATGCTGGTATGAAAGTAGACGGTTTGGGAGTTGCACGACTCCCAGGTGGTAACCCAAGGTTAGGACCCTGTCTTTCAGTTGTCTCATTCAACGTTTTTGTTCTCATTGTGTCATGCATACTTCCCCATAAACATCCCCCTTCCTTTATGTAATATGCCTGAAGCCCGAGTCGTAAGGGATGATGCTAAAAGGGCCTGTTCTGTGGTAATGGTCCTGAGGTGATGAGCACTGGGGCCTTCCTTTTCGGGAATGGCTGTCTAGACGAGTGACACTTTACATTTTTACAAGAAGTAAATCTGGCCAAGGCTTCCTTTCCATAGCTTAAAGAACTGATATGATTGGTTTCACTTATTAATATATTGATAGTAGGTTTAGTTCAGATTTATTTCATATTATTAAGAGGACCAGGTCGCATTGTGTAAGAAATGACATAGGTACTGATATACCTAAGGAGTGGAGAGTTTAAGCCAGGAAAAAAAAAAAACCCATCCTTTTTTTTCTACCCTGCAACAAAGGTATTTTGGGTACTGAGCACGTTGCTTTGCCAGCTGCTCCTCCTTGGCTGTCATATTTACCTTCATTGCCTTGTCTCTGTCGGGGATCAACAGAAGCCGGGGTGCAGGAAGTGGATCTATCACTTTAAGAATATCAGGTTTATATAATCCGGCCAACAATTGGCAATTGGCTGTTAAGCGACAGGCCAAAGCCTTCTCTTAAGGAACAAGAGTGCCAGTCCGAGGAGACAGCCTTGATTTACGTTAGTCAACATTTTTTTTTTTTTTTCCCCGAGTGACACATGAGAAACCTGAACTTAGGCTAAATTTGGAGATATTGAATTGCTGGATTCACACTCCCATAACAGGGGCTAAGTCAATGGCAGCGGGGCTGATGGGGCTGAGCCGTTTTCTGGACCTCAGTTTCTCCAGTGAGGCCTCGCCCCCACTGTTAGGTGTCCTACGCAGTCCTACACAGTCCAACGTTAGCTGTTAGGTGTCCTACTCTCGTCAGCTGCGTGAGCTCGTGATTCCTTCCTGAGTAAACCCTTAGGGATGCGTCGTTTCCCCCTTTTTTACAGAGGAGCAAGCCACAGCTTAGGGGGCTGAGGAATTCTCTTGCCGATCCAGGGCTAGGCAATAGTAGCATGGGCACCAACTGAGGTGGGGGAGACATGTTGCCTCTGACTATCTACCGTTCTTATCTGTCAGTTTAGTTTTACCCATTTCCTCCAGACACCAACACACTTATGAACCCCCCTTCCCCCCACACACATTGCCACAGTTACAGCATTGGGTGTTTAGAGGGGGAATGGGTGCTTCACAAACACAGTTGGTGGCCTTCCCAAGGACATTTTCCTCAGAGATACTGAATCGTGTAACTCTCTGAAGCACTTCCCAATGCCATGTTGTAACAGGTGTGATGACGTCGGGAGATACATATAAACTTCTTTCATGGACTCTTTGTTTCCTACCTAGAGAGGAGTCTCCTGTGAGGACAGGTTTGGGGGAATTGGAATTGTATCGTGGAGGGCCGTTGTAGTAAAGGGACAGGTGATAAAAAGAGGGAGGAGGTGAACAGAGGGTGAATTAAAGCCGAGGGTTTACTTGGGGTCTCCTGGGAAGCCTTCTGCAGGGTGAGCATCTGTGGTCCGAAGGGGAAGGCTGTTAATCCCAGCACAGCAGGGACAAGCAGGAGCTGGGAGACACGTTGCACAGGGCTCCCAGGTGAAGAAGTTTTGCTGAAGTGGAGCCAATGTCCTAGCCAGGAAATAAAGAATTACCAGATGGTTGAGGTCACTTGGCTGACCAGCCTGTTTCAATCCCATATTGCGGCTGCATCTGGAGCAACACGGCTGATAGAGGACAGGCAACTCTCAGAGAAGGAGACTAGGATGGAGTCTTCACAAGCTGCCCTTAGTGTTGTGACGCCCCCAGGTCTCCCTATTTTCCTTTCAAATCAAGCAATGACTCTGTTACCTCAGCCCATAGGGCAAATAGCCCGATAGAATTGTTTCCAAATTCAGATTTGGCTCTCTAAACTCGAAGGCTTTCTTTGAGCAATTCGCTTTTCCTGATACTCTTTCTGAAAGATATTTATTCTTCTTGTCAGGTAATTCAGTTGATTACTTCAGAAATAACATTTTCCCCCTCTTTTCCCGCCATGAGTGCATGGTGTACATATATATGTATGCTTGCATATGTGTGCTACGCTGATGGTAGGAATTATCCTTGATGGTTCCCCCGCTTTATTCCTTGAGGCAGGGTCTCTCAATCCAAACCAGACCCACGCCCCTCATCCTGTGGATCAGTTTTGCTGTCTCTTCCAAAGCTAGAATTGCAGGCAGGTCCCCAGGGCCATCCAGTGTTTATTGGGCTCTGGGGATCTGAGCTAGGGACCCCATGAAAGTGCTTTAATCACGGAGCCATCTTCCTGGCCCAAGACACTTTATTATTTTGCTGGTCCACAGTGCCCAGAGACCCTGTTAAATTTTGAGGATGAGCAGGTCTTTCTGTTCCCAGCCTAGGCTTGGGTGTCTGTTGTACCACCACAGATCTCCTCATCCCAGTCAGAAGAGCTACCACGCCCACCCTGGACCTGCTCTCTGTTACCCTTTGTCCTCTCTAGTATTAACTTTCTACGCTTCTGTCTCAGTAGGAGCTTCCTCTGGACCTCTGCGAGGAACATTTGTAGCCAACCTCCTTTCTTCCAGGGTGAGCTGAGGCTATGCAGAGCTTGGTGTCCTCTGGGTGCCTGCCCTCATCTAGACTCTTCAGACTGTGGTACGGAGGGACTGTTATAGGGCCCCGGGTTCTTCTCCTCCTACTTCATTCAGGTATATCGTGCACGTTGATCATATTCACCCCTCAATTTGCTCTCCTCTTCCTTCTTGTCCTGCATACCTTTGTTTTCGAATGGGAAGCAAGCCTGGTTAACATTTCCCAGAGGCCCGTGATGGCACACGCTGTATCTGGGCTTATTTTAAAGATGCAGGAATTTACAAGTAGGAGGTACCCAGTGTGTTCATTTGGCTTACGTAGAAGCTATTCCGTTCCTCGCGTGACATGGGGTTATTAGCATTTAAGAAGGTTGCTTTCCAGAATACCTGGCTGGGAGATAAGAGGGTGTGTGTGTGTGTGTGTGTGTGTGTGTGTGTGTGTGTGTGTGTACCTGTGCCCTCTCCCAGGGCTGCAGAAACCACTCTTCTTCCTGGACCTCTCTGACTATGAGGGCCCTTGGATGCCTCAGCCATCCCTCGAGTCTTGCCTCTATGCATATTCTGGAAGTAGAGCATGGTAGCTCAAGCCTGTATGTGTAAAGCATGTCCTCGGGTATGTGTGTAAAAATTCTGCATCCCATGACAAAAGGGAGGAGGTGAGGCCAATTAAAAAAACAGTACGGCCAGGATACCAGACACCTCGTGTGTCTCTCTCTGTGTGAGCATGTGTGCATGTAGGTGTCACATGTGTGCACACATGGATGGAGGCAGAAAGTTGGTACCGAGTGTTTCCCCACATCGCTCTCCACTTTCCTCATGAACCTGCAGCTCACCAATTCGATCTAGCTAGCCAGTTTGTTCCTGAATTCCCCTGTCTGCAAGTGCTGGGCTTATCGGTGGGTTGCTGTGTCCCCCTACTTTTATGTGGTAATGGGGCTCCAAACTCCATTCTTCTCTCTTGTGAGGTAAGCAGGTTAGCTGTTGAGCCAGCCCTCTAGGTTTGACACATTTTTGGGTCACTTCTTTGTTGCTGTTGTTGTTAATGTTACATGTATGTGTATGGTGTGCATGCATGTTCAAATGTGTGAACGTGTATATGTATGTGTTGGTGCACATATTTTTATGTGTGCATGAAGAGGCCTGAAGTTCATGTCAGGAATCGTTCTCATTTGGTCTTTCAGTTTATTCTCTGAGTCAGGGTCTCTAAGAGATCACATACAGGGCCAGTCTACTGAGCCAGCCTGCCCTGGAGATCCCATGTCTACCTTCCAAGACTAGAATTACAAGTGAAACGCACTCACGCCAAGTCCACTCAGCATTTATATTCGTTCTGGAGACTTGAACTCTGGTCCTCTTGCTTGTGTGGTAAGCATTTTAATAGCCGAGTCCCCTTTCCTGAGACTGGAGTTACAGATGATTGTGAGCTTTTAGATGTGTGCTAGGAATCTAAACGGAGTTCTCTGGAAGAGCAGCCAGTGCTCTTAGCTACTGGGCCATCTCTCCAGCCCTCCACAGACGAACATCAGGAGCAACAACAACAACAACAACCAGCAAAATCCGTGGTAGATTCTAAATATAGAAACAAATTTACTTATGGTCAAGATGATGGGATTTCAATACAGGGCAGTGGAAACACAATACTTTGAACATACCTGAGCATGGAGGGAAGGCAGCTCCATCTAACCTTTCAGAGAAACCCGCCAGGTAGAGGTGAGTCCTGAAGTTCAGAGAGCTTCTTTGGAACAGACTCCAGAGCATTGAGTAGGTCTTTAGTGGTCAGACCAAAGGAAGCCAGTGGGAAACAATGAAACAATGTAACAATAAGGGCAGGCTCTCCAAACAGGCTGGCACTGGAGAACTGCGAGAGTCTGTCCTGGCTGAAGTGAGAACAATGACAGAGGCCTGACAACAGCGTGCTGGTGCTGGCTCCCGGCTGGTTCTAGGGAGTCAGTTATTAAATAGCCAGTAATTTTGGAAGCTGGTAGTTAAACCATTGGCAGCTCGAATGTACAATGAAGGCAACATTTACATCACGGCAATCGGGAGAGTCTACATTCAGTGCAGTCTTGCCTCCTCCCAAAGGGGAGGTATGGCATGCATGGCCACCCCAGTATGAAATGCTTTCCCAGGGCCCCTCCCCGTAGGGGATGGGCAGTTAGCACAGAATGGCTGGTAAGCAACATGGACAGGTTTGCCAATAAGGAAGCCACCTCTGTGTTCTGCGCCCTGCTCTTCAGAAAATAGACCCCACTGAGGAAGATCTGCTAGCAGGAGGTTGAACAATGATGCAGCTGTGACAAATCCCTCCAGATAGCTCCACAGGCCATCAGAGCCCAGTTCTGCACATAGGCTGCCTTTGTGGGGGAGGGGTAGTGGAATGATAGTGGAGTTTCTCTCTCCATCCAGGGTTCCTGGAGGAGACCCAGAGGAGCGAATGATCGGGTTAAAGGATATCCTTGGGGGTTGGGGGGGGCAGTTATCCCCACATCTGCTATGAGTGAAGAGATGTGAGACCCTTGGGTATAATAAACTGTGATGAAGGTACAGGCCTGAGCCCCAAGACCGTGGTGGGGATTCAGAAGGTCGGGGCGGTGTAACTGGGGGAAGGTAGAGTCAGCATTTGGACTGGTTTCCATATTGCAGTGGCTCTCAACTGAGAGTACAGGGTTGCCCCCAGGGTATATTAGGCAATGTCTGGAGACCTGACGGGGAGTTTCGTTCCTATTAGTTAACAGTTACTGGGGGGAGGGGAGGTCGTTTTTTGTTCAGTGGTCCAGTCATTGGGAAGTTGCCCACACTCCTGTAAATAAAGCTCCGTCCATGTTCGTGCCAACAACCCTCATTAACCTCAATGGGCTACAAACAAAAAAAAATGATAGGAGAGCAGGAGGGGGGCGTTGTGGGGAAAAAGAGGAGGAGGAGAGGAGGAGGAGGAGGAAGAGAAAGGAGGAGGAGGAAGAGGAGGAAGAAGAAAAAGGAGGAGGAGGAAGAGGAGGAAGAAGAAAAAGGAGGAGGAGGAAAGGAAGGAGGAGGAGGAAGAAGAGGAAGAAGAAAAAGGAGGAGGAGGAAAGGAAGGAGGAGGAGGAAGAAGAGGAAGAAGAAAAAGGAGGAGGAGGAAAGGAAGGAGGAGGAGGAGGAAGAGAAAGGAGGAGGAGGAAGAGGAGGAAGAAGAAAAAGGAGGAGGAGGAAAGGAAGGAGGAGGAGGAGGAAGAGGAGGAGGAGGAGGAAGAAGAAGAAGAAGGAGGAGGAGGAGGAAGAGGAGGAAGGAGGAGGAGGAAGAAGAAGAAGAAGAAGAAGAAGAAGAAGAAGAAGAAGAAGAAGAAGAAGAAGAAGAAGAAGAAGAAGAAGAAGAAGAAGAAGAAGAAGAAGAAGAAGAAGCAGCAGCAGCAGCAGCAGCAGCGGCAGCGGCAGGGGTTTAGACAGTGAGAGATGAGAGAGGTAATGGGGACGAAACCTATTCATGGACATTAAACCCATGAACTGTCAACTCTCTCTCTCTCCCTCAGAGTGTGTGTGTGTGTGTGTGTGTGTGTGTGTGTGTGTGTGTACACTCGTGCACGCCCAATTAAGAAATGATGTTTTGGAAGTAGATAAAAGCAAATAGTAAGGAAGGGGAGCTCTGAATTCACTCCCACTACCATAGGGCAGTTTTTTTTTTTTTTTTTAAAGAAATAGAAGTAAAAGGATACATTTTAAAAGACACCACTGGGGCTGAGGTCTTGGTCAGTGTCCAGTGAGTGCTTAGCACACAGAAAGCACCTCCCCATCCCCTGAGTGCGCACTGCAGCCCCAAATGAGTAGACAAAGAAACCATTGAAAAAGCTTTATCAGGGTAGGGAACAGGCCAATGAGGTTTGGTAATCCCAGAAGGTGAATGGGAAGCTGGAATTGAGGTCCTGCGGAAGCACTGTGCACAAAGCTCACGCTGTCTGCTTCTTTCATTTTTCCCCACCCACCCACTCACCCCTTCCCCACACTGTGTGCTTCTTAACACGGTCGAACAAATATGTTTTATGCTGCCTTTCGTTCTGAGGAAAGCTGGTTATTTCTGCGTGATAGGCTTAAGCCAGAGACACTGAGATGGCTCCTTGAGACCCTGAGAATGCCACTGTTGGGACTTCGAGAGTGAGGAGATGTTTGGCAGGGGCCAAGGCACAGATGTCTGGGACAGAGACCAGTGCAGTAATGGCTTGACCAGAAACTACACGTTTCAGGCTAGAAGGGACCGGACAACCTTTTCTCTACAGGACTGCACAGGAAATGCTGCCGGCTCTGGAGGCCAGAGGGTCTGGGGCTGCACTTCCTATGCTGTAATGTGAAAGCAGGCTGATGACCTGTACGTGAATTTGGCCGCTTTAATTCCGATACATCTTTACTTTGCAAAAGAAGTGGCGGGCTGGATTTGTCTCTCAGTGGTACTTGGTGAAGCCGGGGCCAAAGTTATGAGAAAAAGAGTGTGCTTTCAAAACTGATAGGCGCTACTGCCTGTGGGGGGTGTGCAGGGGGGGTGGGGGGTGGGAATGGGGACTGGGGTGGGGTGGGGGTGGGAATCCTAGGGTAAGGTTTATAGTCAAGGAGATCAGTCGCATCGACTCCTTGTCTCTGTCTTTTCACTTTGACGTCAGCTAGAGTCGTTGTAAACGGAGGGAGCCTCTTCTGAGAAAATGCCTCCCTAAGACTTGGCTATAAGCAAGCCTGTAGGGCATTTTCTTAATTAGTGGTTGATGTGGGCTGGGCTTCCCCTGGCATGGTGGTCCTGAGTTCTTTCTAGAAGAAAGCAGGTTGAACAAGCCAGGAGGAGCAAACCAGAAAGCAGCACTCCTCTTAGGCCTCTGCATCAACTCTCCGAGTTCCTGTCCGGACTTCCCCTTGGTGAAGAACTAGAATGGAGAAGCGTGAACCTCGTAAAGCCTTCACTCTTCCAGTTGTTCTGGTCATGGTGTTTTATCACAGCGATAGTAACCCTAAGACATATGTACATTAAAATTATTTGGTCTTGTATATAAGCCTTTTGCCTGCATATATGTATGTTGCACCGTGTACATTCCCACAGAGGCCAGGAAGAGGATGCTCAGTCTCTTGGGATTAGAGTTACAGATGATTGTAAACTGCCCTGTAGGTGCGAGGAATTGAAACCTGGGTCCTTTGCAAGAGCAGCCAGTGCACTTAACCACTGAGCCATTACTCCAGCGTCTATATGTGCTTTCCTATATATAGAGTTATACATTTGCATTGCTTATTGGTTGATAATTGATTTCCTATTGTTTTAGGGGGTGGTGTTGAACCGTAGAACCTTCCCTAAGCTCTCTTACCTCTCTAAATACAATTAGATCTTTTTCTCCTGGGTATGGCTCTTAGTCACATTTTCTACTATTTGCCTTTGACCCTGGGGTCAGTTCTCAGCCCTGACTGTGCATTAGAATTGCCTGGGGGAAAATTTTAGATCTCAGAATGCCCAGACCCATGTGAAGCTATTAATCAGAACTCTAGGGACTGACCCCGGGCATCCTTAAGTTTTAAAGCTCCCCTGGGGTATCAGAGGCTGTGGGGGGTGGAGTTTCTCTGTGTAGCCCAGGTTGATAGTCACTTCCTGGTATTTAAAGAAGACAAAAAGACATTTTTAAAAACACTTTCCTTCGCTGTTGAAGTAAAGAAGGAAATTCTGTGTAGGTAATGGTTAGGGCCACACAGTTATAGAAATGAAAACAGGATATTGTCAGCTTTAAGGGCTGTTTTCACGCATTTCTTATTTCTTAGAGACAAAATGGAAACTTTTTTGCCCCCTGTGGTCCGGCAGAGTCAATAAAAAAAATATGGGGACGCTTTTGTGACACGGCTGATATTTCTAGCCAGAAGCACTTTCCTATCACCAAGTCTGTGCATGACAGCCTTTGAGGCTGGCAAAAGCGTCCGGGTTCCAGTGATTAATGTGTTACTCACGGAAGCCAACTTTGTCAGAGGAAATGACAGGGACAGACGGGCCCCTGGCAGAGAGAGGGGCTTTATAGTGTTCTGGGCTCGTGCCTGTCCGATGAGCTTTCTTAAGAAGCTCCTAGCTGACAAGTTCAGTGGAGGGCAGGGGGTGGGGCGATTTCTGTTCAGGGCAACATGCAAATCCCAGGGAATGTTTATAAAAATACATTGAATCGATTTATGAAATAAACTGAGATTGATTTGAAAATACGGTAGGAAGTGTTGCATGCTGCGAGTGAGGTATTTTTACGGGGATTCTCAGTGGCGTGTTGTCGAGAAGGGGCTCTTCATGTTATGTTCATGGGCTGAAATATAGCTCAGTTAGCATAACGCTCACTTATCTCCATGAAATCCCCTGACAGAAAGCCCCTAAACTGGTGTGGTATCACCTGCCTGTAGCCCTGACAGTGGGGAAACGGAGGCGGGAGGCCCAAAGGTTCAAGGTCATCCGAGTTGACCGGTGAGTTTAAGGCCAGCTGTGCAACAGGAGACTCTCCCGGGGGTGGGGTGGGGTGGAATCTGAGGTTTCAATCTGATGACACCAGATCACCGAAGCTTTTAGTAGGCCCCACTTCAAACACCTTGTGTTTGTTAAAAAAAAAAAAAAATCTTAACCAAGGTTTAGTCATGAGTGCTATTTGGTGTATGCATAGTGGGCCCAAGCAGGTACAACCATGTAAAGAACCATCTTACCTTCTCAGCTTCCATAATACCAGAGCTATGAAGGTTCTTTGGTAAGGGACGATGGATAGACTTTAGATTTGTTTGTTTGTTTTTTTTTGAGATTTAAGTTTTATTTTATAATTTAATTGTATGTGCAATGTGTGCCTGCATGTGTGTATGTACCATGTGCATGCAGTGCCCCTGGTGGCCTGAAGAGGGCATCAGATTCCCTAGACTTGGGAGTTGCACATGGTTGTGAGCTGCCGTGGTGTTGGTTCTGGGACTCTAACCTGAGTCCTCTACAAGAGCAGCAAAGCTTTCAACCCGAGTCATCTCTTTAGTCCCCATCCCTTAGGCTTTGGTCTAGTGCATATAACTGGATATTGACGGAAACAGTCATGCTGATCAATTTTTAGTAATGTTTTTGTGAAGACACCTGACCTGTCGCAATTCCAGAGCTGACTAGTTTAGCTGTTCATCAATGCCCTGGCTCTGGATGGCGTCACTGGTTGTCCCGATTCCCCGATTTCCCGATTCCCTTAGCTTTTCTTTCTGACCGTAGGATGCCACTTTAGCCCTATAGATCGTAACATCATGGTAAGAACCCAAAGCAGGCTGGAACTGGAGCTCTTCTCTTTTGATTCTTGTTACATTTCTCTAAACCGGGAGAGAATGTCTTTCCCAGGTGTTCCCAGCGACTCCTTCCGCAGGTTTCAAATCCACAGCTAAAAGGCTCCAGCTCTTGTTCCAGCTGTTCAACCCTTTGCTCGAAGTGGGGGAGTCATTGTGTTTGGCGTGGGGGTTAATAAGCTTTTCCTACAAAGGATCACATTATACATGCTCTAGACTTTCTGGGTCACCTATGGTTTCTGCTGCATGGCGTGCTGGTTAGATTTCGTCCACTTGACACATACCCTTAACCCTGGGAAGATACAACCCCCCCAACTCCTTGATCCCTGCCCCAGAGTCCATGTCGAGACTGGCGGCAAGGTCAGGCTAGGTGCAGGAAGTGGTTACAGAGTATCCTGCTGGTTGGTACAGGTCGAGGTCCAGCAACGAAAGCTTCAGGAAAGAAAACTCTACTGTGGAGTGTTCAAGCTCAACCAGACAGGCACTCTCAGAAGATCTTTGGTGAAATAACTCAAGTACTTTATTCCTTGTGGATAGGACCTGATGTTCTCCATTGGCTTGGTCGGTCTGAGAGGTTAGGGATGCCTCATCTGCATGTGGAAGGACTTCAGGTGTTGTCCCTAAGTGACCGAGTGTCACAGTCTTCTCAATGGAGGTGTTGTGGTCATGAGTTCTAGGACAGGAATCTGGGCAGGCGTAGATGTGAATGCCTACCGTTCTCAATGATGAGAATTGCCTGGCTTCCTGAACTCGACCTTAGACCTTACCAGATTCTCTGTCTTGTGGCCAGGCCTACTGCCCCACAGAGAGCCAACAGATTTTGGTTCTGAGTCTAATTTGTAAACAAGGTAATTGAAGATAATGCTGAATATTGTCAGTTTAATGGGATTTAGAGTCAACCCAGGAGATATGTGTCTGGTTGTATCTCTGAGGCATTTCCAGAAAGGCTTAACTGAGGAGGGAAGACCCACCCTGAGTGTGAGCTGGGTCCTCAAACCTAATAAACAGGAGACAGTGAGCTAAGCGCCAGCATTCATCTCCCTTAGCTTCCTGAGTGCAGATGCAGCATGGCTGACCTCAGCCTGCTGCCATCGGGACTCCCTACCACGATGGGTGGCACCCTTAAACTATGAGACGAAATAAGTCCTTCTTTCTTTATTATTATTATTGTTATTATTATTATTATTATTATTATTATTATTATTTTGATCAGGCATTTTGTTACAGCAAGGAGGAAAAAATAACAAATAAATTGGATAATGTACGAAGTTAATTGGCGCAAAGGAAAGAATATTGGCTTCAGAGCCATATTAGGTGCAAAGCTGGTCAAGACTCATCAGGGCTACTGAGGCTGTGATGACTGGGGCGATCTTTGCTATCAGAAAGAAATGATCCACATCTATATAAATATTAATTTAATATACAACCTCCTGCAGCCTCAGTCCAATCAACGGTCAGACAACTGGAGCCTCACCCAGTGGCCCTGTCACCGAGCCACAGAGGTGGAGTCACCTAGGACTTGTTGAATGCATAAGTCCGGCCAAAGCCTAGTTTCTCATTATGGGGTTGTGTTAGTTACTTTTGCTGTTTCTGTGACCCGATCTGTCTGTCACCATGACCCGATCTGATCTGCCTGAGCAGAAGAACTTAAGGAGGAAGCGTTTTGGCTCATGGTTGAGGGACCCTCCCCATCGTGGTGGACAAGGCTTACCAGCAGAAGCCTGAGGCATTGGGTCACAAGTCCCCAGTCAGGGGAAGAGAGATGGACACCATCACTTAGCTGACTTTTCCCCTTTCTATTTCTTATTCAGCTTCAGATCCATAGACTATGGGATGGTACTGTTCACCTTCTCCTTAGTTAACCCTTTCTAAAGAATTCCCAACAGACATATTCAGAGGTGTGCTACGTTTATTCCCTAAGTGTCATCCCTCTCACTCTCCCCCCTCCCCCCCCCATCTTCTGCTCTCTTCCCTCTTTTCTTCTTTTCTCTTGTGGCTTGAACTTCTGATTTTCTTGCCTTCCCCTCCAGAGTGCTAGAATTGCAGTCGTATACTTCCATGCCCAGTTTTGCCCTGGGTATCTTGTCTTCTTTCCTTCTTTCCCTTCTTCTTTGCTTCCTTCCTCCTTCTTTCCTTCCTCCCTTCTTTTTCCTCCCTCCCCAAACACAAGTAAAGGAATAAATGTAAAAAAAAAACATATAAACAAAATATATCTACAATAAATACCCTAGACCTATTAAGGGAAGAATATTTATCTATCTATGTATCTATCCATCATCTATCTATCTATTATCTACACACACACACACACACACACACACACACACACACACACACACACACAATTCACATAGTAAGCCTAGAAATAAACATAACAAAACAAAACCCCATCTTCTTTCAGAGATCCCCAGGGCCTTCCTTATTTTTTAAAATCACTGACCCTTTGAAGCCCTTTAACCCTGTAGAGGCTGGCAACCTTCCATTAAGAGCTCTGCGTTTGGTTCTGAGCTCCCTCGTTGGTGTGCAATGCTGAGTATGAACAACTGTGCCTGTGCCAGGGAGACTTGGACTTTACTCTTCTTTTGTTTGCCAACCTTCAGGCAGCAAAGTAGCCAGCCCCTGAACATTTTTTTTTTTTTTTGGTTCTTTTTTTCGGAGCTGGGGACCGAACCCAGGGCCTTGCGCTTCCTAGGCAAGCGCTCTACCACTGAGCTAAATTCCCAGCCCCCCCCTGAACATTTTTACATTAAAAACACGTTGTACAAAATTGAATCTACTACCATTTTGTTTTCCTTTTTATCGTTAATTTATTTTCTTTTTAATCATTAAGCTAAGCTATTTTATTCCCAATTTCCTTTACCCGCAGAATTCCCTCAGATGAATTCATTTTCCTTATGGTGCGTACGTTTTGTAGTTGATTCAGACGGCATCTTCCTCTGTTATGTAAGATGCACCTAGCTTAGTGTCTTTTCCTGTTGTGGTGATAAAATGCCCCGATAAGAGCAACTTGAGGAGGAAAGGGTTTGTTTGGCTCACAATCCAAGGCAACTCTCCATTCTGCAGGGAAGTCAAAGCAATGGCCCACCCTGCAAGGAAGTCAACACAGTAAGAACTAGCAGCCAGTGGTTAAATCTCATCCCCAATGAAGAGCAGAGAGCAACGCACGCAGTACGCACGCAGCACGCACGCAGCACGCACGCAGCACGCACGCAGCACGCACGGAGCACGCACGCAGCACGCACGGAGCACGCACGCAGCACGCACGCAGCACGCACGCAGCACGCACGCAGCACGCACGCAGCACGCAGCACGCACGCACGCTCCTGCTCCACTCACCTTCTTTCAGGCAGCACAAGATCCCCAGCTTTGGGAATGGCTGTGCTCACTTAAGATGAGTCTTCCAATAGCAATAATCCCTTACGGATGTGTCTTGTAGTTCTATGTTTTGTCAAGTTGACAGCACCAACCATCATAGTACCTTTATCTAGGGTCACTAAATAAGTAATTATTCCTTTAAAAACATGGAAAGGGAAGGCTGGGTAGGGTGGCACAGCGGCTAAGAACACTGGCTGCTTTTCTAGGGGACCTGGATTTGATTCCTAGCACCCACATGGTGGTTCGCAACTGTCTGTAGTTCTGGCTTCAGGGAGTTCCCCTCTTCTTGCCTCTGCAGGACTGGCCTGCATGTGTGTGGTACACAGATTCGCATACGGACCAAACACCCAAGTATATACAATAAAATACAATTGGAAAAAGAGCCTGTAAGGTAAATCTTAAACTTTGAGAAAGGGAAAATAGTTAGATTGAAGGAAATAGAATTTAGGGTATCTTCTGAGAGACCTCTTCAGTCACCTCTCTTTCCCTCCCCTCTCTCCCTCTCCTCCCTCCCCACCCCATCTCCCCTGTCCCTCCCCTCTCTTCTCTCTTTTCCTCTCATTCCCCTTCCCTTCTCTCTCCATCCCCGTCTCCCCTCTATCCCCCCTCTCATTTCCCTCTCTCCCTCCCCTCATTTCCTTCTCTCCCTCCCCTCATTTCCCTCTCTCCCTCCCCTCATTTCCTTCTCTCCCTCCCCTCATTTCCCTCTCTCCCTCCCCTCATTTCCCTCTCTCCCTCCCCTCTCTATCTCCCCTCTCCCTCCTCTCTCTTCCTTTCCCTCTCCTTACTCCCTCTTCTTTCTTCACCCTCTCTCTCTTTCCCTCCCCCTTTCCACCCCCCTCTTCCCTCTCTCCTCCTCTTCCTCTCCCCTCCCTCCCTCCCCTCCCCCTCTCATGTCTCCTCTCTCCCTCTCTCCTTTCCTGGCCCCTCCTTCCCCTTTCCTTTCCTGCTTTTCCTCCCCGCCCTTCAGACTTTTTACATATTCAGCAAACACATTTCATTTGTCCCCCAGGCTCTGGCAGTTGTACGATAAAACAAACTGGGTCCCTTGCCTCCAAGGCGCTCCCAGCTTACGTGGGGGCAGCCATAACTTCCAAACGGTATGGCAGATCGCTAATGATGTAGAGGGAAATTCAGGTCCCAGTGGTGGAGGGAAGGGGGTGACCAACACGAAATGAGAGGTGTCAGGTCCAAAGGGAATTCCAATCCCCAAGCTCCAAAAGGCAGCCCAAGTATCTAAAAATGAGCTCCACCCGCACCATGGGAAGATTTATAGCACTCAGTGAGAAGCCAGCATTCTTCAGGAACTCGTGAAGCCCGTGCAGGTCATTCTACCAAAGGGAGTCAATTCCCAATATCAAAGCTCATGTGGGTCCGCAGGCTCCCTCAGTACCACAAGCACCAGTTACACATTTCAAATCTACGCTGGTATCTTAGCCTTCCTCACCCCTCCCTTACCCAGACTCCATCCAGCACACAGGCTTCCCTCCTCTGAGCTCCTCATCCTTCTAATAGCTCGGCTATTCTCTAGGTTCCTCCTGGTTTCTGAACGCCCTCTTGATTCGCTATCCCTTGGCTGTTCTCTCCTCTCTCTCTAGTCTGCTGGCCATGTTCACGAGGTCTCCTTTCCTCTTTTTCTCTCTGCTCTGGACTCTTCCAGATAGATGCTCCTGACTGTTCTCTCTCTCTCTCTCTTTCTCTCTCTTTCTCTCTCTCTCTCTCTCTCTCTCTCTCTCTCTCTCTCTCTCTCTCACACACACACACACACACACACACACACAGAGCTATCTCCCCCAGAGAGAGAGGGTGGGGAGGGAGGGACGGAGGGAGAGAGAGAGAGAGAGAGAGAGAGAGAGAGAGAACACCTAGGATATAGCAGCCTCTGTAGAATAGTGAAGGAAGAGCCACTTAAAGGAAGGAGGAAGACTCTTTGATGAATTTAAAACACTCCACACCCTTTGGGACCAGTAGTTGTGAAGAAAAGTCCTATTGACTGGTAGGTCGGCTGGTTGATTGAATCTTAAGTACCTCAGGCTTACTTTAAAGTAGTCAGGATGACCCTGATTTCCCATCCCCCTGCCTCTGTTTCTCTAGAGCTGGGATCACAGCTGTGTGGTTCTGGGGATCTAACCCAGGGTTCAGAGTTCACACATGCTCTACCAGCTGAGCCACACGCCTAGCCTGGAAAGTGCGCCCCCTCCCCCCACAGGGTTTCTCTGTGTAACATGGGCTCTCCTGGAACTCACCCTGTAGACTAGGCTGGCCTCAAATTTACAGAGATCCTACTCACCTGGGGGTTGGGAGGAGTCCTAAATGGAGACTTGACTCGAACTTCCTTATTTCTTTGCCTCCCGGAATAACTCCCTTTCTACAGGACCGACTGGAATAGTTTCCTTTGATTTTCTTTTCCCAAGATGTCATATTTTTGACTCTGCAGCCCTGGCGAGCCAAGCTGCCTGAGTTGACCTGGCTGTCTTGTAACTTATAGAGACCCACCTGCCTCTGTCTCTTGAGTGCTGGGATTAAAGGCATGTGTTGTCATGTCTACTCTGTGTACTCTGGTCTTACCTGCTATGCTGCTATATCCAGCCACAAGTGGTCCTGATGAAAAGGAAAAGATGATGCTTGGGGCTTCGCCTCATTGTTCCCTCATCCTTCTGCTGAGATTTCTTCCTGCCAGTTTCTTTTTTTTAAGACAGATTCTGACTTGTGGGTCAATGATCCTGAGGGGTGGAGGAGACCGTGCTGGGACCACTGAATGGCCTCGCTTTGTCTGGCTCAGTGTTTTCCTGACTGTTTATGGTTTCTGACAGGGTTGTTTTTGTTCTGGGGAGAGCTGGCTTGCCAGCTGCTGAGAAAGCCATGGGGTTCCGCTTCCCTCTGGGGCGATCTCCAAGGCTCCCCTACAGAGTTGTGAGTTAGCATCCCAAAAGCCATTCCTTATCCGCTGGGGTCATCTGAGGCCTCTGCATCCTTGATTCTGATAGAGGAAACTTTAGGGACTTCAGGAGCCAGCCAGGAGCCAGGGTTCCATTTCAATGGCCAATCACAATTAAGCCCCGCCCCCTGAGCTGAGGGGAAGAGAGAGGGTAAATGCCAATTCCATAACGTCTCTTTCGTTGTTACCATTCACACTGCCCTCCTCCTCAGGGCGTTCATGTCAATTTTTGCAAGAATTTATGCATAGAGATTTGAAAGGTGAACAGAGTGAGGGTTTCCGTTCACATTTGGGATGAATCACACCACACTGGAGATTATAACCTACAGACATGAAGCCGAGTCTTCAGCTCAAGCCTGGCCACGCCATTCGTGACCCTGGGCACCCGCTGAAACCTTCAGCAGGCTGGTTTTGCGTGCAGCCACCAGGGACGTTGGCAAGGGAGACTGGGAGGACTTCTACCTTAGTCAGCAGGGAGCTGACTGAGTTTGCGTCTCCTCTTACCTCGGGATAGGACTGTGGTCAGTTGATCGGTGTGGCCAGGATGTTCTGGCGGTGAAGAGGTGCTTGGCTAGTCTCTGTGGGTTCCAGCACATACAGTTCCTCTGTGGACTGACAGGGGGAACACAGTGTGCTCTCCGGTGCGGAAGCAATTGTCTTTAGCCATCCCTCTTTTCTGTAGGGTCGTGGCAAAGGTGGATTCTTTAGGTGGACTCCAGACCATCGTCTTAAGACCTTGAGACTCCAGCCTCACAGTTCCAGTCTTGGTTTTTTGTTTGTTTGTTTGTTTTTGTTTTTGTCTGCATTTGTGACTCTGTGGGCGGCTAAGCCTCAGCCTCATTTCTGGGTCAATCTTTCTTCACCCTGGGCTTTCCAGGCTTCACCCAGGCTTTCCTCAAGTCCCTCCCACCTCTCCACCTCATCTGCACCGCCTTCCTGCCCCTAAGAAGTCATGGGTTTGAGATCACATATGTAGCGTCTTCAAAGATTTCTTACCACTTAGGAATGCGTGTTGGAACATGTGCGGATGAAATCATGCTATGTCTGGGATTTGCTTCAAAGGACTACTACAAGTGTGTGCGTGGGGGTGTGCGTGAAGCCAGAACACCCATGGACTGATGTTTTTAAATGGGAATCTTAGGTGTAGAAAGGTTCTTTACATGGTTCTCCTGTGGGTTTGAGATTTCTCCTAATGAATGGATGATCACCGAAAATGTTTTCTTTATTAACCAAACTAGAGGTGATCTCTCCCATAGGCGTTTGAAGCTTTTGTTTGTTTGTTTTGTTTGTTTCTGGGTTTTTGGTTTTGGGGTTTTCTTTTTGTTTTTTGTGTTGTTTTTTTTTTTTTTGACATCTGCTTCCTGTTACAGTTGCTGACAATCAAGTCTATAGCTCAGTTAGTCATTAGATTACCATGCATCCTGGCGAAGTCAGAGTTGGAACACTCCTGTATCCATGTTCTGCAATTACTGTAGATTTTTAAAACATCCCCCCTTCTGAGAGAGAGAGAGAGAGAGAGAGAGAGAGAGAGAGAGAGAGGCAGACAGAGAGACAAACACACACACACACACAGAGAGAGAGAGAGAGAGAGAGAGAGAGAGAGAGAGAGAGAGGCGCAGACAGAGACAGAGAGAGGCAGACAGACACACACACAGAGGGGGGGAGACACACACACACACACACACACAGAGAGAGAGAGAGAGAGAGAGAGAGAGAGAGAGAGAGAGAGAGAGAGAGAGAGAGATCTGGTGTCCTATTCTACCATTGTCTACTCTAGTCTCTTGAGACACTGTCTCCACTGAACACAGAACAAGGCTGATAGCCACCAACCCACTCACAACAATCCTCCTGTCTCCACCCCACATGGTGCTGAGGTTATATGCCCGATCACACTGGACTGTCTTGTGCATGCTAGAGATCTAAACTCAGCTCCTCCTGTTTGCAGAGCTAGGGCCCCTTCCTATAGAACCCATTACACTAATAGCAGCAGGGTCGTGGGGAACAACTCCGTAGACGCCCAGCATCCTGCGTGCGTATGACACAAAGCACAGCGAACAGAATCTCTCTTCAGTGTGTGGTCACATCTGGAAAAGAAGCAGGCAAGGATGCGCCAGACTTTTTCTTGCTTTTCACCAGCAGTGTACAGGGCGCCTGCTGGCTGATTAAATCTGTGTGGTCAAGGTTGGCTGAGCCATTCATGTCTTAGGTAGCAACGGGGAGAAGTATTTGACACCCGCCGTCCCTGGGGACTGCCAGTTGCACCAGCTGTTTGGGCAGAGTTCCAAGCCGAGCTCTGTGAGGCTCAGTGTTTAGAAGCTCTACAGTGACTTAAAGGATGTGAATGGGTGCCAAGAAAAATCATTCAGTTTGTGTTATTTTATAATGTTCTGCTGATAACTGACAGGAAGTCCCCCCCACTACATTTCTACTTTCCACCACTGAGCGATGTGTATTCTGTGCAAGGCATATGCAAAAGCATCTATTAAAAATTCACTTTTAGAATAACTCTGAAAACATTTGAACTGCCTATGTTCCCCGATACTGTTGACTGCTAAATATTTTAGATGCAATGCAACCAAGACGATTTTTCATATCATCTTTTCTTTACAAAAGTATGTTTGTTTGGATGATGAAGCAGCACGTGACTGCTTTCCTTAGCTGGGATTTTCAACCATTCTTTGATTCTAGAACATCTCCCTCTCAGAGATACTGTTTCTGCCTTTGTTTTCTCCTCCATACACTATATCAAGTGGTAGTTGATCACATAATTTTCACAAAGCTCAAATGAGTTATTGCCTGGGTATTTGGTATAGTGCTTTCCCATTATAAGCCTTTTATCATTGCTTATTATTACTTTATATGATATATATATATATATCATATATATATATATATTGAGAGCATGTCTTATTACTTCAAGAGAAAGGAAATGTTTTGCCTAGTGTTTGCAGACTTCCACAGAGTCAGGAGCACAGCAGCTCCAATTATATTTGTTGAGTGGTTGAGTCCTCAAATGAGTGAACGATAGCCTGATGTTGCAGAGGTTAGCCGTGTGGAATGAGTCAGGTTATGGTCTGTGTATGTGAGACTGACAGGGTCATGCTCAGGCAGGGAGGCTGCTTCTTCCTGTCTGCATTTGCATGGCTGCTGAGCTAATGAAATAATCATCTTGAACCCAGAGCTGTGTGTGTGCGTGTGTGTGTGTGTGTGTGTGCGCGCGTGTGTGTAGGTCAGAGGTTGATAATGTCATGTAACTTCCCTAGTCCTCTGCTCTAATGTTTTGAATCAGAGTCTCTTTTAACATGGAGTTCATTGATTTGGCTTGCCTGATTGGCTAGGTGTCTTCCTGTTTCCACCTCCTTGGTGCCCAGGTTACAGATGTGGCTTTTGGCTTTTTCCGTGGCTGATGAGTATCTGAACTCAGGTCGTATTTGTATAGCAAACGCCCCACCCACTGAGCTCTCTCCCTAGCTCGCACACTGGGCTTTTTTTTTTTTTTTTTTATCATAGTTATCATAGTTAACTGTCTCCCTGTCCCCTGCCCTTTCCACACACCTGGGCTGGGACAGGGAATGCCAGGTACTGGTTGGTGTGTTTTATTTTTTGGTCAACTTGACGTGAACTGGGATTGTTTGGAAAGAGGGAGCTTCAATAAGTCTGTGGGACGCATTTTCCTGATGAATGATTGATGTGACGCTTCCAGCCCATCGTGAGAGGTGCCACCGCTGGGCAGTTGGACAAGAGGACTATCAAAGGTACCTGAAGTGAGCCTGGGGAGCACTCTGGTAAACTGTCACTTTCTTAGCATCTGCTTCAGTCCCCATCCCAGGGTTCCTGCCCTGAATTCCTGCCTTGACAATGCTTGCTGTCAGGCTATGCTTGGTAAGATGAAATACCCCACTCTCAGCTGCCGTTGGTCGTGATGTTTAGCAGAGCAATAGAAAGCTAACTAGGACGAAACTCCATTGAACTATGCGAAAACATTTAGTTTGAGACCTTCCTATTAGCGGGCGAACTCTGACTCGCCACCTACTTACTTAGTAAAGTGGACTCCGCTGTGGGATAATCTCAACACAGTAGGGACGTCCACACATGCTGGCATTTTCATGGATTATAATACAAGTAGATAAAAACTCAAACTGCTGTTCCCTCCTGGCTTTCCGGCCTTTTGCTTTACTTGGATTTAAATGCTGCTCAGTTAACTTCTGCAGGCAGTTATCTCTTCCTGTCTGCA
This sequence comes from Rattus norvegicus, assembly GCF_021556685.1. Lineage (NCBI taxonomy): Eukaryota > Metazoa > Chordata > Mammalia > Rodentia > Muridae > Rattus > Rattus norvegicus. The sequence goes on from NC_141543.1 coordinate 101,732,833, forward strand.
TACTAGACAAAAAAGGGGTTGCCCTATAAGGGGGGGGGGATATGAGATCTCTCCATCCGTGGTATACATTCTCGGGAAGAAGTTTGGCAACGTTTGTCTGTGTTTTGATACTTTTCTGGGAGAAATCCTGAATGGGTGCTGCATCGAACGTTTAAAACAGATCAGTCAGCTTTGTGAAGATCCCAGCCTCGGGGAGCTCACGGGCTTGTGTTTGTTAGGAAGTGAGCTATCTGTATCCAGGAAGGATTGATATAACCTGGATGGAAAGCGGAGAATGGTGACCTCCACGGAGCTTGCTGTCCCATTGTGGTGTGTTTCCTTCCATTGTGTATTGATCTGCATACGAACGAACAGGAGGGCTATGCCTGCCGAGTTAACTATTGAACAGTGGATTTAGATTAGGTCTTTTTGACTTTCTGGAAGCTCTATACTATAAAAATGTTAATACGTATATCTGTAGCAAAATCAATAGTCATAGACTACAAACTTTTGTTTGTGTGTCAAACCCTTTCGTTGAAGCTTACAGCTAGACTGGAGAGTGGCTTGTTGTGTCTCTTTAGGTGGTTGGTCCTTCCGGTTCACCCCGCTTCTGTCTGAATCGTCCTTCTCCATCTCCAGATTTGCCTCTCCTGTGATGTTGTTTGCTTGGTTTTCTTAGAAAGACCTTTTCTGTATAACTTGAAGTTTTTCCCCCCCAATCTCTGCTGTTACTGATTAAGTTTGGGGTCCTTACTGGCCTCTCTTCCACCTCTGCCAGAATCTATCGATCTCTCCCAATGGCCAATCTTGTCCTCCCGTTTCGATGTACCATCTTGCCACCTGAAGGAATTTGGCATCCATCCACGGGCCACCATGAAATGTCAGGATGGAGAATAAAAGTCAGCGAATCACTGCATGTGCTTCCACAAGACTTATTTTCCCAGGGCTGACGACCATCAGAGCATCTGCACAGACAGAGAACTAACCTGCTTACAAGCTGTTGTGTAACTGAGGGAACAAACAAGGTGTGGAGAATAGAAGGGCAGGCACACTCTGCACAGACACAATGTGGATAGACACACTATCCACAGGCACTGTACACAGACACACTGTATAAAGACACACTGTGCACAGACACATGGAATACAGACACACTGTGCACAGACACACTGCTGTGCATAGACATACTGCTGTGCACAGACACCACTGTGCACAGACACACTGTGCACATACACTGTGTATATACACTGCACAAGCACTGCACACAGACACACTGTACAGACACAATGTGCACAGGCACACTGTACACAGACACACTGTGCACAGGCACACCAGGCACAGGCACACTGTGCATAGACACTGCACAGGCACACCGTGCACAGGCACACTGTGCACAGACACACTGAGCACAGACACTGTGTACACACCCTGTGCACAAGCACTGCACACAGACACACTGTGCAGACACACTGGAATACAGACACACTGTACACAGACATTGTACACAGACACCCTGTGCTGATGAGTAAGATTCTTGCTGATGATGACATTTAGCTGAAGCCGGAAGGATGAGGAGGGATTAGGAAGGAAAGATGGGAAGGAACAAGTGTTTCAGGTAAACAGTTTGCTCCGAGTTCTAGAGACACATCAGCTCTTTGGATTAAGGGAGCTCAGACTGAGAGAATGACTAACAGACAGAGCAACTAAGAGGGACTTGGAGTCAGGGAAACCGATGAGGACATCGCAAAGGTCTTTCTAGCCTGATGGGAGGAGGGATATTTCACTTCAACATCAGTGGGAGGTCAACACACGGATGGCTTTTCACAGTTCCCACTCGACTATTACTCTTGTGCTGTGATGCACAGGGCGGAAGATGATGGAAGAGGAGGCGAAGAGACCAATTAAAAGGATGGTGTAGAAATCCAGGAAAAAGATGATGCTGCTGATGGGGATGGGGATGGGGATGGGGATGGGGATGGGGATGGGGATGGTGGTGATATTGTTGATAATGACGGTAGTGATGGTGATTGTGATGATGATGATGATGATGATGATGATGATGATGATGACTTTTATGCCTTTGTCATGTCCTGGTCCCCACACAAAGTTTGACGGATTCAAGCAGTCAGAGTGTCATCGTTGAGTCTGACTTCTGAATCACATGGAGAGCGAGCCCTTCAAGTCCTTTAAAGAGTAAGAGTGTGGTTTTGTCACTGGGGCATCACAGGAGGCAAAGCCCTCAGAGAACAATGAAACACTTAGCTACATGATTTTGTATGTCTTGAAAATGATCACGGTCTGTTTCTCTAGAGACTAGCGGGTCTTCCTGTCCAGAGGGGTCCTCTATTCTCCGACGTGCTTTAGAGGGGAGCAGCCAGCTGCAGCCCAGGTTGTGATGTCTTTCTCTGTTTCAGTCAGAACGTTGCTGAAGTCAGTTGGCCTTCGGTTGTGTGAACTGAGTGGCTGAGAATTATTTCACTCTTCCACTTGTTTCTTTAAGGTGCCAGACATATTTCACACATTGCTAATGCATGTAATTCAGACATCACTCGTGCACACGGAACATGTAAGGTGGTTACTTAACGAGCACAGACAAATATGCTTCTTCCTAACTTTTTTTTTTTTTTTTTGTAGCACTGTGGACTATTTTGCAACTGGAAAAACATTATAGAAAGACAACGGATGTCTATAGAAATTATTGATGACCAAAAGGCTAAGGGTTAAGAGCACTGTGTGGGCAATCGTATATGGTTGTGATTCTAGAGCATTCTATATCTGTGTCAGCAAACATGGTCACAAGTTCGTGTGTGAAAATTTTGGCACAGCCAAAATTTTTTACTGTGCCAAAATTGTCACATCGGTTTTGCCCGCGTTGTGAAATTTGGGTAAATTTAATTTTCCTCCTTATGTTTTTATTTATTTTCGTAATTTTTATTTATTATTATTACTGTTACCATCATCATCATTATCATCATCATCAATCATCCTTATGATGACATTGGGATTTGAACTTGGGGCTTTGCACATGATGGGCAAGTTCTCCTACCACGAAGCTATCCTCCAGCCTGATTTTCTAAATTTTCTTTCTTTCTTTTTTTTTTTTTTTTTTTTGGAGCTGGGGACCGAACTCAGGGCCTTGCACTCGCTAGGCAAGCGCTCTATCACTGAGCTAAATCCCCAACCCCTGATTTTCTAAATTTTAAATAACTATTTTTCCCTGAAGAGTTGCAATTTTTTTTTTTTTTTTTTTGGCGTCACGTTTTGTTTTTTGGTTTTGTTTTGAAACAGTGTTTTGCTAAGTAACCCAGGCCAATCTTGAAAGCTCTCTGTAGCTCAGGCTGACATCAACACTCAAGGTCTTCCCGCCTCAGTGTCCCAGCCACTGGGATTGTAGGCATGTGTTACGAAACCCGCATCATAGTATTTTTACCTTTTGAACTCAGGAAGTTTACATTTTTTTTGACCCACCTCTCCAGCTTTTAATGTTAAAAATATTAAAACCCAACGGCTCCGGAAGTCGGGTCCCCTGTAGGGTCCATAGGTCTCCCTCCGTCCGTCCGTCCGTCCGACTTCTGGTTCCTCAGCCCGTCGGTTCCCCCACGAAGAACCTGAGGCCGGTCTCTCCGCGACAGACACCATCTTCCCAACCGTGAACGCGGACGTCGCGGCTGGTCTCACTTCCGGTTCAACCTTCTACATTTATTTTTAAAGGCAATGCTTTTTTTTTTTTTTTTTTAAGCATCAGTGGGTGGTATAATTTTTCTTTTTTTTTCCCTTCAGTAAGAAATCTGGAGTCCTAGACATGAAATATATTTTAGACACGAGGACTAGAGGATGGTAGAGCATATTTACAAATAAATATTGGTCAGGAACGAATTGAAGATGTTTTAAAACACAAAATGTGATCATGGCTTTAGATATTAAGCTCTCTCTCTCTCTCTCTCTCTCTCTCGTGTGTGTGTGTGTGTGTGTGTGTGTGTGTGTGTGTGCGGTGTTTACCACAGCATGCGTGTAAAGTTCAGAAGACAACCTGGGGGAGTGGTTCTCTCCTTCCAACACTTAGGTTCTTGGGTTGGAACTCAGGACGTCAGGCGTGGCAGTAAGCACCTCTACCCACTGAGCCATCCTGCCATCCCCACATCAAGGCATTCAGAAGACGTATTCCTCTCCTCCTCAATCCGTGATCTGTCTGATTCTCCATCTCTGGCAGGTGGTCCGGTGGTTTATGAGGAGGGTGTCCCTCATTTCTCCATTGTGTAATAGCAGGAAGACTTTCTGAGTGCGGCTTAAGTCTCAAGACAGAAATAGATGATTCCGAGTCGGATTTAAGAACCAGGCATAAAATCCTGACTCAGAGCACACATGTGAACGTTGGTTGAATGCATGCAGAATGGCGTTCTCTGAACGAGAAGTCAGAGTGACATTAGAATGAAGAGAGGGGGCCAAGGAACACATGGTATGGTATGTTACGGAACTTTAAATCGTTTTTTATGCTGGCCATGATCTTGGATAACGTTGAGCACGTACAAAACACCGCACAAATGAAAAAGATCAGGGCAGAACATAGTATTATAGACTGTACTGAGTGGGGCGCGATCGTCTGGTTGACTGGCGTTTCTTTGGCTCTTAGTTCTTGCAGCCGTTTGATTTTTTTTCTGCTCCCCTGAACTCCCTTACTCCTCTCCCCCCCGCCCCCTTTTTTAAAACGGCGCTGAGGACTGAACCTTGTGCTTCTGAATGCTAGGCCAATGCTATACCGCCATGCTCTGCTCTGGAATCAACAGTGCCCGTATCTACGGTCAAAAGACCGTAGGGGTTCGAAGTCAGACCTGGAGTATTGATTTCATGTCTGCCTGGCAAAGCTATGAGAGCCACACCCAGGGGCACATGAGTTAGGCTGCCCCAGACCCTGTGGTTGCTCTTGAATTTGACTGCAATCAATGCCTTTGTATTAAGGCAGTGGCTCTCCACCTTCCTTATGCTGCGACCCTTTAATACGGTAAGTACCTCATGCTGCGGTGACCTCCCCCTCCAACCATAAAATTATCTGCATTGGTGCTTCATGACTGTAATTTTGCTACTGTTGTGAATTGTACTGTAAATATCTGATGTGCAGGGCATCTGATATGGGGGCCCCGTGAAAGGGTTGTTGGACCCCAAAGGGTTGGGACCCACTGGGGTTGAGAATGGCTGTGGTAAGCCTTTACAGATACGTAGTAAATAGAGCTGTTAAAGGAGCCCTCGTGCATTAAAGTGCTCTGCAGGCCCATCTCTATTGTCACAGCTGTTCGAGATGGTGGTAAAACTCCTTGGGCTCTGAGTGCTGTGTTTGGTTGGATGGGGGTGAGATCTCAGGAGCACACTGAAGTGACAGGTTTTGTCTTGATCTTTACTCCTTGGCTTCTAAGCCACAGATTTATTTATTTCTTCTTCCTGGCAGCTGGTGTGTCTGTTTCCTTTCCTCCTGCAGGGTCTCTTACTCAGACTCCCTTTCTTTGCAAGGAGGGAGAGCTGAGAGGGCAGCGTGTCTAATTCGGAATTTAGTGACCCTTGATTGCCTAAGAAGCTTGAAAGTCAGTGTCTGGGAGGCAGCGCAAGGCCTCAAATGGAGATAAATATTTGTGTTTGGGCCAAGGTCTTGGAAGCAAAAGTACAATAAATGAGATTGGGAGAACACTTGAATTTTCTGAATTAGGGTTTGAGTTCTTGGAAAATCTCTTTTGCTGTATAAACCGAAGATAGAAAACTGTGTTAAATTTGCAGGAGGGAGCCTCTAAACTTCCCCTGGGTCACAGTGTGCTCTGAGTCAATGCCGGTGGTGGAGGACAGAGGGAAAGTTTTAGCGTCTACGTTCAGGAGTTTTGTGTTGTGCTGTCCACAACATAGCATTACGATGTGGGTTAACTCGGTAGCTAGTGCAAACTTCCCCCTTGGTGAAGCTCCGGGATTCTGTCGCTTCCCATTAGAAACCCCTGCAGTCATGCTGCTGAGGAGCGATAAGGGCATCGATTATCCGTGAAGCATGCCTCTTCTTTGTAGGCTCTACGTTAAGATATGAGTATTCAGGTGACCCTCTCAGGAGGGGCGAAGGAAGGTTTCCTCACTCTTAAAAAGGAGGGCATGTAGCATCGTGGACGTGAAAATCTCCAGAGAAGGCTAAACAGAAATAAAAACACAAACCCCACAAGCACCCTGGGAGGTGAACTGGGGTTGTGTGAAGATCATCATTGTCTTGGAGCACACTGTGACCCAGGGAAAATTTAGAGCCTCCCTCATCCAATTTAACAGTCTTCTAGCTCCGGTTTATAAAGCCCCAGAGATTTTCCAGGAACTCAAACCCTACTCCAGAAAAAAAAAAAAAAAAATGCAAGTTTCCTCCCGATCTCATTTCGTTGCCCTACTGCTTCTAAGAGTGAGCTCCTGGGTTCTAAAGTGTGCATGGTCGTCAGGATGTTTGTGTTACTGGTGGCTATAGGTCTATTTATAAATGTTTGCCTGTTGTTGCTCTACTCACGGCTGTGACCTGACAAGAAGCTGTCTAAGGAAGATAGGTTTTATTTTGACCCCACATTTCCAGCAACACGGCCCTTTGTAACTTGATGGCAGGTGGCAGGTGAAGATCACTACCTCGTAGCCACAGTAGTAGAAACTTCCTTATGTCTGAGTGGATCAGGAAGCATGGGGGGAAGGGAGGAGATCTGCTTAGCTTTCTCCATTTCGCCTTACTATTCATTCCGTCTGGGAAAGCCCTCATTCAAGTGGAGTCTCTCTTAAATTTCTCTGGTGGTACCTTGAAAGACATTTCCAAGGGTGCATCTCCCAGATGATTCCAGAGTCAATCGAGTTGACAACTGGGATGAAATGCCACCCTGTGCGCATGCAGTCATGTGTCCCCGAGCCTGGATTCGTGAAGGGACTAAGAAGAGAACAATGAGAACACCTGGCATTCAGATCTTGACGCCTCTCTTCTCTCTCGGGAAGTTAGCCTTCATGCGGAAATACCAGAGTCGGGTCAGGGACATCGGAATGGTAGGCTGTTGTTTTCCTGAACCGGCTCTTGGTCAGAGCCTTGACCAGAGTACTTCATTCTTTCATTCAGCTGGATGCTTTTGAATGGCAGGCATATATAAATTTACAGATAAAATAACCGTCGGCAGACGATGGCTTGACTAGTGATTTTTCAACTTAATTAGTGATTAATTGAGACAAATCGTATACAGTCCTTAGAAATAGCACTTCGAATTTTGAACTTTTTAAGTTTTCCTCAGTCATCATTGTAAAATGAAATACTTTGTGTGTGTGTGTGTGTGTGTGTGTGTGTGTGTGTGTACATATGCACATGTATGTGGACATGTCCGCATGTCCCACGGTCCTACGTATGGGTGCATATGTAGGGTAGGAGGTCGAGTAGGAGGTCGACTTCAATTGACAGCCTCAGTCGCTCTCCACCCCATGACTTGAGACAGGTTCTTCTGCTGAACTTAGAGCTTGCTGCTTCAGCCAGATTGGATGGCCATACAGCGCCAGGGGTCCTCCTCTCTCTCCCCGGGGCTGGGTTATAGGCAGACATTACTAGGTCCGATTTTCTTTCATATGAGCCATTTCCCCCCACCCTCACTATGTGACTTTGATACAGAACAGCCACAGCCAATGCTCTAGCCGTGTAGTGTGCTGGTAGGCTGTGAGGTGTTGTAGGTTAGGTGTGTTAAAGGTATTTTGTAACTTACGATAGTTTCAATTGGTTGCCTAATTTCTAGTAGTAGTTATCTATGGTGGGCCCAGCCATACGCTCATTGGTGTTCCTCTTCCTTGGTTTGTCAACCTCCTGGTCTGAAGTAAATGTTATAAAGCAGTGGATTAGGCACTCTTGTGTTCTCAGAGAGTGGTGCTTAAAGAGGTAGCATGGGCAGAGACCGTACACTCATGTCTGACGTAGGTGTCAATTGCAGTAACGCGAATGGCTGTCTGCTCTTCTGGATGGAGATAGCATTGGGAGCGACCTTCCCCCCAAGAGCCAGCTCATCTCCTTGTAGAAGAGTCCATGTTATCTGCTGTTGCTTGACCATGGATTAGAGGGCTCCGTAGCACCGCACGCATGTCCAGCCTCTATCCCTGAGTCCACCATTGTAGCTTTGTTGTGGGAGGGCTGGGAGACTGAGGCATTGAAGGTGGCTGATATCCATGGTGGGTTAGGTTTTTGCTTGTTTGTTTTTCTGCCAGTCACCATTGAATCTGCTGATTCATAGGGTCTGAGTGACAAGGCATATTACTGCACCAGCGCCCAGATTGCCGCTCAGTTCCCATTTCTGTCATCCACTCCCTCCAGATCTCCAAATGACAATCAAGGCCCAAGAAGTGGGAGGGATAATGTGATTGAAATGGGAAAGGAGGGAAAGTTGGTGCTGTGGTCACTGCTAGGGCCAAAACTTTTGTTCCCATTAGGTACAGGAGCCTGTTGGAAAGTATCTTATAAACCTGTGTGTCCAGAAGACTAACAGGGAGCTGCTGAGGTGGCTCAGTGGTTAGAGGCACTGGCTGCTCTTCCAGAGGTCCTGAGTTCAATTCCCAGCAACCACATGGCGGCTCACAACCATCTGTAATGGGATCTGATTTGTGTCTGAGGACAGTTACAGTGTACTCATATAAATAAAATCTAAAAATTCAACCCCTCCACCCCAAACAGAAGAACCCCAGAAGGCTAGCAGGACTGTTCATCAGTCCCGTCTGTTATTTTTTTCATTGATTCTGGGGGACCCTGCATACTTCAGCAGTTAAGACATGCATGTATCAGGCCCCACTATTGCTTTTAGGGGTCGGGGACCCTGTAGAACGGGTTTCTAGAGACAGAGGAGGTACGAGCTGTAGCCAGAGGTGAGGCCTTCTCAAGTCGCACTTCTATGGAAGCTGATTAATACCCACTTGATCGGAACGCTCCCTTGGGTTCTGAAGGAGGAGGCAAGCAGAAAGACATCGGGAAAGCTACTCAGATGACATCCACACACATGCTACACTTCACACAGCCCAGTGAGGGGAGTACGGATTAGGACCAGACTCGCTCCCCTCTGATCTCACTGGAATGTGGTAGCCTATTTACTTGCTCATTCAGTTTCTCAGCTGCACAGTGGGAATAACAACTTAGCATGCAACCGAGGGGTTAGCACAGGGCGCTTCTGTCCAGGCCTTGCTTTGGGCTTTGCATTAAGGGTACTGACCAATCCCCAGCTTGTGCACAGTAGCAAATACATACAGAGATAACTCTGCAGTCTTGTAAGAGGGAGGGAGAACAGAGGAGATAAGAGATGAGGGACAGTTTGTGAGAATATAATAGTGTTAAAATGCCAGAAGTTGGGGTTGGGGATTTCGCTCAGTGGTAGAGCGCTTGCTAGGGCCCTGGGTTCAGTCCCCAGCTCTGAAAAAAAAAAAGAAAAGAAAAAAAAATGACAGAAGTCAGTCAGTCTGTCTGTCTTTGTGTCTGTCTGTCTGTCTTTGTGTCTGTCTGTCTCTGTGTGTGCATGTGAGAGGGGGTGTGGGAAGAGAGAGGGAGGGAGGGAGGGAGGGAGAGAGAGAGAGATAGAGAGAGATCGATCCTGGGGATTGTATGGATTCATGACTTGTCAATCAAAAAGACAACAGGGAGGAGAACGAATAACGAATTCCGGGAGAGAGCAAGGCATGGGAGATTATCCAGAAAGATAGGAGGAGACAGACACATAGTACCTGAACACAGGTAACCAGTCATGTGGCAGAAGATAGATTATAGTCAATGGGTTAATTTAGGTTATGGTCTAGTTAGAGAAGAGTCTAGCTATGTGGGCAAGGTGTCAAGGTGTTTGTAAATATATTATATTTTGAATCTGAGTCTTATTTCTGGGAGCATGGTGGGCTGGGAGGAAGAACCAGGCTAAATTGTGTGTGTGTGTGTGTGTGTGTGTGTGTGTGTGTGTGTGTGTGTGTTGCAGAGGAAACAAATTAAGATATTCCAGAACATTAAAGGTTGTAGGCACAGCCTGGCCCAAAGGAATACAGCCCAGACTAAAGTTAGGTGTGTGATTGGTTGATGCTACTTGCCGGCTTGACACAAGGTAGAATTCCTTGGGGAAGAGTCTAGATCAGGTTGGCCTGTGGGCATGTCTGTGGGGGATTGTCTTGAATGCCTTAATAGATTGGGAAGACTCAGACTGAAAACAGACAGCAGTGGTCCCTGGCGTGCCACTCTGGGCCTTATGAGAGTTGAGAAAGCTGGCTGAGTTCTCAGCGTGCATGCATTCGGATCTCTGCCTCTGACTGTGAGTGGGATATGACCAGCTGTCTCATGTTCCTCCCGCTGTGGCTTCCCCACAGTGATGGATCTGGGAAGCGCCATCAATCCCTCCTCCTCTGCTGTTCTTTGTTGTCAGGCTATTTTATCACACCCATGGAAAAGAAGGCAAGACAAGTGTGTTTGGGAAGGAGGGCTTCCATCTACCCGCCCCTTGGTTATTCCTCAGGAGTCTGTATTAGTTATATTTCTCACCGCTCAAGGGAGGGAAAGATTTGTTCCAGCTCACAGGTTCCTGATAGGGAAGGCCTGGCACAGGGACGCCGGATCTGCATAGACAAATAAGAAGAGAGTTTGAGTCAGAAGTGGGGTTAGCCTAAAATCCCAGGTGCCACCCCTGTGTTGCTACATCAGCCAAATGGCACCCATTTTTCCAAGGTTCTACAACATTCCAAAACTGTGCCAATAGCTGAAAAACCCCTGAAAGTGGAAGTCTGGATGTCTGTGAGCCACTAGGTGGGTGCTGAGAACTAAACACAGACCCTCTACAAGAGCAAGTCAAGTGCTCTTAATCACTGATTCACCTCCCCACATCTCCCTCCTCCTCCCCTCCTTCAACTGCATGAGAAGAATGTAAATTGTAGGTGGCAGGCAGTTCGAAGGGAAGTGTGGATATATTTTGCAGAGAAGAGACCTGGAATTCAATCTTTCAATCCAAGGGTTTTTTTTTTTTTTTTTTTTTTTTTTCTCCCTTGTAGCCCATTTAGGCCATGAGGGAAGTTGGCTACTCCGTTTGTCCTCCCAGAAGCCTCTGGGAGCATCACCTGAACACTATAAATTAATCCAAACTTTAGGAGAGAGATCTTGGAACTATGGGTGAGGCGGCAGAGTGATATATAATGTTGTATTTCACAGCCCCGCTCAGCTCACTGCTGACGTAGAGTAGAAATCAACGAGAAACTCAGCGGAGGATAAGGTAATTTCTTCCGGTTTCTTTTGGTGGCATTGTTAGCTTACAGTTCCTCCCATATCAGCAAGTCTGCTTCCTGGCTTCCACCAGTGGAGTCCTCCCTGGTAAGTCCTGGCAGGTTTTAAACTTACGTCGATGCCGAATGTCAGTGTCTCCATTCTCCTTCCGACCTCAGATCGAGCTAGGTTTCAGCCTGCATTTGCACAATTACTCAAAAATCTGGAAATAATGTGGGTGAGTAAACATGTAGAAGGGACCCTGGTGGGTTGGGGATTTAGCTCAGTGGTAGAGTCTTGCCTAGGAAGCACAAGGCCCTGGGTTCGGTCCCCAGCTCCGAAAAAAAGAAAAGAAAAAACAAAACAAACAAACAGAAGGGACCCTGGTATGACCAGCAAGGATGGCCTCTGACGTTGTATCCAGAACAGGAAGTGCTTTTGGATTTAGTAGAGAGACACCATCAGTGGCTATTCGTTTTGTTTGAGAAATGCCCTGGCATCAGCGAAGGCTTCTTCCGGGCACCATGGAGGGGAGGGGGGAGGCTCAGGACCACCACGGAACCACAGCAGTTCCTTGGAGTCATCTTATGTAACCATTCCGGACTTAGCATGAAACGACTCGGGGAGCTAAGCCCATCCTCTCTCCGCCTGCACTGTTTCTCCAATCACAGAGGTGTTTGGATAGCTAAAACCTGATGCTTCCAGGTGGAATATTTCCTTATTCGTTTGTAAGACTTAAGGCATAGAAGTCTATATTTTTAATGGTTTAGCTATCTGGGTTTTTTTAATTAAAAGACGCAATGTTCTTCTGGGACGCTGCATTTCTCCCCTCAACTCCTCCATGGTGTCTGCTTTCATTCCCAGCTTGAGAAGTCCTGTGGGCATGACACCTACCATCCATGGCAGCCTCTATGTCCAGAGGCCAGGGGCTTTGGGGTGTAGATACAGCAAAGACTAAGCAATGTATGCAAGTTCAGAGAATGCTCTTTGATACAGAAGAAGGTCGCTGACTCGGTAATGCTCAGCAGAGATGCTAGGTCATTTCCCTCCCCTCCCCTCCCCTCCCCTCCCCTCCCCTCCCCTCCCCTCCCCTCCCCTTCCTTTTCCTCCCCTCCCCTCCTCCTTTCCCCCTCCCTCCTCTCTCTCTTTTGTCTCTCTCCCCCCTACATAGCTTTTCTTTACATAGAGAAAAACATAATTTAATCTACATAGCCCTAGCTATCCTGCAACTCACGACATAGGCCAGATTGGCCTCCAAATCACAGAGATTCATCAGCCTTGAAGGATTAAAAGTGTGGCTACCATGCCTGGCTTGTAAAATTCCATTTTACTCCTTCCTTCCTTTGGATCTTGCAATGAGAAACCATAGGAAGAGTGTGTGTGTGTGTGTGTGTGTGTGTGTGTGTGTGTGTGTGTGTGTAGAAATGGACAGGTGAGAGAAGTCGTTTAAAGAACACTTATAGTTCTGAGAGTTCAATGAGGGGCATGATTATTGGAAACAAAAAGAATCGAAGACAATCTGAACTGGGAGGTAATAGGAAAAAATTAATTAAAAAACAATGTTCATTTTTGGGCTGGAAAGGCTCTGTCATTTAAGTATTTGCCTTGTGAGCTTGACGGTCTGAGTTTGAGCCCCAAGACTCATGTTTCATTAAAAAAAAAAATGGCATGATAGTATGATGGGGGAGGCAGAGTGGTGGCTCCCTGGAGCTTCCTGGACAGCTAATCTAGCCTGATGGGTGAACCAGGCCAGGTGGATAGAGCCTGAGGAACAATATCCGGGTTTGTCTTCTTGCCTCTGCACACATGCACACACATGTACCTGCACACTAGTGAACATGCAAACAAATATCTACACACACACACACACACACACACATGCACACACATGCACGCAACACACATGCACCCACCCACACATGTACCCATGTATACACGCATGCACACACAAGCACACACATAAACACACACACGTACACATGTGCGCACCCACACATTTATCCACACATGTACCCCCCCCCCACACACCCATGCACATACACGCATTTTTCTGGCCCAGCTGACCAGAGAGCCCCAGGCATCCTCCTGCCTCTGCTTCCTAAGAGTTAGGATTAGAGATGCTTGCTACAGTGTATCTGCGTCTGGTGTTCATGCAGGTGCAGGAACTGAGTGTCTTTCCCAAGTTCTTTACTGACTGGGCGATTGGTATTCCCCACTCCAATTTTCTTTTTATTTCCGATTTTTAATTTCATTTCTATATACTCCTTTTAACTGCACTTAGATAGTAAGTTTCAGTATAACGTTTCTCCTGCTTATGTAATTATTTCGACTATCTTCCCATTCCCCGCTTTTACCCTCCTCTCCCCTTCAACCCTTGGTCTCCTACCTCAGGTCATTTTAAACATTTGACTGCGTATGACAGGAAGCGTGGTGCTTGTCTGAGTCTGCTCTGTCCCATGTAACACGGTCTCTAGGTCTGTCCGTTTTCCTGAAAGTGACAGGACTCCATTCTTTAGGATCGAGTAGTACTCTGCTGTGTGTATTTACCACATTTCACTATCCTCTGTGGACGCTAGGCTGGTTCTCTGATTTGTCTACTGTGAACAGCATCTGTGTGGCCTCTTTTGACCTTTCCCTCCAATGGATTCTTTCTTTGACTCTTACTCAAATTTAATATATATTCATATATATATATTCATGATCTATATCATATATACAATGCTTCGATTATATATAAATATATTTATATAGTCTATATATTTTATTTAGTTATTGTTATACATATATTTATATCTCTTATGCATTCATATATATACATATCAAGTAATAACACACATACCAAAAAAGGTCAAACATCTAAACTCTCCTTATATCTTTATTTTTTTTTCCTTCATCTACTGTGTCCTCTGATTTCTTGTATGTAATTTGTGGTTTTGGCAGGCCTACAGATTTCCCCCTTTTTACTTCTATGAAGCCACAGTGAAGTCGCTGACAAAGAGCCTGTGTTAAACTTAAGTCGAGAATGTGTCCCGTCTGTATGCGGCTGACATGTATATATATGACGAGGGAACCGCCCTGAAAGAGTGATTTTTTTTTTCAGTTTTCCAGGGCACTAACTTGGAGCCCCCAAACTACAGTGGTTGCTGGGAACAGCGAGAATGTTAATTGAGGAGAGGGTGTGTTTGTTTGTTTTGAGGAATGGGGAAACTTCTTAGGGAGAATTAGGCAATCTTCCTAGAATTGCACTGAGAAGGTGAATGGCTACTGAACTCCCTTTTGTTTAGCCTGTTTATTTTATTCTGAATGTCCACCCCGAAGCCAGATGTGTGGTCATACTGATAGTGACCCTTGGTGTTTAGTCTGTTCTGTGACAATTGGCTCCACTGACAGGAACCCAGAGGGTCCAGGTAGTGGTCCAGAGGGAGATTGCTGCAGGATAAGGCCGTCTTCCTCTCTATTGAGAGACCAGGCGGTTGGGGATTTAGCTCAGTAGTAGAGTGCTTGCTTAGCAAGCACAAGGCCCTGGGTTCGGTCCTCTGCTCTGGAAAAAAAAAGAAAAGAAAAGAAAGAGACACAGAGAGAGAGAGAGAGAGAGAGAGAGAGAGAGAGAGAGAGAGAGAGAGACAGACAGACAGACAGACAGACAGACACCAGAGCCCCTTGGGACTCTGAGCACACAGGGCGCACGGACACACAGCAACTTGCAATCACATCACAGCCCCAGCTTTCAAATATCCACCTACTTCCCTGCTAAAGTAATTTCTGTGATACAGACCAGCAGGCTTATCAGTGTCATCAGAACACCCTCTGGTGAGAAGGGTGTGGTGTCCAGTAGGGATGTCACAGGGCTTCTCAGGAGCAGCCGTCCTCGTGACCTTATCTGAGAAGCTGATAAAGTACTCCTCTTAAATACCAGAGCATCAATTACTGAGCCAATTACCTAGTTGATTGACCGAATGTTTTCCATTCTTTCGTGGGGGGTGAGGGAGGATGGGACGGGACACACTAAAGTTCTAGAAAGGTTAAGATATCTTGAGCATAGCCCACGGCAGTAGATAGCTTAATTTTTTTTTTTTTTATTATTGAGTCCAGAGCCTCAACTGGTCATGCCTCCACCTGGCAAACATCTTTATGACCTGCGTGTGGTATCTGGAGAAGCCACGTCAGAGAAGCAGAACACCGACACTGTGGACCTTGTCCACAACAGTTTTCTGTAGATCCTGGAATTTAAATATAGTGTGGACACAGTTCAGCCACCATCCTCCCACAGTAGACACGTGACGAAGAGCGATTTCATTTGAAACACTAAGTGCAATTGTGCTCTATGGGAACTGGCTGTATGTGTCGAAGCTCATGGACCTGGATGGAGTCCTTGAAAGAGTAGAAATAACCCCTCAGGGAGCTGCTGTGATCATTAAATAAGTCATGGGGACTACTGAAGACACCATGTTACGTATAATGAATTTCTAAGAAATTCAAGTTTTAATCATGCTTTCTCAGGAGCAACCATTTGTTCATAACACAGTGCCAACCACGAAACAGAGGTGTAGCTTGGTAATTCAGCTCCCCCCCGCCCTTCTGTTTATCTAGTGTCAGTACAGAGGCTGCTTAAAGCTGCCTTCAACCTGACCCACGCTATTCCCATTTTAAGGACGAAGCTCTCAAGTTCTCAGCTCTAGAGTCCTTTGCTATTGGCCCCATCCAACCCACCCCCACCTTTTTAAAACAGGGTCTTGTTAAGTCTATTCCCATTTACTGTATATAACAACTCTGTGGAAGATTTAACCCCACCCCAGCCCCATCTGGGGTACCTCCCTCAAACTTTCCTTCTGCTCTCTCTAATAATAAGACTGTTTAGTTTCCCATTAACAACAACTTTGTTGAAGATTTAAAAATCATCGCTCCCCACATAAGTCTGGGGTACCTCCCTTCCTCCTGCTCTCTAATAATAAGAATGTCTAGCTTCCCATTCGTAACATCAGTGATAGTCAATACGTTGCCGATGTGCGTTATGGTGCTAGGAGATGACTGACTGGCCAAGAGCACTAGCTGCTCCTGAAGCTATCGGACCTGGGTTCAGTTCTCAGACCACACACAGTGGCTCACGCATACCTGTAACTCTAGTCGTAGGGGCTCTGATGCTCTCTTCTGACCTCTGCAGGAACCAGGCAGGCATTCAGACAAAACTCCCATATACCTGAGATTAAAAAAAAAAAAACCAAAAAACATTTAATGAAAAACTCACACTGTAGAGGAAATCTTACATAAGATTATTATATCCAGGAAAAATTACAAACCATCTGCATATATATATATGCATATGTGTTTAAAATATACATATACTTTGTATGTGCAAATATATTTAAAATTTAAAAATAAAATTTGTATGTATCGTTATTTTGTGTCTCTGTATATCTGTGCATTGTGAATGCAGTGCCCTTGAAGGCTAGAAGTGGACATACTATAACCCCTGGAACTGGAGTTACAGATGGCTCTGAGCCACCATGTGGCTGCTGGGAACCACTCTTTACAAATGAGCCATCTCTCCACCTACTCTGTTTTTGAGAAGACATTGTAACCATATTGGGAATACTTTAGGTAACAGTATGTATGTGGAGCATATATGAACCTATCTATACCATTGACTCAGCCCTAGGATCATATAGAGAGTAGATCACAGTTCTTACAGTGTGTTTTCTGCTTGTGTTCAGTCTTGGAGATGAACTGGTTTACATGTCTGAGGGTGATTACCCAAAACAGTTTCTAGACTTATTGCCCAAGACTAGAGACCTCGACTTCTTCTGACACACTGAGCCATGACATTGCCTGAAGTGATATTTGTTAATTACAGTGACCATGACTCATTCAGGAGTATAGACTGGGTGCTTCTGTTTTTCTATAGGACTCGGAGGAATGTTCCCATTAAGGGCTATGTGAGGATCTGAAGTCCTATTGAAATATTCGTTCGCTAGTACAAACTGAACTGTGTTGAAGATAAGAAATTTGCTTTTATAGATGAACTTTCTCCTCCCAGAGAATCTTATATTTCAGTTCTGTGCCTTTCCAGGAGCCATTCCTGTCTTTGCTGTGAAATTGGACATCGTGGACCCCTAAGTAAACATGTCACCATTAAGTGACACACGAAGCCAGGGAATGTGAAGCAGATTGAGACAAGCTGCTGTGGTTCGTTACCAGGATGCACTTTGAAAACCAGACTTTTACCAATGCCTGGCCTCTCTCTACAAATCACAGCAGGGCAAAGGATTACACTGCGTTTGCTTGCTTGTTTTTCTTAGCTGGAGAGTTTGAGTTACAGAACAAAAGATGCTGCCCTATTCTCTGGCTACTATTTCTTTACCGTTGTTTTCTCATTGTCTGGGACCATGAGGTATTGCAGAGTGTACCAAAGACCCAGAGAAAGGGTTAGATGTCATCTTATGGTTTTTCTGCCCATGTAGCTTTGAATTAGAAAGATCTGGAAGGAGGCCAGCTTCCCCGACTTTGCCCCAGCACAGAATAAGTGTGCTGGGCATTGAGGTACTGACCTAATCATGGAGGGAGAGGGAAAGCCTGCTTCTGCCTATGGAAATGAAGATGACACAAGGGAGTGCAATTTCATTGTTATTTACATTTTGATACATTTCAGATATACTCAAAAGTAACATAATCTAATGAGTCGTAGTCACCAGGCTTCCAAGTTACTAGCTCAGGGGTAACCCTTTTCCACTTTAATCTCCAGTTTGCAGTTCTGGTCTGTCCTCCGTACTATTTTGAAGCAAACCCTAGAATCACACCGTTGCAGAGTTCAGTGTTTATATCTAAAAAACAAACCCTTTTAAAACTCTTTCAAAACTCGGTGTGTATTTTGAGAAGGTAAATCTCTCAATCTCTAAATTTCTAAATTTCTTTGCAATCTTTTTTTTTTTTTCTTTTTTCAGAGCGCTGTTTTTCACACACTTCCTTTTGATAATGGCTCATGAATGGAGTCGCCCATAAATAAGGAAGAGGTAGCGGGGTGATGGCCCCTGCCATTCTCCTCCCTTCACACTGAGTCTAGACCACAAGTAGAGAGAGCCTTGCTGGGATTCACACTTGGGCTGTTTCGAGAGCCTGTAGTCAGCAACCAAATTGCCGACAGGACAGAAAATACTTTAAATACAACAAGTCTAAAAACAGTGCTCCAGCACACGGAGCTGTAGGAGACGCATTCTGGGTGCTCACATTCTGACATACTCTGTGACCGGACCGTGATTCCCTGTCTACCAGCGGCTCTTCATTCTCCCTCCAGGGGTTCTTGCCTGGCTACCTTCTTCTTTTTTCATCCCTCCGGGAACACACCTTTTTCATTAATTATATAGATGTGTTGAGTAGACACCTCATGCAGAGATCAGGAACACCTTTTTCATTATATATACTGTGCCCGGATCCTGCGGGAGAGAGCTGGTGTCCGAGGAGTGCTGCCACACCCAAGAGCACAGGTGAGACCATCACTCCTGCTCTGAGGGACCCGCCTAGAGCCCTCATGACACAGGAACCGAGGAACAGTCTGGGACAGAATCCTTCAGGTTTTTTTGTCTGCGCCCAGAGCTGACCCTGTGCCACAGCTCTTGGTACCCAAATCCCGCCGGGGGAGAGCTGGTCTCCTAGGAGTGCGGACATCCAGGACTTACGGGAGGGCCAAGCCACTGTCAGAGACAGCGAGACCTGCTGACACTAGAGATAACCAGATGGCGAGAGGCAAGTTCGAGAACCTAAGCAACAGAAGCCAAGGCTACTTGGCATCTTCAGAACCAAGTTCTCCCACCACAGCAAGTCCTGGACACACCTGGCTACCTTCTTTTCCCTCAGTTTTCTTGTTTCCTTGTTTACCTTGTTTGTCTTCTCTACTGTCCGATCTTACCATTTTCCTGCCACGCACGGCCGAGCTTCGTTTGCCCACTGTCTATCTGTCCGATGTTCTTCCAGTATTTTTTCATTTAGTACCTCTGAGTTGAAACTCACGGTATTAATTACATGCTTGTTTATGGGACATACTGTGGTGATGGTGATGATGGGGATGGGGATGATGGGGATGGGGATGCTGATGGTGGTGATGATGATGATGGTGATGATGATGGTGATGATGGTGATGGTGGTGGTGGTAAGAGTCATAATGGTGGTTATGGTGATATGGTAGTAATGGAGATTGTGGTGGTAGTAGTGTGATGGTGGTGGTAGTGGTGTAGCATTGATAGTCTCTCTTGACACCCTGTCTCTGAATAATGACACAGAGACATATTTATTTATGACTGCTTAGACTTGCTCCCAACTAGCTTGTATAACTTAATAACCCGTTCATACTACTCCACAGCGACACACCGCTGGTTAAGTCTCCTTCTTCCCAGTATATCTGACTTCCTTCGGTTCTGGCTGGTGAATCTCCCCATGCCTGATCTTTCCCAGAGTTCCTATATCTGCCTGGATGTCCCACCTTTCCTCTCCTGTCCTGCTATAGGCCATCAGATCTTTATTAAACCAATCAGAAAAGGTGATGGAGAAGAGTGTTTACAAAATCCGGTGCAGGTGCTGAGCAATTAGGATAACACTACCGAAGAGTACTTAGCACTCTGCTGGTACGGAAATCATTTGAATAATACAAAGACAACCTTTACACAGAGCACAAGAAGATTATCCCAGCGAGGGTCAGGGGTGGTGAAGATGTTGATCAGTCAGGGTTCTCTAGAGGAGCAGAACCCACAGAATACAAATACCTCACAGGCGTAGTTATTATTAGATTGGCTCACATGAGGTGGGCTGAGTAAGTAGTCCAGCTGCCTTCGTGCTGGAGAGGCTGAGAACAAGGTAGTGTGGTACCCTGGATTGCAGCGGAGATCTGGAGGACTACTGGAGAGTTTCTGGTCCTCCATTTCACCCAAGAAGCTAGGTTCTGATGTAAGCTAAGGACAGCAGAAACGTCTATGGCAATAGCAGAGTTGATCTGCTCACCAGCCAGGAGGGAAAGCGAGAGGGCAAAAGGAGCTCTGCTCTGCTTTCCCCTCCAAATCTCTTCATACTTGCCGACTGTGGGTGTGGGGGAAAGGGGAGGGGAAAGGGGAGGGGAAAGGGGAGGGGAAAGGAGAGGGGTCCTCCAGGAAATGCCCTCACAGACCCACCTGAGATGCCTCTTTTAGTTGATAACAGATCCAGTCAGGAGGACTCCCTAGATTCACCATCACAGAAGTGAGTTGACTCTCCTGTACCGTCAAATCAGTTATTAAAGGCTACCGATAGCACCGCCTTCTCCGCGTCCGACTTTCAGATGTTGGTATCACCCACCACATAAATTCGCGGCTATCATAGTCATAGCAATTTCATATATGCCAACCCCTTCGAAGCAGAATTTGTATAGTAATGGATTTTACACCTTGTAATGTCTACTTTAGGAAATTATTGCCAGTTTTGGTTCAGTGACTCAGTTGGCACAGTGGGGGAACTTAACTTTGAATTTAATCATTTAAAAATATTTATTTTATTGTTTTCAATTGTAATGAGCACGCCCGTGGGTAGGTATGTGCCTATGAGGGCTGTGGCCAAAGAGTCCGGAAGAGGGTGTTATTTGCCCTGGAGACTGAATTATAGGCAGTTGTGAGCTGGCTGATGTGGGTGTGAGAATTGAACTCTCTAGGCTTCTTTTTTTCCCTCCCTCCCCCCTCCCTCCCTCCCTCCTTTCCTTCTTCTCTATTCCCAGACAGGATTTCTTCTCTCTAGCATTAAAGGTGTGCACCATCATTGCCTTGCTATGAACTTTGGTCTTCTAGAAGAGCTGTGTGTGCACTTAAACCACCCGAATCATCTCTCCAGCCTCCTGGAATTTAAGTCTTTGAAGGCAGTTACAACCTGTCGAAGGGGAAGTATCCGGTGCCTAGAAGGACAGGGTTTTATTATTATTAGGTGGGAAATGGTGAGATTGAAAAACTTTATCTGGGCTGAAGAGGTGGCTCAGCGGGTAAGAGCACTGACTGATCTTCCAGAGGTCCTGAGTTCAATTCCAAGCAACCACATGGTGGCTCACAGCCATCTGTAATGGGATCGGATGCCCTCTTCTGGTGTGTCTGAAAAACTTTATCTGACATACTCTGTGCTGGTCAAGTAGTTCTTGACCCTGGTTGGACTCTAAATTACCGTGGAGCTTGTGTGTGTGTGTGTGTGTGTGTGTGTGTGTGTGTGTGTGTGTGTGAGAGAGAGAGAGAGAGAGAGAGAGAGAGAGGGAGGAGTGTTTTGAGGGCACACTTTTAGACACCCTCAGTCTGTACAGCTGGACTTATTTCCATAGTTCCACACACTGTGTGGTTCAAGATGTGTGAGCTGTTGAGAAATGCAATTTTAGCATAAGTCACACAAGGCAGGAGCTCAGAGGATGTCCTTGGAAGTCACACGGTGCCTATGACAACACATTCTGTGAACGTCATATTTTAAGATAATACATTTTTTTCAAAAGTGCAAACATGGAAGGCAGGGAGGGAAATATGAAAAGAAAAAAAAACCCTCAAATGAAGTGGAATCATCTTTAAGATTGTAGAAGGGAAGGGGAAGGTGGGGGAGGGGCTATGTGAGGCAGGGACTGGGAGGAGGGGAGGGCTGTTGTTGAGATTAAAGTGAATAAATAAAGAAATTAATGGAGACTTAAAAAAAAAAAGAGTGTACATTTCAAATCCTACTTGTGATGGTTTGTGGTTGACTGTCAACGTAACATGATCCAGAGTCCCTGGGAAATGGACCTCTGGGTATTCTATTAAGGGACTGTCTTGATTCCGTCATATAGCTGTGGGAAGAACCATTCTAATTGTGGATCTGACTATTGCCTGGGCAAGAGAACCTGTAAAGCAAAAACAGAGACAGTAGGCCAGCAGCGGCACGCATGTCTTCCTGGCTCTCTTCTAACTGCTACAATGTGGCCAGCTGCTGCAGGCTCCCACTGTCCGGACTTCCCCATCACTGTGCGCTGTACTTTGCACTGGGCTAATGCAAGATCTTTCTCTTAATTTGCTCCGGTCCTGCTATGCTATCACAGCAACAGGAAAATAAACCCAGACACCAGCTCTGCTACTCATTTGCAGTGTGCTCTTAAAGAACATTCCTCATGGTAAACAAAACTGGAGCCGATAGACAGCCACTCCAGGCCACCCACAGACTCAACTGACACATTGTACTTAAAGAACTCCATCAGTGGGGGTGTAGACTGGTGCTCAAAGGAGCCTTCCGTCCCCGCCTCTGCCTCTCCCTTACCATCTTCATCTTCCTTCCCTCCCTCCCTACTTCCCTTCCTCCTTCCTTTTCTTACTCCCTCAATCCTTTTCTTCCTTCTTTCCTCCCTCCCCTCCCTTCATCCCTTTCTTTCTCCCTCCCTCCCTTCTCTCCCTTCCCCTCCATCTCCCCCCACCCTCCCTCTCTCCCTCCCTTTACCTACCTTCCTTCCTTCCTTCCTTCCTTCCTTCCTTCCTTCCTTCCTTCCTTCCTTCCTTCCTTCCTTCCTCCTCCCATGCCTCTCTGTGGTTTGCTCCATTCAAACAACCACAAAAAAGGACAACGAACATTCAGTAAAGATATTTACAATGAGAAACACTCGACAAAGTTTTTTGCCGTTGCGGAACTTACATTCTCGAGGGGAAGACAGGAAGTCAGTAATAAGCAAATGTGAACTTAAAAGCACCAAGATTAGGTATGATGTGGACCCTAAACGGATGATGGTCATGGGAGCTGTTTTAATCCAATGCAGGAAGGGCTTGGGAGGTTCTGTGGGTTTTCCACTGTTGTGTGCTGAATTCGGAAGGTTGAATGGGCCGGAACACTCCCTGTAGAGGGGACCATGTAGGGACAGGCAAGCTGCTAAGAGATTCATTCTGCCTTCTTAATTAACCTGATTCTAAGTTTTCAAATGAGGTTTCCAATTTCTCTTTTCTAGCCCTGGTGTAACCCCCCCCCCCCCCGCCCCAAGATTTTGCACTCTGTGCGAGCCTTAGTGATGTGCAGTAATAGCCTGTGGTTTGTGGAGCTGTGGTAGAGGCACCTTGTCTCCTTCCTAGTGGCTTTTGTAAAGCCAGCATCTTTATCTCTGCGCCTCCTGCCTCCCCTGAGCTCCATTAGCTGCTTTGCATATGATCCTTGTAGTTTAATGGCATCTAATGACACTTTCCGGTGAGCTTTGCCGCCAGCTACACTTGGAACATGAGGCCAGATGCATGTTGTAGGGAGAGGGCAGCCAAGGCCTCCAGGTCCCCAGGAACTTGGCTGGAAGCCCCATTCACACCAGGAGACACACTAGAAAAAATAAACTTGGCGGAGGCGACCCACGGTTCTTCCTCTTGGGAAGCCATGACGGTAGTCACAGACCCCCCCAGGATTGCGCTGGCCAGCCTTCATTGGAGCTGACAAATTCTGAGACACCCGCTTATCTCGGGGTGGCACCTTCTGCCAGCCTTGTGGGGCTGCGTGCTGTTTGGGTTGGCACCAGAGCACAGCCGTCTGTTTTATGTAATACACATCAGGAGAGGCCTTTGTGCTCACCCTTGGAGCAGGCACTGCGTGAGACCTCATTTGTACCCCGCCATTTCATGTACACTCAAAGCTAGGACGTTTCTATGTGGCCTAGTAATTTTTTTTTCTTCTCTCTAAAAATTTCTTTCTCAGCACAGTACTATTTTGCTTCTGAATTCTCATGACCTGGGGTTGGTTTAAAGATGAAAGATGAGTGTAGCTGAGTCTCAGGGTGCGCTGGGAGGGCACTGTATTCAGAGAAACCATTTTTTCCCCCACGAAACACGCACACACACGTACATACACACAAAAACACATTTGTGTGTGCATACTGATAAAACATACTGTGTGCGTGTGCATATGTGTGTGTGCATGCATGTGTGTGTGTATGCATGTGTGTGCGTGTGAGAGAGAGAGAGAGAGAGAGGGAGAGAGAGAGGAAGAGGGGGAGAGAGAGAGAGAGAGAGAGAGAGAGAGAGAGAGAGAGAGAGTGTGTGTGTGTGTGTGTGTGTGTGTGTGTCAGCCTGGCTCCCCTTTTCCAGTCTGTACCAAGGAGAGGGCATACAAGAAACAGACAAGGTTCCCTGAGAATCCTTGTTTTTTTCTGTTCTCCCCTAAGGTGAAGCCTGTTTTCTGACTTTAAACAATTTCTGGTTTGGATTATCAAAGGAAAGGTCGATTAACGTTCTTGGCCACTGAACTGTTAGTCATCTCTCTCCTTCCCATTCGTTCCCCCCCAACCCCTCCAGCACAGTATTAAATGTGTGCACAAGGTGTTGGCAGCCTCCTTGAGGGAACAGATTGCCCTGAAATAAACACAGCTGGAACCGACCACCTATTGTTTTTCTTTCTGTGAGGAAATGAAAGACCCATTTATCAAAGGCCTTAGAGCACTGGCCTCCCAGAGTTACTTCAGGGATTGATAACTGCGGGATGGTTAATGATCAATGCCACCCCTGGGTGTTTGAATGGGCGTGCTAACCTTCTGCCTCCCTGAGTGGCTTCCACTGCCCTGGAACAATGAATTCTGTGGAGCTTTAGTACCACTCAGGAGCAGGGGGCGGAGCCTGCCCTGTTCCTTGCCTCCAGCTGAAGGGTGCAGGCTTTGGAGCTTAGTGAAGGATGGCTTCTACTGGGGTTCCTTCTGCCCGCCTCAAGTTTGCAGCTTTGCAGACCCCCTGGGAGCCAGGGAAGCTCTCGGAGATGGTCAAGTAAGTTCTGGAAGGTGGGAGAGATGTGTTTGGTTTTCAGGTTACATGGTTTGCGTCTTCCAAGAAAAGAGGACACGTTTCTAAGTGATGTTCGTTCGGCTGGGGTCTGTGTCTCCTGAGGTTTATTCCTGTTGCTGTAAGGAGTTGAATGGTTTGAGGTTTTCTCCTTGTGAAAACTTTGAACACCGTGAAAATCTCTAACTTGTAGAGAGTGAGCTATCAGAGGACACTGGGGGTTGCCAATTCAGGGGTAGAGGGGTGGTGTGGTGCTGGATATACTTGGGAACTTGGGGGAGAACCAAGGGCAGGCTGTATTATTGTTTTGGTCATCTATTCCATCAGTTTCTGTCCCCAAAGATCTCTCCCCAGCTCCTTCTCCCCCTCCATTTCTTACTGCTTCCTCCCAGTCTTTCTGTCTTCAGATAGATATTTTGACGATTTATTGTGTTATGGTGTCGTAACTGGTTGCTGACTTAAGAATGGCTCTTGATGTGTTAAGCTTTTTAAATAGCGATTTCTGACAGACTCCCAGAAGAAGTGATAACCTCCAGGCACGATCCCGGCTGTTCTTCTAATCCTTTTCAGAGCAGAGTAAATGTATCATTTGCACACTCCTGGGAGTCTGTCAGACCCTTTCTCTTCCGTGTTTCAGCCTCTCAGCGATAGCTGAAGAATGAGTACAGATAGGATGGTGGAGGGGTGGGTTTTCGTTTGTTTGTTTATTTTTGAGACAGGGTTTCTCTGTGTAGCTCTGGCTGTCCTGGAACTCACTCTGTAGACCAGGCTGGCCTCGAGCTCCTAGATCCACCTGCCTCTGTCCGAGTGCTGGGATCGAAGGCATGCACCACCATGACTCAGCTTCAAGAAGTATTTTGTGTTCACTTCCAACGTCACGTCTAACAACTTCTCTCCCATATAGAAAGCAATAAGAGATCAAGATCAGGGTGACTGCATTTTACTACAGTGAAGTTAAAACAAAAACAAATGAATAACCAAAATGTCCCACCTTAGACCCAGTGTCATCTGCCGCCATAGCTGCTGTGTACAAGAACGACCAAAGAAGTTATTGTGACAGCATCTCAGTGGGTACTAAGGTTCTACCTCCTTAGCAAAAGAACTGACGTTTCCTCTTCAGTGCTGACGATTTAAGTCCTGGTCTTCCTCATTGTAGGCAAGGGGTTTGCTGGCATACTCCCAACAAGAATTAACATTTTCACCATGATATGCTCACCTGGGCCTAAGGCATTGCTATTTCTGGCCCCAGCTTGCATTTGAGAAGCCGTGTGATGTCCTGGCCTCTGTCCCTGACTGACTGCTCCCTTAGCAAGTCAGGTTCTGAGCCGGGAGATGAGGGCAGGTACCTTTGACGACTTTCTGCCTTTGCTTGGGAGTCTCTTCCCCTTGCTCTCTTGCAGTAAGGGTGGGCTTTAACTTTTTCCTTATGTCCTTCCCCATAGGCAAGAAGCGAAACCCCGGCCTTAAGATTCCAAGGGAAGCGTTTGAACAACCTCAGACCAGTTCCACGTAAGTTGGCCAGATGATGGTTCTGTCCCAAACACTTGTATTTTACCACGTGCTTGCTGCAGGGGGCTTGGGGGCTGGGGCGTCACTTTGGGACTAGTGAGCAAGGTCTTCAGTTTGCACATGGTTGTTAGAAAATACAGCCCCTTGAGAGGAAAGTCTTTGCCCACTTTTCTGAGCTTTGAAACAGCCTGTTTGTCTACACTGACTCACAGCTTTGAAGTCAGTGTCTCAAACTACTGGCTGTGTGAGAGCTATATACCACATGGGAGTTGAGGTCATATCTATCTTTAACTATCTATCTATCTATCTATCTATCTATCTATCTATCTATCTATCTACACACATATATATATACATATGTGTATATATGTGTGTGTGTATATATATACACATATGTATACACACACAGACACAGACACAGACACAGACACACACACACACACACACACACACATATATATATAGCAAGTTCCCCAGGTGTGAACTGCCTGACTCTTCCTTGTAGATACCAATGAACAGACAAGTCCATGTATTTCCGTGGGGAGCAATACTTTTAAAATTGAGTCGAAAGGGTAGGGTGTTATTTGATGGTATTCATGGCATTTTGACACCTGATCCAGTCCATAGATACAGAATGCAAAATAAGCCAAAGGAATCCCTCTTGATTAGCTGAAGCTTTTGGTCCAAAGCCCTAAGTGAGCTCTTGTATGTCTGTGAGGTTGGCTGGATATCGCCCATGCAGCTGGAGGTCTTAAGAATCAATGTGTCTGCCTCGGAGGAGTGGGGAATCGGAGACTGTAAACCACAACAGGAGTGCTGGAGTGGCAGAGCAAGTGCAGAGAGCCGATCCCTGAATCTGTAGGGCCTCTATTCATTAAGCTTCCCTGTAAAGGCAATTTGACCTTAGCTGTGACCCATCTTATCAGAAAGAGCGCCCCCTAGCATTGGCACGTGTTCATGAAAATGACCAAGAGATTGCCCAGGATAGAGAGGCCCTCGTACTCCATACAGCAGCAAAGAGAGACTTTCTAGGGTGGCTGAGAGACTGAATTCAGTTGGAATATTCCTTTCATGAAGATGTGTGGGAGGAAATTCTTCCCCTACCTACATAAATATCGGGTTTGTCTGAAGGGGATTTTTCATCTGCATAGTTCTCTCCAACTGTTTACAGTAAAACAAAACAAAACAAAACAAAACATGATTCTATTTCTTTAGCATTTCTCTCTGACTTATAGAGAGCTTGCAGTAAAACCCGACGTTTTCTTGTGCTATCTGTAGAGGACTTTATGGGAATGACCTTAGACATGGTGATAGTTAGAGGGAGTTGCAAAGGAATGCATGTGAGAATCCAGCGTGCTCCTGCCCGAGTCTGCACACCTGCTTGCGTGCTTGTTAACAACTTACACAACTGTGCAGTGTTCTCATAACCCAGGAAGCCACCCTGATACACATGAGAGAACTTATTTGTTTTCACTAGCCATACAATCACCCCTGTGTGTGTGGTGTGGTGTGTGTGTGTGCTTTCTTTCTTTCTCTTTTTAAGATTTATTTATTTATTATATGTGAGTACACTGTAGCTGTCTTCAGACACACCAGAAGAAGGCATCATATCTCATTATAGATGGTTGTGAGCCACCATGTGGTTGCTGGGATTTGAACTCAGGACCTCTGGAAGAGCAGTCAGTGCTCTTAACCACTGAGCCATCTCTCCAGCCCGTGTGTATGCTTTCTTGAATGACAGCACTATTTTATATTCTGACCAATTATATATGAAGCATATATAGTTTCTCTGTATCTCTGCCAGCATTTAGAGTTGCCATTGTTAATAAGTTTTTTAAAAGTGATTTATTTATTTTATGTATATAAGTACACCGTAGCTATCTTCAGACACACCAGAAGAGGGCATCAGATCTCATTACAGATGGTTGTGAGCCACCATGTGGTTGCTGGGAATTGAACTCAAGACCTCTGGAAGCGCAGTCCGTGCTCTTAACCGCCGAGCCATCTCAAAAGGCTTTTTGTGTAGTAATAGAGAACTCTAGCTTTACCTTGAATATCTCTAATGGGGAATTATGTAGAAATACTTTAGACACACCTTTTCCATCCACATGTTTTCTCTGGTTCAAGGTCTGGGCATATCTTTAATCTACAACAAAATGTATTTTACTTATGTGTCGATGAGGCCATACACACGAGTGCTAAGTCTGTAGACTCAGGTAGGGAGCACAGCATCACCTGGAACTGGGCTTACAGGTGGTTGTGAGCCAGTTTGTAGGGTCCCTACACCCATAAGAACAGTACACTTTCTTAACTGTTGAAGCCTCTTTCCCGCTCCTTCCCACATCTTATTAGAGAGTTGTTTTTATTTTGAGTTTAATTTTTTTTTACTAGCATTTCAAAGAAATGGGTTTCTCTGCAAAACTTTCATATACGTATATATGTGTGTATACATATAAATATATCATTATCTGTTTATTTTTCTCACCACCCTCATTACCCTCTGTGATCCACCTTTCTCTTTTTATTACCTCTCTCTCTCTCTCTCTCTCTCTCCCTCTGTGTGTGTGTGTGTGTGTGTGTGTGTGTGTGTGTGTTGTGTGTGTGTCTTTGTACTTGCCTGTGGTGAGGTCAGAGGGATTCAGTTCTCTCTTTCCTCCATGAGGGTCCCAGACATTGAACTCAGAACCCCAGGCTTGGCAAAGCTGAGATCGTTCCCCACTGAACTACCCTGCCTCCCTGTGATTGGCTGTTGAGTCATTTATGTATTCTGGGCACAAGGACTTTCCCAGTTCTCTCACTTGAAAGTACTGCTTCCAGTGGGCAATTCATCCTCTCTAGTCTTTCATCAGGATTCTTTTACAGGGCAGAAAAAAATTGATTTTGATGGAATATTATTCATTTATTTATTTTGATGTGTTTATTTATTTTATGTATATGAGCACACTGTTGCTGTCTTCAGACACATCAGAAGAGGGCATCAGATCCCATCACAGATGGTCGTGAGCCACCATGTGGTTGCTGGGAATTGAACTCAGGACCTCTGGAAGAGCAGTCAGTGCTCTTAACCGCTGAGCCATCTCTCCAGCCCCGGAATATTATTTATTAGTTGCTATTCTTCCTTCAGATTATGCCTCTGCTACCTAAGAACTCTTGTTACCTGGGATCCTGAGGATTCTCAATGACCCTGCTTAGAAATATTACCTTAACTTTGAAACCCAAGATCCATTCGGAGCTAAGGCTTTGAACTCCATTTATTGCACTGAGGGTTTTCTGGTTTGTTTTGTTGACACACTTCCGGTTGACGTAGTTCAGTGTGCTGTAAACTGCCCCTTCCCTGTTGGTCTGCCGTTTTCCTTTGTCTAATAGTAATTAGGCACGTTCACTTGGAGCTATTTCTGAACTTTCTATTCTGTTCTCTTGACTTTTGGGTCTGTTCTTCCTCTGGGCTCACAGCATCTTATTATGGCCACAGGGGATGTGGTTTCTCCTATTTTGCTCTTCCTGAAAATTAATTTTATTATTTTTTAGTCCTTTGTAATATATAGTACACACATATATGTATGTGTGTGTATATATGCATACATATATGTATACATGCACACACACATGCACATGCATACACAAACATGTATTTCAAAGCTACACTGGCCCTCGAAAGAGTCTTGTCTTTTCTTGTTAGCTTTAGAATACACTGTCCTCATTCACAAAGCTACTGGCTGACATTTTCTTAGGAGTTAAGTTTAACCCAGAAGTCAACGGAGTCAGAGTTGATATCTCTTTTACACCGAGCTGCTAGGGCAGGAGTGCAACACATTTCTCTGGGTATTGAGCTCTTCTTCCCTCTGCTTCCTGTGTGTGGGATGAAAGATATGCACCACCAGGCCCAGACAGTTGGTTGACTTCCTTAACACAATTTGTTTCATTGCTTTTCTTTTGCTTTCGATGTTGTTTTCCTCCGTTTTAAAATACGTTTTCCCGAAGCTATAGCCTTTGCCTTTTCTTTTGGTCTGACATATTCACTCACTTGACCTGGAACTTGCTATATACACTACGTTGGCTTTAAACTTATGGAGACCCAACTGCCTCTCCCCATGTAGTGCTAGGATTTAAGGTGCGCACTACCGTGCCCAGCTCCTAAACCTATATTCTTTATTGAGTTGAGCATTTAATTCAATGATAAAGTACTTGCCTAGCAAGTGAGGCTTGACTTTAGATTTTATATATATACACACAGACACACATACATATGTATATATGTACATGTGTTATATACATAAATATATACACATATATTCTTATATCAACCATGCAACTGTCTTATAATACTTTTCTTTGAATCTTTTATTTTTTACCCTTTCCTAACGTTTGCCAATTTTATGGATTTTTTTTTAAAACATTCCTAGGTATAAAGAAGATAGAACCCAAGGACAGAAGTGGTGTCTAGTCTGTTTCTTCTGGGAGTAGAGCATGCTTTATTTTAAAAAAAAAATTTATTTATTTTATGTATGAGGACACTGTAGCTGTCTTCAGACACACCAGAAGAGGGCATCGGATCCCATTACAGATGGTTGTGAGCCACCATGTGGTTGCTGGGAATTGAACTCAGGACCTCTGGAAGAGCAGTCAGTGCTCTAACCACTGAGCCATCTCTCCAGCCCCAGAGCACACTTTGAACACATGGTTTTGTTCCACTGAGTACACTCTGGAACCTCGTTTCGATAGATTTCAGCATTTTTAGCTCCTAGAGTCTTATTAATGCCGAGGCTTCAATTTACCTCCAAACGTATAGAGCTTCTGCGTTTTGTAATTTTCTAGGTGGATCTGATATCAAATAGAGACAAGTACCATTTATTCCCTTCCTGTCGTGCTGGGGTAGAGCAGAGAGCTTGGAGTGCCTACCATTCCTTAGCTCACCCTGTGTGGATTCGTCGAATCCTCATTCTGGAGTCGTTCTCTTTGCCCGTGGTTTCTGAGTTGTTGCCTTCCTTGACTGGTAGTAACTAGTTCACATTCAATGCTATGCCAATAATTGGCAGTTCATTTAACCTTTGACAAGTCCCTGGGTGTGTGTGTGTGTGTGTGTGTGTGTGTGTGTGTGTGTGTGTGTGTGAAGTTGTTCTTATTCACTTCCGTGAAACGGTGGACTGTTCAAGGGTTGGGTGCTGTGTGCAGAGTCCTTCAACACAGCTCACGTTTGGGCTCTAAACTTCTCTGTTCAGATACCTTAATTTAGACAGGATTCCTTGGTTGCAGGAAGCTTAAGTTTCTTCTTTAAAAGATGAGGATCAAATGAGGAGATCACAACTGAGATTAGAAACCCTCATCTGTGGCCCAGATCTTGGTCTATCATAATAGCTGCCTGGTGGGTGAAAGGTCCCTGCATACTGTTTAGTTTGATGGCTTAGCTTCTAGGCATACAAAGCTGACATATAAAGCTAGGGACACCGGAGGCTGAGTTACCTTCTTAGTTCTATGTGAGGTCAGACCTAATGGTTCTCGGTTAGTGAACGAGAATCCTTGACCTCTATAGAGAGAATCCCTCATGGTCTAGCCCTGGGTTCTCGTGTCATTATCTTCGTGAAGATTCTTAAGTCATTTCATGTCTTTCGATGTTAATTCTTCCCACCAAAGTGGAGGCCGGGCACCTTGAATATCACAAGAGGTCAAGAAGTGGTTTTATGAAAACGATCTAATGTTTCTGACCCAGGTGGGTACTTATTAAAACAAACCAACAATGCATGCAATAGTATCCAGGGAGCATAGCAGGTGGGTGTTTAATAAAATAAATGAGTAGTTATCAACGAGCTGTTTCCTTGTATACAGTTGTAGATAAATAAATAATTATCAAACTAGGCTGTCGCTGGTGTTACTATGAACTGCCTGCCTTAGGCAACCTTTGGGATGGGTACCTTTGGTCTTCCAGGGGGAAGGATTTTCTACTAAGTTTGATTCTTTCCCCAGAGGAATAAAATATTGACTAACTGACAAGAATATCCACCCAGAGTGTTAGCCTCCTGTGGCTAACTGTGGCTACTGTAGGCAAACGAATATGTCCAACCCTGGACGGGGGGGGGGGGGGGGAGCACAGTGTCAGCTGATCCAGCCTGAGCTGTCAGACTTGGCCCATCCTTGGATGCTTTTGGCAGACCTGATGAACCCAGAGGCCCCAAGGCTTGGGTGGATTAGTCATTTTCGTTAGAATTGGGAACCCTTCCTTTGATTCAGTCTGATTTGCCTCATGGAGGGGGTCAAGCACTTTGTCCAGCTTTTTAACGTCTTTCTCCTCTTCCTTTTCCTTTGGTCAAGGCTGAGGATCGGGTGACACGAGTCTCATACTCAGTGTAGTCGTCAATGATGTTTCTTCCTAAAATCACCAGACTTCTCCGGTGTGCAGTTTTCTTCATTTAGAAAAGGGCACCCAACCCTCTGATGCCGCCATGAAATAAAGACAGAGATGAGAGTCAGGGGTAGCAAACGTTTGGAAAAGCTGGAGAGTTCAGTCTTCTGTGCTGCAATGGGCCATCGATTGTGTGTTCTTTGTTGGTTATTCTTATAGAATACTGTGCAACCATTAAATTTACGAAAGTCTTTTGTAGCTGTACCTTAGGTGGTAGTTTGTGAGCCACAGTTTCAAATAGATTTGATCTGGAAGAGGTCCTAGCCAGTGATCTCACTGGTTGGCAAGGAAATGGAGGTAGCATAAATATCCAGTGACCTTTCTTTTTCCTCCATGGCTTTACCAAGGGAAGATGTCAAAGATTTTATAATTAGGCATGCATTTCAAGTTACATTTGTCTGCCTTTTCAAGGGTTATTAAAATTAGTGCAAAAAAATTGTAATAACTAAGGAAAAACAGCTTTGACTGTTTGAAGAATGCAAAATTAGGGAGTAGACATGGTATGGGTGCTTAATTCTCTAGCAGAGGACCTGAATTTTGTTCCCAGCACACATGTTGGGTGGCCCACAACCACCTGTAATTCCAGTCCTGGGGGATCTGACGCCCTCTACTGGCCTCTACAGGCACCTACAGCCACATGAGCATACCCACACACAGATGTACACACACACACACACACACACACACACACACACACCTTAAACAAAATACAAATAAATCTTAAAAGAGAAAGAAAAATTAGGTTGTGGAAACCTGATTCTTCTGGAAGGTTTTTCTGAAGACAAATCGCCTGCTTGGAAACAGTACACACGTGGGCATCCTGACATGTGTGCGACAGGTCAGTTGCCTTCTCTCCTCTCCCTGTCTGTCTCATGCTTCAGGTTAGCCTAGGAAAGGTTTCAAGTGTCCTGCTAAGTTAAAAGGATGTTTGAAGTAAGGGAGGGCTTGCCATGAAAGTCTTAGATTGACAGTCACCTTTATGTTTCTATCCTTCATTCCTCCTTCACCTTCATTATTTTCTTTGTCTATAAATTATTATTATTTATCAATATTATTTAATATTATTTATTTGGATTATACTTCTAGGTTATGGTCCAACGATGACGGAAGTCAGGATAAGAACTGAATTAGGAACTTGAAAGCAGAAATTATAGAGGAATTCTGCTCTCTGGTTCAGTCTTGGCTCAGCCACAGCATATAACCCAGGTCTACATTGAATAGGAATGACACCGCCCATGGTGGGCTGGACCCTCCTGAGTTCATTGATAATGAAGACAGTTCTTCACAGGCATGCTCACAGGCCAATCAGATCTACGTTATTCCCAAATCTACGTTCTCTAGTCAGATGACAGGCTTGTCACGTTTACAGTTCCATCTAACGAGGGTGGCAATGATCCTTACTCTCCCCCCTTTCACCTTCTCCTCTTCTCCCCTTCTCGCCATTTTCCCTTATTTCGTTCTGTAGACAGGTCTGGCACAAACATGCATCCAAGGAGACGGGAATTGCTAGGCCGTTTGTTCTTTGTAAGAGTAGCACCAACATTGCCTGCCTTCATCTGCTACTTGCTCTGTTCGCTTGGTCATGCAAAGCACATGCGTCTTGGTGCTTTTATTTTGAGAAGGTACCCTTCTCAGTTCCCGGTGGGGTTCCCAGCCAGAGCCAAACACTGTTTCCTTCAGTTGATTTCTACTAACCAAGACCACAGATAATAAACACTGATGCCCAGAAAGAGACCATGGAAACACAAAGTCAGCAAGCCTCTGGCTCCTGAGACAATCCCAGAATAGAATGTTCCCTATGTACAGAAGAAATGTCACTGGACTTGGGCCTGTAGATACGAAAGTATGCTGAGATGGTAGTCAGGAGACCTGAGTTCTTTGGTGGTTGGGAACAAGTCACTTGGCCTCCCTAGACCTTTTGGTGACCCAACGAAGCAGGGAGGGGGTGACATAGTACTTTGGAGTTCTTGTTTTCCGTGAATTTTGTAAGTTAACAAGGCAACATTCCAGTTTTTAAAAAACACACGATGAAAACAAATGCTTTTTCCACTCATGACCTGTCTTTTGGTCAATAAATTTTAAAATATAATCTCATATATAGATTCTTAAGATGAATACATATCAGACATCTACTGATAGGAAATCCTAAATAACTCTATTTTAAAGTAATTCCTTGGCACATGTATAAAACTTAGCCATTCATGAATGATTAAGGCAAATTTGCATGTTAATGAAACAGGCACGTTGCTTGTTTTTACATAAACAATCGAATGGCGGCGGAACATGTGATCCTGCAGTATGTAGGGTGCCTTCAGCCTTTCTCAGGGTTGATCAGTGTCTTTATGTCATAACTGTCAATACTGAGAATGCCACTCGATACAGCGAGGTGTTGCAAAGCAGCAAGGCTCTTGTGAGGGCCCTTTCAGACATTTCTTAAAATTATGTCCTCATCCCAAGTCAAGGTATGCTTAGCAATCGTGGAATGAAACTTAAGACAGCACATCAAACAGCGTTGTTCAAAATTAAACATTCCATGCAACGCATACCACTCGGACACTTAAACACTAAGGGATGTTAGCAGGGCCGTGTTAAAGGCCTTGTTCCCCACCACAGAGCCATCATGAAGCGGAGAGGTTTGTATGCCTAGGGAAATCACATCAGCAGTAATGTACAATAGTAGTCTGTAATCGCATCCAAGGCCCTTCAGGCACTGCTCATTGACGTCTGTGTCATGGCATGTGACCGCACATGCTATACCAAGGATGTGCGTTGTGTGTTCAGAACCCAGGCTACAGAGACGCCGCCCCGTGCAGCTCAGGTGAGCACCACCAGAAACCAATC
The DNA here is from genome assembly GCF_021556685.1 of Rattus norvegicus. Lineage (NCBI taxonomy): Eukaryota > Metazoa > Chordata > Mammalia > Rodentia > Muridae > Rattus > Rattus norvegicus. The sequence goes on from NC_141543.1 coordinate 101,768,522, forward strand.
CGTTTCTTTTCGTTTTCGGCTTTGATTTTGAATTGACTTCATAATCACCACGGTTATACAGCGCACGGGGTCAGAAGCCATGGTTTCAAAAGCGTTGCTCTATGTGACGCTCAAGGCTCTTTGTTTATTGAACGTTTACTGTAGGAGTTTACTTGGAGTATCTCAATTAGTACTGATCCCTACGCCGCTAAGTGTATGTGTTACTGTCCCAAGTTAAAGAAGCGTTAGATACGTATGCAGAGAGGTGAGACGAGTGAAACCCAAATGCATTTTATTTCAGTCCCTGGGAAGGGCTCTTCCCTCTGTCCCTCTGCTTGACTGTGAGCTTGCACCAGTTACCTGAGAGCAAATTTATCAGCTGCCCTGTTTGGGAAGGACACAGTTGACCAAACATCTCACACTGCTTCTTTTATCCCTTATCTTTCTTAGGCCTCCTCGGGATTTAGACTCCAAGGCTTGCATTTCTATTGGAAACCAGGTGAGAAAAGTCACGGCGCACCCATTGGCCCTTTGATCTCTTTGTATGCACGCACCGCTTCCCCACTGGACACTGAAAAATCCGTTCCTCATGACTGAGAGTCGGGGGATGGGCTAAGAAAGGATGTTGAGTTACAAGGGAAAGGACTGAACGGTACTTTTGCTGTTTCGAATGGTGAATCGCCATCAAGCAGTTGTGATCTGCAAGGAAGGCATCTGAGTGCAGCTGATGCTTCTCTTGGGATGGTGTTTCTCAAAGCCACACAGGTCTAGTTGCTGTTATCCAGTAGAGATTCTAAGGGGCTGCCGTGTAGATAGATGGAAAGGCACAGTTTGAAAGACGAGTTGGGGTAGGGGATTTAGCTCAGTGGTAGAGCGCTTGCCTAGCAAGCACAAGGCCCTAGGTTCGGTCCCCAGCTCCGAAAAAAAGAAAAGAAAAAAAAAAAAAAAAGAAAGAAAGACGAGTTGGGTGGCGTCCCGTCTGTTACTGGGGACAAGCAGGTCATCTACCACGGGATCCTGAACATTTCCTGGTACTCCTGGCTTTGAGTGGCCCCTTGAAAGGACTTGCGGCCGAGATATCACCCCAAGGACACCAGAAGGAAACGTACGGATATGGGGGTAGCCTACTTGGTGGTGTCCTGTGTCGTACTCACTTTCCTCTTGTGTCACTACTTTCCCTCCTCGCAGAACTTTGAGGTGAAGGCCGATGACTTGGAGCCTATAGTGGAGCTGGGACGAGGTGCGTACGGGGTGGTGGAGAAGATGCGTCACGTGCCCAGCGGGCAGATCATGGCGGTGAAGGTAGAGTTGACATTCCGCAAAGCGTTCTATGTCTTCAGTGTGTGTGCTTGCCCATCTCGACTGTGAATGGCCGTTTATTTTTTATTCCAGAAGCAAAACAACCCACAATAGACTACAAAAAAAAAAACAAAACAAAAAACAAAAAACAAAGAAGTACTCTTTTTGTGGATCTTGAGCTTTGAGGAAGGTGTTCTGTTGGCCTGAGTCATATCAACTTTTTTTAAAATTATTTATTTTATATATATGAGTACACTGCAGCTCTTCAGACACACCAGAAGAGGACATTGAATCCCATTACAGATGGTTGTGAGACACGATGTGGTTGCTGGGATTTGAACTCAGGACCTCTGGAAGAGTCAGTGCTCTTAACCACTGAGCCATCTCTCCAGCCCCGAGGCATATCAACTTTATATTTATTTTCTAAGTCTTCCTTGTCTCCCACTTTTAAGTTTTTAAAGAATTTTTTTTGAGAGAGAGAGAGAAGGGGGGGGCAGACAGACAGACAGACAGACAGACACTATATGCCCACAGATACAGGCACACTTGGAGGCATAAGATCCCCTGGAGCTGGAATGATAGGCAATTGTGAACCACTTTGATTTGGGGCCAGGAATTGAAAATTGCTCATTTTCTACAAGCATAGTATGATAGTATGTGCTGATAACCATGGAGACTTCTCTTTAGTCCCTGTTACTGTGTAACTGATTACACTTTAAATTATTTATAGTATTTTAAAAACCTCATCTAATACTAGTCCGAATAAAATTTTCTTGATTATATCAAAGTGTAGTTATTTCTGCTGTTTTTTTTTTTTAATAAAATCAGATCCTAAACAAAAGGTTCTTTAATTGCATAGTGTGCTGGTTTGAAAGAAACATCCCTCGAAAATCAAGAAGCAATTTGTAGGGAAAGGAAGGTAAAATGTGTCTAGTGTTGATTACGTAGATTTTGAGCTATGGGCAGATGTTTGGAGTCAGCCTACATGGCTTAAGTGGATTCTGACCAGTCCAGGGGTGACTCATAGAACACGGGAAGCTGTGTGTCCAAATGACAGCAATTTATGTTAGAGACACAATCATCTATATCTTTTGTCATCCAGATTCATCCCAGAATGAATTCCTAAGTCATCCCTAAGGGTGACTATAGCTACAGTACTTCAAGGGTCCCCCAAAGTGGGGATTTTTCACCTTTCCTGCTATTTTATTTTTCTCTTAAAGGTTTATTTATCTTTATTATATGTGTATATATATGCGTGTGCCTGACTGCATGTATGTGCACCGTGTGTGTGCAGTGCCTACAGAGGCCAGGAGAGGGCATCCAACCTCCTGGAACTGAAGTTACAGGCAGTTGTGAGCAGCCATGTGGGTGCTAGGAATTGAACCCGGGTCCCCTAGAAGAGCAGCCAGTGCTCTTAATTGCTGAGCTGTCTCTCCAATCCTAGCCGTTCTCTTTTTCTAAACTATTGGGACAGAGGTAATCAGAGAGTAATCAAGGGTATCACGTTGTGCATCAAACAGACATAAACATTCAACCAGGCTGCTTTTGCAGCTTTGAAATGCTTTTCCACATTCTTGCCCGTTCTCTGACCTGCACTGTTGTTGTTTGCTTCTAAGCAGGGGCTGGTCAGGAAGTCAAATGGTCAGCCATCTTCTGTTGTCTTATCATTTATTCATGTTCAGAGATGCTGAGGGTTAGGTTTCTGAGAACAGTGTGATGTTTGATTCTGTCATTAGAATGGGGCTTTGGTGGCGCCCTGGTTTTTCAGGTGACTGTTCCTCAGAGTAGTAACCATCTGTTGTTTAATATGTGTTTCCATTCAGCGGATACGGGCCACAGTTAATAGCCAGGAGCAGAAACGGCTACTGATGGATCTGGATGTTTCTATGAGGACAGTGGACTGTCCGTTTACCGTGACCTTCTATGGTGCACTCTTCCGGGAGGTAGGTGATCCTTCAGGCCAGTGAGTGTCCAAGGAGAACAGCAACGTAAGAGTCTCAGATCTCATAGCCTCACTACTCTCTGCCAAGTGGGCTACTCTTCGGAAATATTCATGTTTGCTTTTAAATGGTTTCAAGTCTTGAGAAGAAACCATCCCTTTCTTCCAAAAGTTCAAATAAGAAATAGCCCTTTGGGGAAAATTGTTGGTTATCTTTCCTTTTTTCCCCATTTCCCTCCTCACTAACAATTCTTGGTCTCCAGGGCGATGTGTGGATCTGCATGGAGCTCATGGATACGTCACTAGATAAATTCTACAAACAAGTTATTGATAAAGGCCAAACAATTCCAGAAGATATCTTAGGGAAGATAGCAGTTTCTGTGAGTATATCATGAAGACCCCACTTCCTCAAGGAGAATGGGAGAAGTCAGGCTTCGTGTTTTTGCCTAGTAACTACCACCTAACACATATCTGTTGGGTACTGTTTCAGCGGGAGGCTGAGCAAATGCTTTTCTTACCAGTCTCTGGGCAGTACATGCAGCCATTGACCTGGTTTGATAAACCATGTCCAATGCTTCTGTCTTAATTTTGTTTCTTTGAAACCCCAAAACCTCAAACAAAACAAACACAAAACAATAACAAGACCCTGACAAGAGCCACCTTAAGGTAGAAAGGGTTTCTTTAGCTCACAATTCCAGGTTACAGACCATTATAGAGAAGTCAAGGCGTGAGGAAGTCTAAGTAGCTAGTCATAGTGCATCTATAGTTAAGGGCACACAGCACTCACATGCATTTTGCTTTCTATATTCTTATACAATCCAGAATCTCCTAGAGAAATGGAACCTGTGGACAGGGTCAAGACAATCTTCCACAGACCAATCTCTCTTTAGACTCTCCTTCAAAGTGATTCTGGATTGCGTCGTGTTGACAATTAAAATCACCACCATGGCCTCCACACCTGTATTCATCATCTTTGACCTAGCTGAGTACAGACTGTAGTTCAAGATTTATCCATTTCATAAATAAAAACATCTGTCTTCAGAGACTATCAGATCCCATTACAGAATCAGATCCCATTACAGAATCAGATCCCATTACAGAATCAGATCCCATTATAGTTGTGAGCCACCATGTGGTTGCTGGGAATTGAACTCAGGACCTCTGGAAGAGCAGGCAGTGAGTGCTCTTAACCACTGAGCCATCTCTCCAGCCCTAATGTTTTCTTAACACTAAGGTGTAAAAAGAATTAGAAGACAAGGCAACCTTAATGGCTGCCAAGGTTTGGGAAGGTGGAGGACAATGACGGTTAAGAGAGCTGAAGTGGCTGCTTTAAGATACAATCTTACAATTGTATCCATTCTAAGATACAATCCTCCTTCGTGGAGGCAAACAATTTAGGTAACTTCCTTTTGTTTTCCCCATTAGGGCCACTACTACTTGAGAAAAAGCACTCATTCAGCAACCTTAAGCAGGGAGCCTTAATAAAATTGAATACACTTAGCATTCAGCTTCTTTCTAGTGATGGCTCAATAAATCCACTCTGTTTCTCTTGCAGATTGTAAAAGCATTAGAACATTTACACAGTAAGCTCTCTGTTATCCATCGAGGTAAGCATGTGTAGAGCTCTCTTGGCAGTTGCTTTTGTTCGTCCCCCCTCTCCCCTTCTCCTTTCCTCTCCCACTCTTCCCTGAGTGTATGGGGGTAGGGGGATGAGTTAGGCAGAAGAACTAAACGGGTTTCCTTTAGAATTGTAGAAAAAAAAATGTAAGTAGTTGCGTTAATTTTCTATTGCTGTAACAAATCACTCGACACAATCAACTGATGAAAAGGAAAGTTTATCTTGGATCAGTCTGGGGTTTCCTGGCCTTGTTGCCTTTTGGCCAGAGATGAGGAGGCACAAGATGGTGGGACCATGTTGTAGCGGAAGCACGTTCATCTTATGGCCAGGAAAGGAACAGAGATGATAAGATAGATATCCCATAATCCCCTTCAAAGGCAGTCTCCAGTGACCTAAAACATCCCTCCAAGCCTCACCTGTCAAAGGCTTCAGCCTCACCCAGGAGGGCTAGGCCGAGGACTAAGCCTGAGCAGCACATGGGTTTTTTGGAAGCTGTTTAAGATTCAAGTTGTAAGCCGGGGCCATTCTTAGCCTCGGCTGAGACTATAAGAACAAATGAATTTTGTATCATACCTAAATTGAATAGAAATTCATCAAGGAGAGCTATGAGAACTTGAGAGCACCCGAGAGAAATTTCCAGCTTGTACTGGACATCCGGCAGGAAGAGATGATTAGAAAAGCATAGTCACGTGATCCCCAGATGGGTCTGCGCAGGTGTATTGTGGAAATCTCCAGAACAAAGCACTTCCTCTTCCTACACTTCCTCTTTTCCTGTTAGCTCTTAATTTTCATTTATTTTTATCTATGTGAGTGCGCGCGCGTGTGTCTTTCTCATGCACACAGCTGTGTGGGTGTGTTCACTGTGCACACATGTAGAGAAGGATGTCAGGTTCTCTCACTCCCTGCCTCATTTCTCTGAGACAGGATCTTGCACAGAAGCAACAGGCAAACTCCAGTGATCCCACTGTCTTCTCACAGAACGGGTCAGTGGTGTGCATGACCATGGCTGACTTTTAACGTGGGTTCTAGGGATTGAGCTCAGGTCCCTCATGCTTGTACAGTGTGTGTGTGTGTTTGTGTGTGTGTGTGTGTTTGTGTATGTATGTGTTTATGTGTGGGTATGTGTGTGTTTGTGTGTATGTGTGTGTAATATGTGTATTTGAGTTTGTGTATGTGTGTATGTGTGTGTGTATGTGTGTATGTGTGTGTATGTGTGTGTGTGCGTGGGTATGTGTGTGTGTAATATGTGTATTTGAGTTTGTGTGTGTGTATGTTTGTGTGTATGTGTGTATGTATGTGTATGTGTGTGTATGTTTGTGTGTGTATGTGTATATGTGTGTATGTGTGTATGTGTGTGTATGTATGTGTATGTGTGCATGTGTATGTATGTGTATGTGTGTGTGTGTATATGTGTGTGTGTGTGTGGGGGGGTGCCCAGTCATCCTCAACTCTGTCTGTTATATCTCCATCCAGTTCCTCATCAATTTAATCTATTCGCCCACCCTTTTCTATCCATTTATCTCATAAAATCATTGTTTTCAGTTTTGTTTTTAGGTGTATATGTGTGCTTATGTATGTACATGTCTATGCCACATTAGTGCAGTGCCCACAGAGGCCAGAAGAGGGCGATGGATCTCCTGGAGCTAGAGCTCCAGGCTGTTGTGAACTGCGGGATGAGGATGCTGGGGTCTGAGCTTGCATCCTCTAGAAGAGCAGCAGCTTCTCCAGCTGCTGAGGCTTCTCTGTGGCCTCTAAAGTCATGTTTCGTATACATGTTTTTAATAACATTAAGAAGACCTAAGAGTCATCTAGGAAAATCTATCCTGTAAAAATTCTATGTAAGGATTCTCAGTAATAGATAACTAGAAAAACTCCAAACCAACATTCTGGAAATAGGAAAGCACCATAAATAAAAATAGTATCAAGAAAAAAAGAGGAGCTCATTATTGCTGGAAGGTTCTAGACAGGGGCAGCTTATACTTTGTACTTTAAGTGTGTTGTTGAGGAAATACTTCTGGGGATCAAGGACTGTGCTTGGGGTATTTCTTAAACTGTGAACTTGGATATTATATAAAAAGCCCTGTACAGCATACCTGCTACCGTGAGCATTATTTGGTACCAGTGAAGCTAGGAAAAATAGGAGCGGGGAGTATAAGTAGGAAGTGGGCTAGAGATAAGACCAAGCGTACAGATTATCTGTAGGTGCGGAAGTCATTTGAACTTTTTCTCTTCAAGATATTGAAATATTTTTTTTTACTACAGCATATATGAAGCTATGGAAATAGTGGAATGATATTTGGCATGCCATCCAGTTTAAGAGAAAAATAACAAGGGGATAACTTAAGATATATTATTATTTTATTTTATTTTTGAGACAGGGTTTCCTGTAGCCCAGGATGCTCTCAGACTTTCTGTGTAGCTAAAGGACCCTCCTGCCTCTGTCTCTGAAGTACTGGGATTGCAGGCCTGTGCCACCATGTCCTGCTAACGGACTAACTTTAGAGTAAACCTATTCTTTTTATTCGATGTCATTTGTGGAAAGAGTCTCAGAGGGCACACATTAAGTGGACTTTCAAGTTCTATCACCTCTAGGGAGCAACAGTTCATCTCTGGGGGCACATCAATGGGCAGGTTGTTTTCCTAACTCGAATGGTCGTTCATTTATCACCTTCTTCAGTGACCTGCCCATGCCTGGATTTATAAGGTTTTACGCTACGGTGGCCTCTGATGAATCTCTTAGGTTTCAATCCATAGGGGTTGCTGTGACTGCACTTGGAGTACTGTTCCTCTCTGCCTTTTTCTTTCTTCAACCTCGGAGTTTCACACTATGCATTCAGTAGAGCAAAGTGTGTGTGTGTGTGTGTGTGCGTGTGTGTGTGTGTGTGTGTGTGTGTGTGGTGTGTGTGTGTGGTGTGTGTGTGGTGTGTGTGTGTTGTACCTGATATGGAGTGTGGATCAGATGTTAGTCCTTGCCTTCTACCTCATTTGAGATAGTACTGCGTCGGTCATTCCTCTGTACATCGTGTTAGCTGACCCCCAAGCTACACACACACACACCACACACACACACACACACACACACACACACACACACACACGCATGCCCGCGGGTACACACACTACATATTTTTACATGGGTGCTGAGTATTTGAACTCAGGTCACAATGCTTGGATGACAAATGATTTTTTTTTTTTTTTACCCATTGAACCATCATGTCCCCAGCCCTTATAGATCACTTTGGTTTGGTAATAATTTTTTTTTTTTGCTGTTGTTGTTGTTTAAATTCTTACGCCACATATGGAAGCAATGTGCAAAGATAAGCAGAGGAGACAGGTTTTCCCATTTTGAGATTCACGGTCCTGAAAGACACAGACAAAGTGTGAAGAATAAAATAAAACCCAACTGGAGAGGAACAAGCCGCGTGCCCCTGTGAGTCAGGATCAGTGGTGACGTTTGTGTTCCGGTAGCTTGGCGAAGACAGCCCGGCAAGGCAAGTGGGAAGTCTAGCGCCCTCTAGTGGTGAAGAGGTAACTCTTCATTCTTTCCTTCAGATGTCAAGCCTTCAAATGTGCTCATTAACACGCTGGGCCAAGTGAAGATGTGTGACTTTGGAATCAGCGGCTACCTGGTCGACTCTGTTGCGAAAACGATCGATGCCGGTTGCAAACCATACATGGCTGTAAGTACCTGCACGCAGCATGCATGGCTGCGTGGGTGCTCGCACGTGTCTGGGAAATGCACCTGCTGGCAAAACCGGGCTAGAAAATACGAAATGCGTGCCTAGGATGGAGAATTGGGGTGAATCTCAGGTCTGAGAAAAATCCTGCCTCGTGTCATTTTCTTGAAGGTCTTATGTCAGAAATCATTAACACTTGCTCCAAATATTGTCTTCATCCTTTGAGGTTGCAGTATCAAAATATCATAAACTGGACACCTTACAGAACACAGTTTTAATTTTTTAAATGAGTTTTTTGCTCTGGGAAGTCCAAGATCAAGATATTGGACTCAGTGTGTGGAGAGGGCCTGCTTCTCTTTCTTATTTGAGGCTCCTTGTGTCCTCAAGTGGTGAAGGGAGCAGGGGATCTCTCTAAGGCTTCTTTTATGAGGATACTAACCTCATTCATGAGGAACTTAGACAAATCCATAGCCATCTTATAGAGATAAGGCTTTCTGTCATGGTCACAGATGGGACAAGGTTTTTTTTTTCTATTTGTTAGAAGAATATTTATTTTATTGTATGTGAGTACACTGTAGCTATTTTCAGACCCACCAGAAGAGGGCATTGGTTCCCATTACAGATGGTTGTGAGCCACCATGTGGTTGCTGGGATTTGAACTCCGGACCTCTGGAAGAGCAGTCAGTGGTTTTAACTGCTAAGCCATCTCTCCAGCCCCAGTGGGATATAGTTTTAACACGTGCATTTCGGGATGGCACAGAGACGCAAACCATAGCATATATATGGGCTTTCAGAATTAGCTCCCAAGGGCATATTATTTGAAAAAGCATGTAAGTACTGTGCATTGCCACTCGGTGTCATACTCAGTGTCACACCCGAGTATTAACTTGATTGCTAAGGATGGGGAAACTTAAATTACCCACACAAGGCAGTTCTGGTCATGACAGAACGTCCAACTGGAGGAACACATTTATCTTGGAAGGGACTTGTGTTTGGGGTTGGAAATTTCTTGTTTGTGTTTGAGTAAAATCCCCGAGGTCTCTTAACATCAGACGGTAGCTACGAACTTCGGCAGGCTAGTGTGCGTTTTGAGCTGTTGATATTTTTACCAGGAATAATTGTAATGGATAGAGAAGGCTTTTGAATGTGTATCTTTGTTCTTCTTAGGGCAATTAAAATTTTTGGGGGGGGGCGCGTGGATCCGAGTTCATTGCTGCCTCTGAAAAAAAAAGAGGCAGTATAAAAGAGGGAAGCCCTGTGGAGACATTTCATTGAGATTAGCCAGTCTTTTGGCCCTGGAGGCACGTTAACAGAATCAAATAACTCATGTGGCAATGGTACTGTCTCCTCCCGAGTCTTTACTGAGCTACATGGTGTTACAAATCATTTTTCCGTTTCTTAGCTGTCTGTCTCTTTTCCAGCCTGAACGAATAAATCCAGAGCTCAACCAGAAGGGGTACAGTGTGAAGTCTGACATTTGGAGTCTGGGCATCACCATGGTAACTTATATCATCATTGCGGGCCACAAGGTTCTGAGTGCAAACCCACAGACGGGGTGGGCTTTGGGGACCCAGAAACAAATGCTCCTGATACCACACTCGAGCACCCTCTCCTGTCTGAGAGAGCGGGCTGATTTCCAGGGCTGATTGTTGGCAGTGCTGTACAGTGGAAACCGTACAGTGAGGTCTGGCAGTCCAAATTTTCCTCCTTTTCTGACTTTTACCAGTCATATGACCTTCAAAGACTCACGTATTCTCACTGGCGATCTTCCTGATCGAAAAGGGATTAATAGTTTTTTTTTTTTTTTGGTAGTTTAAATGAAAGGATCAGGATCAAGACAAGAAGCTTAGGTTCCAAAACCAGGACAACAACAAAACAAAACAAAACAAAACAAAACAAAACAAAACAAAAAAACCAACCCCACCCTGCTAACGTGTCTGGCCTCTGATAAGCCAAGCACTAGGTCATGTACTTCATTTTAATATTTTGAGGCCAGATCTCACGTTGCCCAGGCAAAATTGAACTTCCGACCCTCGTCTCTCCACTCCCAAAGTCCTGGCATTGCAGGCACGCACCATCATGCATAGTTTGCTATCACGCTAGGGGTTGACCCCCGGATTCACGGCTGCTATTCAAACACTCTGCCAGCTGGGCAAGGTCCCAAACTCTGCACGGAACACTGTCCGGGTGGAAGTTTTGGCTGTTGAAGTTTTAGATCTATCCTCGGAACACGATAAGGGATACCGTACTTTCCCCAGCACGGCCACACAGCCAGTGCCTTATCTGTAACCTCTGTGACTGTACCTTTTTAGTATATCGCTGAGGTCTGGAATTACCCACTGCGGTCCTGGCTACTGCCCAGTGAGTTATTCCATGTCCCTGCCCAGAAAACATGTGATTCTGTAATGATTCTTGAGTGGCCTTCACTCAAGTCCAAAAAAAGATCAGTCAGTCATTGGGTCCTGGGTAACTTTTTTTTTTTTTTTTTTAATGTTCCATTTCACCAAGAGACCTGTAGGTGGCACCAGAGGCACAGTGCTGCCAAAGTCTAAGAATTCCCATTTGGGCCAGAAGTTTGAAAAACTGGTTCTTTCCTGTGTTGAACTTTAATGCTGTTGGCTGATAAGTTTTTTTTATGAAATAGGTCCGGGTGTTATCAAGGGACTCATTTATTTAGGTAGGTGTAACTATTCGTCACTGGTAAGATAATATTTAAAGGAGCAGTCAGCACTACGATTTTGTGAGAACAGATTATTAGCTTGTTTTTCTTCCCTAATTGTACTTGATCTTCGTCTCTAGTCCTCCTAAAGGGAAACACAGCTGCTTCCTAATGAGCGTTCATTAAATGGTTGCCTCCCCCCTTCCCTCCTTTTAGATTGAGCTGGCCATCCTCCGGTTTCCCTATGATTCTTGGGGAACGCCCTTCCAGCAGCTAAAACAGGTGGTAGAAGAGCCGTCTCCACAACTCCCAGCGGACAAGTTCTCTGCTGACTTCGTTGACTTTACCTCACAGTGGTAAGAGAGCCCCTGCACCCACATATCTATGCCAGAGACGACAAGTCACTCTCACGACTCTCCTCCGTGGAGTCTGATCCATCACACACGCTCATTCCAGAAGCATCCTTGGGGTATGTCCTCTGCGCGCTGCAGAACATAGATAGTCCTTGCCTCTGCTCCCAGTTCCAAGGCTAGTACGAGCCAGTATTTATTTGAAAGCATTGGGGATCAGCGTGACCTGGGGAGGGTGATTGCATAGGTATCTGGAGGGTACAAATTCCCATGGGATTTTTTTTTTGTGTGTGTGTGTCGGAGGAAATAAATCCAGAGCTGAGGCCATGGGAGAGGTATTTCCCTAACTGAGGTGAGTAAGGAAGGAGAGGTGTTCCCATCGGAAGGATTGTACCTCATTGCATCACCAAAGCAAGAAAGCACTCTCCCAGACCCTGTGACGGCCAGTTTAATTTTCACCTTCACCCAATCTGGAGTCTCTGTTGTTTAGGACAGGTTGGCTGGTGGGCAATCTGTGGGGCATTGTTCTGATTCTGCTAATCGATGTGCAAGGATCCAGCCTAAAAGGGAACGGTGCCATTCCCTGGGTTTGGCTCCGGGACTGTACGAGGGAGAAACGGAGCTACGGATTCGAAACAGGGATGGGTCTGTTTCTCTCTGCTCTTGACCGTGAATGTGGTGTGGCAGGGTTTAAGTTCCCACTGCCACATCTTCCTGCTATGCTGGCCTTTAGCCTAGAGCTGTGAGCTGAGATAAATCATTTCCCCTTTAAGCCATGTTCTATCAGGGTATTTTATTCCAGTTACAGCCTCAAGGAGTTTGATATCGATTACAGCATAGGACCAAAGTTTAGCAAGGCATACGGGAAGGCTAGGGGTGGGGGATAAAGATTCCCTGGGACTGACTGAGAAGATTGTGGGCCATTCAAGGATGTCTCCTGGGTGCTTCCAAGTCCGGCAGAACTTTGCCTTGTTCAGAGCCCATGTTGACTGGGGATGCACTTGTCAGGGTAGGTATAACAGTACTGCCGGGGGCTTGGAGGCAAACCCAAAGAGGGCTGGAGCACGGAGAGAGAGGGAAATGACTACTATAGTTCCGAGGGGTTTAAAAGAGGACATAACACCTTCCAGATACTCACACGATTTCTGTCTACACGACGGCCATGATGCTTAGCGTCCTAGCGTAGCGGCAGCTGGGAGGAGGAGGCCCAGTCCACAGCCCGAAGTGGAACCGAGTCAGTGTAGATGGCGATCCTGGGAAAGCAGATGGGAAGCTGAGAGGGTGTGGGTGGGTCAGAGCTAGCGCTGGTCCTGTGTCTCTTGGAGCAAGCCGTTTCCCAACCATACTTGCCACTGTGGGTTGACCTAGACCTGGGAAGACGCCTTGAGGTACAGAGGATACTGAAGGAACCTTTGGTCTTGCGGTAGAAGCAAGAAGTTCTAAGTACAGCTTTTACTGGGGACCACGGTGAGACAGGGCAATGCTGTTTTGCCTAAGGCTCCTTGGACCCGTACTTGGTGCTCACCCACCCTCTTCCCCATCCTGGCGTCCCTTTAGAGTTTTACAAGGCTACCATAGCGCCTTATTGTGAGTTTTCATTTTGGCGGAAAGACCAGAGAGAGCTGGAATACTGGGCTCTAGGACAGTGTTATTGGGCATCTTTAATAAAAATGCGTCCTCCCCCCTCTTCGTTCCCCTGAAGCGCCTCCTGTTTCCCTTGAGTGATTTTTGTGTGGGCGAGGCGATGCATCTGCCACTTTGAAACTGGGTCACGATTTTGCTTTTTAGATTAAAAAACTTGACCGTTCGTGTTTTTATCTTGCTTCACTTTTTCCCCCTTTTATCCTCAAGTGTTTAAAGGTCACGTAGGAAAAGCCATGAGTCACGGTGCACGGTTGGCTCCAAGAGTTCTCAGGAGAGGAACCCGTGTAAGGAAGTGTCTTCAGGCTTCCCTTTCTATTTCTCTTCCCCTCCGGGACCCCTGCTCTAAGGATTCTGGGTATTTCATGAAGCTTTGTGAAGCAGAAGGCAGGCGTGAATGATTGTAAAATGCAGACTCTTCCTCTGTGATTCCCGTAGTCTTCCTCATTCATGGGTCAGTCACTGGCAAAGTTTGCCCAGGTGCTGACCCCTGAGCCCTACTAGCAAACTTCCCATGCAATCTCTCCGCATGTGGTGAGAACCCAGGGTTAGCTGTCAGTTCTGTGAACCTGCTGTCAGCTTCTGAGTCTTCCTGAGTGCTCCTCAGACATAAGTGGTAACATCATTCGTTACTTTCCCGTGTCAGACTTCGTTTTGCTCAGCTATTTACTTATTTATTTTACTTTTGCAAAGAATCGAAGCATTGAAACATTTTGCCAATATTTATTAAAAATAGTGTTGGGGCTGAGGAGAGTAGAACAACTTCCTGGTGTGTCGGAGGCTCTGCGTTCTGGCCCCAGTATACAAAACACAAGACCTTGAGAGACAAGCACCTGTTCTAATGTTAATGTATGCGCCCATGTGGGGAGAGTTGAGGTTACCCATGTTATTGATCTTTCTATAATGACCTTGCTATACCTTCCCTCCCCCATGACTCTCAGAATGCTCGTGGCTGCTCCTCTGGGATCTCTTGATCTTTTTCTATGAATTTCAGCTCCCAGACACCGTATTTTATTTATGTAACTATTTTGGGCTATTGACAAGTTCTGGCTTTGCTGTAACTGGTGGAAGCCAGCGAACCTTGGTAACTCTATGTGACTTCATAGCAGCTTGGCTCTTTTGTGGAGTTCGTTAAAAACATGTCAGCCTAGAAGCTGTCACAGGACAGGTCTCTTTGAAAGTTACAAAAGGTTTTATTTGTTTGTTTTTATGGGTATGCATGTGTACCTGAGTGTATGTTTGCAGGAGCCCATGGGAGCCAGAAGAGACTGATTCTTCAAAATTATGTTTACAGGCTGTTGTGCCCTACTGTGTGGGTGCTGGGAACTGAACCTAGGTCCTCTGTGAGAGCAGTCAGTGCTTTTAACCACTGAGCCATCCCTCTGGCCCCACAGATCTCCTCAGATAGTTCAGTATTGCTTGTTTTTGGAATTGCGTTCTCAGGAATTGACCATGTAAAGGAGGGATTTTCTTTATCATTGTGGAGATTGGGTAACACCAGAAGAGAACCAGCTTGGCAGCTCTGAGCATCCTCGTGTGTCCTTGGTTGGACTTCAGATCCTTGGTAGGATCATCTGTAGTGGCTTGGTTAGTAAGGCTTTCGCCCACTATGCTGTAAACCACCACAGTGTTTGCTGTGATGCTGAGAATGAACATAAAATTGGGTTGAAACTATCTGAGTTTTTGCAGTGACCCCCCCCCCCGCCCCCCGCCCACCCACCACATACACACACCTTTTATATACTAGAGTGGCTCCAGCCTTTATAGATGTCTTAGTTAGGGTTTTGCTGCTGTGAACAGGCACCATGACCAAGGCAAGTCTCATAAGGACAACATTTAATTGGGGCTGGCTTACAGGTTCAGAGATTCAGTCCAGCATCATCAAGGTAGGAACATGGCAGCATCCAGGCAGGCATGGTACAGGAGGAGCTGAGAGTTCTACATCTTCATCTGAAGGCTGCTAGGGGAAAGACTAGCTTCCAGGCAGGTAGGATGAGGGTCTTAAAGCCCATGCCCACAATGACAGACTTCCTACCACAAGGCCACACCTATTCTAACAAGGCCACGCCTCCTAATAGTGCCACTCCCTGAGCCAAGCATATTCAAACCACCACGATAGATAACATTTTATTTTTCATTTATATCACCGTGTGAGTCCATTCCGTGCTTAGGGCCAGCATCATTTCATTAGCTTTGCTATTGACAGTTTAGAACGGAGCTTGATGTTGTAGAAAGAACTCTCGGGAAAGTGCGTATCCCTGAAGGAAGCTTACTTTTTGCCCCTAGCTCTTACCCGTGATTTCCATTTCCTAATCATGTAGCTGTCCTGCTGGTGCGTTTTTCACAGAAAGCTCTCTTCTTTTCAAGTGCTGTCATTAAACAGATGCAACTCAGTCATGCTATGACCTTTCCCGGTGGCCCTAGATCTCTGTGTCAAGCAGAGAAAGGGGGTCGTGGATTTCAGAAGTGGTACAAACTGGAAGTGATACAGTCTGGAGGTCCGGGTTGGATTTGTTTTCTCTGAAAGTTAAAGAAAAATTAAAGGGCAGGAAAGAATCGGAAGTGCAATGGATAGCAACAGAGACGCCTCATGCGCTGCACAGCGAAACAGCAGTTGGGAACACACACGGGCAACCGACACAGAGAAAAAGACCTTCTGTGAGGCAGACGGGGTTCTCGAGAAAGGCACCGTCACGGTACCCAGCTAACTCAAGCCCAGAGGGCTAGGTACTGAGTGTTTCTCTTTCCCTTTTCTTCAGCAGCATCAGAGCAAATAGCACGTTGGATGAAGGAAGGGAAGTGTGGGTACTTACTCCTCATGATGTTGATCTGTTTTCCTTCTTCACAATTAGTCTTTAACACGTGGAATACTTGTTTTTTTTTTGGGGGGGGGTGTATTCTCACACACTTTGTTCTTAGTGTTTCCTTCTCCAGCCCCCTTCTGCACTCTCTTACCGTTATTGGTCTGTTTGCTCCCCACAAGAGTGTCTCTCCTTCCGTGTCACATGCTCTCCTTCCCTCCCTCCCTGTCAGATGCTTCTCTTCTCATGGTCCCTTTTTACATCATGACCCCCCCAACACATACCTACACACACACACACACACACACACACACACACACACACACACACCTTACTGCATTCCTACTGTATTAGTCAGGCTTCTTTAGATGAACAGAACTGATTCATTCTTATTCATATATAAGAGAGAAAGAGAGTGAGAGAGAGAGATTCTGAATCCTGAAGAAGTAGGCTCTAATGCCAGAGAAGGAACAGACTTGCCAGTGAGAGCGAGAGCAAGCAGGCAAGGGGAGCCAGCTTCCTCCTCCCATGTCCTTTACGTAGGCTGCCACCAGCAGGTGTGGCCCTGACTACAGGTGGATCGTTCCACCTCAAAAGATCTGGCTTAAAGATCTATCTTCTCGCCTCAATCTGGAATATAAGTGGGTCTTTCCACTTTAAATGATTTAATTAAGAAAAAAAGAGAAAGAGCCCTTTTAAGGGTAAGCAGCCCCCTGGGTTTTAGTTAATTCCAGATGGAGTCAAGTTGACAACCTTGAATAACCATCACACTTGCACACATGCATATACCCCTTCACACACACACACACACACACACACACACACACACACTCTTACGCATTTAGATAAACACATGCACCTACACACTTACACACAGTCCTACATATAAATACAAACATACTCCTGCACACACACACAAACACACACACACACAGAGTCTTACATGTGTATATATTAACAATACACATTCATACAAACACATACACCTACACACTTACACACAGTCTTACATACACATATAAATGCATACACCTACACACACACACACACATTTTCTTTTTCCATCCACATGGGTGTTGGACCTTTTAGTTATAACTGGCACCAGAATGTGCTCTCTTGTCACCTCTTCCGGATGGGCTAAGGGTTCCTTCCCTGGAAAGAGGGGTGATGGCACTGGTGGTGATAGATCTGGATTCTGTGGTAATTTTAGTTTTAGTCTTGATTTTTCCTTCAGAATCTCCACACAGATTTCCAAAGTAGCTGTAGAAGCTTCCTTCTCCAGCAGCAGTGGCTAAAGGCCCCTCTCTCTCCCACACCCTCACCGGAAGTTTGTTTTATTGTTTGAAAATTTCACACATGTAATACACAGTGTATTTTATCTGTACACCACTACCCCACTTCTCATTTCCATGTTTTCTGCCTCCCGGCCTTACGTCCTTTAAAAATGATCATTAATAATCCTCTAAGTCCAGCCAGTGCCATTGGTCGTCAAACGAGAGAGACATTCTCTTGTCAAGCCGCCATCAACCACACAGATCCCCCATCAGCGGTGGGGTCTCCAGGGAGAATCCACATCCATGCTGGAATGTCTTGTTCGTCAGGTCTTCTGGCTGCTGCTGTAAGTGGATGTGTGCAAAGGCCGTGTCGTGTGCAGAACGTGACGCCTCACGGCGTTCCTTCCAACCTTTGGTTTTCTGGCTTGCACATTCTTTCTGCTCCTTCTCTAGGTGAGAGCCACCGTGGCTGAGATGAGATGGAATTTCAAAGTACTGCTGATCTGGAGTTCTGGAATAGCTAAGCATGCCGAAAACCTCAAGTTTCAAGAAGGCTATTTGTGCTTCTTCTGATTTGGTCCCTTAGCCCGTTTATTGGTTGGAAGATTTATTCTCTGGGCATTTAAGACTTGTCATTATGTAGTATAGATAGTCCTTTTCACTCTGAGAATGATTTCTTTTTGTTGCACAGAAACTTTTAAATGTCAACCCAATCCCACTCATCAGTTCTTGGGATTATTTTCTGTGGTTTTGGAGTCCTGTTTTTTGTTTTTGTTTTTGTTTATTTTTAAGTTTTTGCCTATGTCGATATCTTGAAGTATTTCAGAAGGAAACAAAGAAACAGTGATTTAAAAATACCTCCTTTATGTATTTATTTAAAAACAGCACAACTGAAGGCTGCTCCTTTTTCCCAATATATGTTTTTATCATTGAGATCGATCTTAAAGAACTTCTAAGGTGGGCGGTAATAACCGGTATTAGTTACACGTTACATATAAGACCACACTTAAGGAGACATGTGGAAGAGTTTATGGTTTCAGTGGGATAAGTTGATCATCACAGGGAGGCATAGCAGCAGGCAGCAGGCTTGGCACCTGGAGCAAAAGCTAAGGGCTCATGTCTAAATCTCAAGCAGGAAGCAGAGAGTGAACAGGGAGTAGGCTAAGATAGTAAGTTCTTGACGCCATCCCCCTGTAACATACTTCCTCCGGTAAGACCCCACTTTCTAACCACCCCAAACAGTGCCATCAAATGGGGCCCAACTATTTGAACATGGGAGACTATGGTGTGTGTGTGTGTGTATACCTTTCTCATTCAAACCAGCACATGACCAGAGAACTTGCTTTTGGATGTTTGTAATAGAAAATCCTTACAGTCTAGTCTTGTAGAAGATTTAATATTGTTTTATTTTAAAAATGAGATCTTAGCAGATAGACCATACACACATACACACACACACACACACACACACACACACACACACACACAGACACACAACACACATATATACACACACATACACACATATACTTATATATGTATATATGTATATATATCATGCACGTGTTTGGGTATATATGTGTTCATATACATATGTTGTGTATGGTTTCGTGGGTATATAGATGGTGTGTGTGCACGTGAGGGGAGCTGAGGTCAACCTCAGGCATCATTTCGTGGGTACGACCACTTTGTATTTTGAGGAGGGGTCTTTTATTCAATTAGGCTGCCTGGCCATGAAGCCCAAGGATCCTTCTGTCCCTACCTCCCCAGTGCTAAGATTAGCAGTGTGTGCTGCTGCTCTTGGCTTTTTATGTGGGTTTTGGGATCAACCTTGGGTCTTCATGCTTCTTGGGTGAGGAGCAGTTTATGTACTGAACCTGTTCTCTGGCCCGACAGTTCTCACTCTAACCTTTTCACCCGTGTTGACACAGGGAAGTCTCTGGAATAAGCTGCCTGCTGCTGAAATAGTTAGACTTACGTTTGTATTTCCTCAGGGCTGACTCTGTAGTCTTGGTGCCCAGCCGGCTAGCCTGTTGCCATACCCAAGTGTGTTGGAGGCTCATCCAGATGTCAATACTGTCTGACTCAGAGTAGCTAAAATCAAACAGTCGATTAAGCACAGTCTGTTTGTTCAGAGCAGGAGAGTAAAAGGGGCAGTGGGTATTATTTATCTTTTGATGAATGTATGGCTTCGGAGGCACACCGTGTGTTTTTATTCCGTGGACACACCAAATAGCCCTTCTTGGAAATGATCAGGGGGAGCTCAGATAGGCAGAAAGCTCCTGGTCAGCACGAACTTCAAGCTAGCAATCCTCAAGACAGCGAGGATCGGGTTTGTAGTGTCAGCCATGGTCAGGAGATGCACCCTTTGGAAGGGGAATTAGAGAAATCAGCTAATTGTACACTTGAAAATGACAAGCCACTCGGACATTCAAAAGCCAGACTTCCATTCAAGAAGAAAGTGGTGTACCTTTGAACTCCAAGGTTGTTATTTTATATTGAGTTTCAAGCATTTTCTACTAAACATGGAAAGTTTGCTTCCACCCCAACTTTATCTTGGGTATTTTACTATTACTCCTAGTGCCTCTTTGGAAGTGATTTTGATTGAAAAGATGGAAAGAAGAGGCTATATTATTTCACTCTTTCACCAAATAGTCTTACTTTGCTTTCTTTCTTTTCTTCCTTCTTCTCACCCTCCCTCCCTCCACACCTCCCTCTCCTCCTTCCTTCTTCCTCCACCTCCCTCCCTCCCTCTTGTCTCTCTCTTTCTGTAGCTTTGTCTCTGTCTCTTTCTCTGTCTCTCTCTGTCTCTCTGTCTCTCTTTCTCTCTTTCTCTCTCTCTCTCTCTCTCTCTCTCTCTCTCTCTATTTCTCTGCCTCTAACTCTTTCTCTGTTATTCCTTTCTTTTTCGATAGAGTTTTACTGTATACACTAGGCTGTCCTAAAAGTCCCTGTGTAGCCCAGGCTGGCCTTGATTCTGTAATCCTCCTGCTCCAACCTCCCGAGTACTGGAATTGCAGACATCATTATGAAGGCCGGCCACTGTGAAAGACCTTTTCATTAGAATTCTGTAGTTGGGGGTAAACTTTCCCTTCTGATTAGGGAGGTTAAGAGGTAACTTAATGGCAGTTGAGCAATAGCCTGTGAGGTCTGAAGGATCTTACATACTTTGTGCCTGGTCAACCAGGGGATGACTTTACCCACATTAAAAAGAAAATGGATTCAAGCAAGAGAGGAAGTTTTATAAACTGTTCTGGGGAGGAAAGTGTCCTGTCTCACGGTCACTTTTACTTAAAACTTGAAAGCCCAGAGGCTGAGGATGTAGCTTGGTGACAGAGTGCTTGCCTAATCTGTGCAAGGTCCCGGATTCTTTCTGTAAAGTCACAATGGATCTTTAAGGCCTTTAGCCAACCGGGAAGAGAGAACCCTTTTGTGGCACAATAAACGGAGCCAGACACCAGCACTGGCTGGTTGCAAGGAGAATTCTTTATGTTAGCACTTCAAGGTCAAGGTATTCCTCTTGACTAACCAATCTCTTCGTTCTGCTGTTGAGTAAACAGTTAGTCATGGGAAGTTATAGATTTAATGTATTTTAAACATTTTTATTTTTTCATCCCTCCCTTCTCTCCTTCCACCTCCTTCACTCCCTCCCTCCTCCCTTGACCCCTCCCCCCACTCTTTTCTCCCTCCCCGATATGTGTGGGGTGCATGCTGCCCTGATGCGCACATATAGGTCGGAGGATAACTTATAGAAGTCTTTTCCCCTACTGTGTGGGCTCCAAGATTCAAACTCAGATTCCCAGGCTTGGCAGCAAGTGCCCGTTGCCCCTTGAACCATCTTGCTGGCCCCTCAGATTTCCTATTTAGTCCCTTGATTATCAAGTGCAGTTTTGATGTTGTATTTGTGTTACTTTTATTGACTTAAGTTAAATTGTTTAACCAATGGAGGAGAATTTCTGGGTTTAGATTTGAATAATAGCCGGATATTTGGGGCTTCTGTATATATTTAAATATAAAATCTAGGATCTTTGAAGGAGGCACCTGTGTCCCCAGAGGATATTTCTTCTTCTGTACTATTTCCCAGATGAACTAGTACTTGAATTTAGACAACGTTTTGTTTCTAGGAAGACAGGAGAGAGAGAGAGATAGGCGTGAGGGAGTCACGATGAGACTATAAGCAAGTGGCACGTAGACCAATTGGAGAAGGTTCTTAAAACTGCATTCCAATTCGGAGAAGGGTGTAGCAAGTTTTTTTGTTTTTGTTTTTGTTTTGTTTTTTTAGAAAGAGGGCCAGCCAATTACACACAGTCCATGTATTCTTGACCTCTTGATGTCTGTACCGGTGACATTTTCAACTGGATTGTCTTTGGTGTGGCAGGTTTGCACATTGAAGGTTGCTTAGCAACATCTTCTGCCCCTGTCAGATACTGACAACTCGTTGTGACAACCAGAGATGCCATTGAGAAATGTCCCGTGGGGTGAAGGTACAGAATAGCCACCATTGGGAACCACCAACATTGACCCACAGGATGTAGGCATATGCAAAGCCACCAGCAGGTGGGTTAAAAGTTCATTCATTCCACCCAGGCACACATCCTCATATCAGCCCCATGCTGACAGTTGATCATTCTCTCTAACGCATTCTTATTTTTATTCCCGGTTGAGATGAACTTTCTCTCATAGGTTGTCTGGTCCCTGAGGC
Organism: Rattus norvegicus; assembly: GCF_021556685.1. NCBI lineage: Eukaryota > Metazoa > Chordata > Mammalia > Rodentia > Muridae > Rattus > Rattus norvegicus. The sequence goes on from NC_141543.1 coordinate 101,790,461, forward strand.
CACTAGGTCCTAGGTCTACCCTCAGTTCCAGGTTGACACTTCTGTCCTCACCTCTGCCTGTAGCCTGTCTCAGGTTCCCTGGCTCCCACCCACACCATTGCCTGGAATAAACCGGTAGGCTGCTTTTAAGTTGTTTTGGTTCAAAAGCTTTTAATTTTTAAAGAGGAGTTCATTTTGCTTAAACCTATAGTTCAGCGTCGCCCAGTGACGTCACTCTCCCACGGTTTTGTACTTTGCACCCCTCGTAGGGGGTTCACTCCTGTGGGTGTAGCAGAGCTCCTGTCAGATGCTCAAGATCTCACTTGCTCTAAAAGACCTAGCAACACAAATCCCAGGAAGCTAATAAGCTGTCACACTGTGGTTCTCAAACTTTATCGCTGATTCTCTTCCCGTTCATGTATGATCTTCTGGCCCAGTGACTACAGGAAGCTATCGGTTATTTTGTACATCTTCGCTTTCAAGGGCATTCTTTCCTTCATTTTATAGCCAGGAACTCTAATGTGGAGTAAACTGTTTCTTTTCCGTTTTAGACCCAGGAGTGGAAAGAGGATAGGGGTGGGTTGAGGACAGGGGCGATGGGCCGGTCTCTTTCACGTTGTTTTATGAGGACTGCCTCTGGTATCAAATGTTGTTAAGTGTTGGACTATTTGGAGAACCGAATGACCGCTAGACAGCAGTGCATGACCACAAAAATATTTCTAAGAATCATTGCTAATTTGCTGACTGAGTATGCTTTTCCTTTCTTATCCACCAAGACAGTGAACAAGAAGCACCTCCTCGGTAAAATAGAGGTTTGTGGCTTCCGTCTCAGGGCAGGTTTGGAACATACAAAAGCAAAAGGGAACCACAAACAGGGAGGGGCACGCATTGAAGGCAGTGAGGAATACTTAGTGTCCTGGAAGGAACATTTGCTGGTTTTGTTTCCAGGAGGTGGGAATAAAAAGCTACCTTGAAAGAAAGAACAGATAGGTTTGGAAATGCAATGGCTATAGGTAAGAAAATTAGACTGAACGGCACCCACGATGTATTAAAGGAAAATACACACACACACACACACACACACACACACACACACACACACACTCTCTCTCTCTCTCTCTCTCTCTCTCTCTCTCCACATATATACTTATTCATGTTAAAGCAAGCCCAACATAGTTTAAAACATAATTTCTAAGAGTTTACAATTCACAATGGAAGCCAGTATAGGAGACCTTTTTCTTTGTGCATTAAAAAAAATTAGTTATGGTTTTACACTGGTTCTAAAGTCCTAACAGTGAAAAAAAAATGGTTGTTAGATTTTTTAATGTGATTTTTTTTTCTTTAAGCTTGAAGAAAAATTCCAAAGAACGGCCCACGTATCCAGAGCTTATGGTGAGTGCAAACACTTTGGTGCGTGTTAACAAATAAACAGCTCGTGACGTAGCCGTGGCTAAAATGGCGTGTAAATAAACACTTAGGGAGGAGTGGATCCATTGAGATATGATTGATTCCTGCGAACTGAACATAAGACAGAGTTAAGGGCCCTTCATCACTCATATTTACCCTTTACAAATATTTTATGTATTCTATGTGCATGTACTTGTATATTTATGGGCACACATATCACGGTGCACATGTAGAGATCAGAGGACGCCTTGCTGGAGTGAGTCAGTTCTCCCCTTCCACCATGTGTGGGTCCTGAGGATTGAACTCAGGTCCTCAGGCTTGGCAGCAAGTACTTTTATTCACTGAGCCATCTTGCCGGCCCCATTCATACTTGTTTGTTTGTTTGTTTGTTTGTTTTTGGTGCAAGCTCAGAATAGGTCATCGTTCCCAGTGATGTTTGCCATGTTGGTAAACCTAGAAAATGTTTACGTCCATGAATCTGGTGCTTTCCAATCTGGAAGATTCCCACTATAAATGTGCTCGTTATGTGAGTTCAGAGACTTCGATGGGACAAGCCATATGGCCCATCGATTTTTCGTTAACAAATCTTGGATGAAGTAGTGATCTTCTTCCTCTCTAATTTTTGGTCTTCATTTTGGCGGAAAGAAGTCCCTTTACAGGAATAAAGATGATCCTGAATGTATCGTCCTTCCCATCAGTAACAGGACGAGAACAAAGCCTCAACACTGTTGCTCTGGGACAGCACCTCTGCCTAAATAGATGTAGGATGTGGGACAAGTGCATTCTGGAGAGAAAGAATTTAGACCACACGTGAGTGTGTGCTTACGGCCCACCTCTCAGGTTTATCTCAATGATCAAGGTTATAATTTTAACAGTGGGAGGGAGATGTTCTAGTTTTGTTTCTGTTGCTGTGTGATAAACTATCCTGGCAAAGGGCAAATCAGAAGAGAATGGGGTTATTCTGGTTCACGGTTTCAGATTATTCTACCAGTGCCAGGAAATCAGAGCAGAAGTAAATAAATACATGTTAGCTTGCCTGCTTGCATTTAGCTCTGCTTCACCACTCCAGGTTAGGACCCTCTCTCTGCCTAGGGAATGGTGCCACCCACAGTGAGCTGGATCTTCTCACATCCGTTAACTCAGTTCAGACAGTCTCCCGTGGCATACCCACGGGCCAACCCAGTGTAGATGATTCCTCACTGAGACTCTCTTCCCAGATGGTTTTTGGGTTGTGCCAAGTTGACAGTTAAAGCGCTAACCACCACGGGAGAATTATGATGTTGTTCAATCCCAAGAGTGGGAAGAGCAAAGTTTGAGATCCTTGTTAGTGGACCTGCCAACAGCAGTCACAGAGTGCTTTCTTTTATCCTACCCACAACCCCACTGTCTGTCTGGATCAGCTGAGTGCTTCATAGAGGCACATGCTCCCGGTATCTCCTATTAGACAGTGTTCTGGGGTAGCTGAGACACAGAGCAAGAATCATTTGGAAATATTCATAAAAGTTATAGAATAGCTTAGTGGTTAAAAGCATGTGCTGTAGAGGAACTGGACCTAAATTCACTTCCTAGCACCCATGCTGGGCCCTGTAGCAACAGCCTCAGGGATTTGGATGTCTGCTTCAGGTCTTCGTGAGTATATAAACATTCCACTTCCCCACATGTATATACATAAATAAAAATAAAAAATAAAATATCAAAAAAGAGTTATCAAAAGATGACCGATGTGGCCATCTCAGACATGTGTTGTTTGAGTTCTGGGGATAGACTTTGGTTTCTTGAACCCTGAGCCATTCTCTGATTAGAAGAATTGGAGTCAGGCCATCTCCTTGAGCTTCCATTGTCCTCCTTTAGAAGAGCAGTGTCTAGTGTTCACCAGTCAACAGCTATTATGAAAACAGATGTGTGGGGGGCTGGAGTGATGGCTCAGAAGTTAAGAGCACTGGCTGCTCTTCCAGAGGTCCTGAGTTCAATTCCCAGCAACCCCACGGTGGCTCACAACCGTCTGTAATGAGATCCCATGCCCTCGACTGGTGTGTCTGAAGACAGTGGCAGTGTACTCACAGACTTAAAATAAATATCTAAAAAAGAAAACCCCGGGGTTGGGGATTTAGCTCAGTGGTAGAGCGCTTGCCTAGGAAGCGCAAGGCCCTGGGTTCGGTCCCCAGCTCCGAAAAAAAGAAACAAAAAAAACAAAAAAAAAAAAAAAGAAAGAAAGAAAACCCCAACAGATGTGTGCTCTTTGAGGGTATATCTACATGCTTGAGTTGAAAATCTGTTCTTGAATTATTATTTTTTAGAAGTGACCAACTGGAGGCCCTTCCAGGCCCTACTTCCCTTTTGTGGTATGCATGGACATTTAACAGATAATATCACATAAGGTGTGATAGACAGGGAATGACTCCTATAGGACCCTGTGGATGTTGGAATCCTGAAGTCTCTGTTTCATAACTAATTTCTGATACAATAACATTTTCTCTGTAGTTCAGCTAGTGCCGACCATCCTTTTTTTTTTTTTTTTTTCTTCAATCTAAGTGGCCTCTTATCAAAACTTTCATCGGAAAACATTTGAGGAAAAGAAAAAAAAGGTTTCCTATACATTGGCATCTGGTGTTGACATCTGCCTTCCTGATACAATCTAGCAAACACTAAAAGGGGAGGGGGGTTGGCATGTCTAGTAATGTAAGATTGTGTGGGCAGCCCTCGCCCCCACCTTTTGTGGCAAGAGTCTTTGTGGTACTGGAAATGGAGAGCCTTTTAAGACCGTAACTATTCCCTGCTTTCCTGTGGAATTGAGGTTTTGAAATGGAAATTCTGAGTCGGAACTCCCTGACTTCAGCACTGGGCAACACGTGCTGGGAGGCTATTGTTTCAGTTTTAGGAATTTGTGAAGAGGTAGGAAGAGGGAAAAAAAAAAGATTTTTTTCCCCAAATAAAGGAATATTATTATCATCAAGGCCCCAACCCAGATATATACTTTTTACGGAATCCCCCATAATTTTCACCCTAATTCAGATGGAGGGCTATACGTGCCGCAAGCCCCATCTTATTGGCTCATCTCCTCAAACGTCTGTTTTGTAGCATTTTTTTTTTTCCAACAGCAGATATTAACCAACACTTTTTTGGTAATGGTCTAGATAGTATTTTAGGTTAATGAGCCATGTAGTTGCTGTTAAAGCAAATGAACTAAGCCGAAAGTAGCCATTTTTAGCGTAGGAAAGCAAAGTGAGCATGTGGCTGTGTGCCAATAAAACTTTATTTAGAAGTCAGACACTCTATCGTAACTTTTCTATTCTGGCGATGAAACACTACGAAGTCCACCTAGAGAAAGAAGGGTTTATTTAGGCAAGTAGTTCCAGAAGGTTAGACCCTTTGATGGTGGAGGCAAGGTGGCGGTGGCAGGAGCGGGGGTGGAGGTGGGGGGTGGAGGTGGGGGGTGGAGGTGGGGCTGAGGGTTTCAAGTCTTGAAGCAGGAAGTAGGAAGCAGGGAGTGCCAATTGAGAATGGTTTGAGTCTTTGAAACCTCAAAGCTGCCCCCAGTGATGTACTCCCTTCAGCAAGGCCACACCTCCTAAACCTCCCCAGACAGCGCCACCAAGTGGGGGACCAAGTATTCAAGCATCTGATTGTATGGGGACATTTCTCATTCAAACCACCACAGACAAGGAGTTAGACTTGGTCTGTGGATTATAGTTTGATGACCCCCGTCTTAAATATTTGCCACCAGAAATAGTGGCCAGGCTGTTCAGATGATTTCTCAGTGGAGTGATTGTCCTCTCCAAATATCTGAGAAAGTTCTAGATTTGGATTGCGGTACAAAACAAGAACTGAACCCACAGCCCTAGGGGTTGAGGTATGTACCTGGAATGTTTTGGGGGCCTGTTAGTGATGTGGCTTGACTCTGCTTCCTGGCAGCATGTCCATGAACCTCCATGTTTCTTCCTGGCACCACAGGACTCCTAAATGGTACAGGGTCCTCCCTCTTGGACCTGTTTAGGGAGAGAGGCTTACGCTGGAGCCTGAGCCTGGAGATTGTTTTTGGGACCCCATTTGCCCACCTCCAAGTTGCTGTCCTTCCTATTCTTAGTCGTTTATAGAAGGAATCAAGCTCTCAACTCTCTTCGACTCCAAACCCCCCAACACTCTCATCTCTTGTCCTCGGGCCCTCACAGTATTTTCTTAATGTGGGATAAACTAAAAGACATCTAAAGGACTTGTTCCAAGTTAAGGATTTAAGATCATATTACTTAATCCATTCATGGACTGGAGCCCCCATGTACTGAGCTAGTGACCACAGAATAAGACTCTAGGTAGAGCAGATAGGCACTGGACTCAGCCATCCAGACCATCGGAGGCTTGGCGTGTCCTGTTTTGATACTCAGGAGCTTTTCAAGCACGCTAAAAGATTCCCCAAATGTCAAGGGGATGTGGGAAAGCTAATGAATACAGTGGTCAAAAACAAGACCTTGGTAAGTGGTCAGCCATCGAAAGGGGTGTCAGTATGTGGCAGATGGGGGAGTCTAGAGCTTCACGCTGGGCATAAGGCTCTGAGCCAGCACTCAGCTCACACTCGCTAATGGGCAGAAACAGAAGAACTTTCCATGTTCTGAGTCACAGTGCTCCACGGTGACCACCCACTACCTTTGGGGTTTTTATACCTTTGTTCCCTTCCCCCGCTGCATTGTTTCCTAAGACTTGCATGGGTGGGCACTCAGTTCCCCACAGAGCTGACTCATCTGGCCCTCCGCTGTCAGGTTTCAAACAAATATAATTAGAAAACCTACTGGTAGGCAGAGCGAAGGTTGCAAGCTGAAACCCCTCATCAGAGAAGCAGAGTGAGTCATGACTGCATGAGAAAACGGTCGTCTGGAGCTGTTCCCAGTGGCCACTAAAGGTAGTACCCCTGGCTAGTCAGAGACCTGGGTGTGGCAGGTGAGGTGGAGGGGCGTGCGGTGTGGGTACCTCAGGGGCTTCTTCTTCAGTTTCTTTGCTTCTTTCTCTCCCCACGAGAATTGCTGAACAACATGACCTAATCTCTCTCTGTAGCTGGAGGTTGAAGGCGCTACAGCCCAACACTTATTAGCCCAGCTGAGCGATACCGAGGCATTGTTCTGGTACACAGAAGAAATGGCTTGGTCGTTGGACTTGCTTTGGAACATGGGGGGCTCTCGAGGCGTGCCTTACCTTTTCTCTACAAGGTGTAAGACATGACCTCGTTAAGTTGACTTAACCCGACACACAAAGAACTTTTCTTTTTTCTTTTTTCAACCTTTAATCTTTGAGTGGAGTTTTCTTCTGAATTGACCAGTATAGCCTGGCAGTCTACTTTATAGTCTATAAATGGCTCAAACTCTTCAGGACAGATGTAGTCTTAGTCTTCACTGGGAACGTGGCCTTGGAAAATGGCCTAGGCTGTTTTAGTTCAAACCAGTTTTCCAATGTCAAGGGCCCGGATGCCTCCCCTGCTCATTTATTTACGTTGGTATCTTGTTCTGCCACCATGCTCCTTGTCCCATGATGTGGAGGAAGCTAAGTCTGTCGCGTTTTAATCATTTTACCACTGCAGCTGTCTGAGATAATTTTTTAGAGAGATGGTCTTAGCCGATCTTTGTGTTTCCCTATGGATGGAATTATGTAGCATACTTGGCCTATGTTACTTAAACTATAGATTTCTTTGTATTGGAAACCTAGACTTATCAAAATAGGAGACAATAAAGAGATAGCCTTGAGGTAAGCCCGTCAATAAACGTGCACTTGATTTCACAAGGACTATGAGAAATCCAGTTTGCCTTGATAGACCTATTAACCCCTTTACTAAACAGATATATTAATTTGCTAATTTTATATATTATCAGTGCCCAGAATTGACGACACGTATTTGTCTTCTCTTCCCTAGCAACATCCATTTTTCACCGTCCATGAAGCCAAAGCAGCAGATGTGGCGTCTTTCGTAAAACTGATACTCGGGGACTAAAAAGCCACGGACTTGACTGGTTGACCCTACTGTGGATTGGTGGGTTTACAGGGCGAAGTGAGTTCACCACAGCGCCAACAGAAAGTCATCTTGAGATCATTGAACCCTGCCTCTCTGAGGGGCTTCCTCTCCCTGTTTTTCTTTTTCCTCTCCGAAGGGGGCCTTGGAATCTCTAGCGTAGGCTGAGCTCTCTATATGGATGAAATATGATAGAGGCTTAGGACTCGAAAAGGTGATAAAATATTTAATGGCGAGGCATACGAGGAGTCCTCAAGCCTCTGGGATCTCTCGTGTTCTTTACAAAATGAATGCATTGGCCCTGGTAACAAGGTGCTACAGTAGTTGACGAGATTGTAAAGTAGGTTCGTAGCGTATCCCACTTATTTTAATATTTATGTTTCAGTGCTTGGTTGGAAATATTCCATTTTTATGCAAGAAGGGAGATACAGAGACAAGGCTGACTTGGCAGTGTTTATAGGGCTTTTATTTTTTAAGTTCAATCATGTCTGTGGTCCAGAGGAAGTTATTTAATATGCATCTTTAAGAATATTATAAAAAAAAAATCTCAAGCAAAGGGGCTCTTCCTATGCACTGTGGCTTGCGGCTGTCATGGCGGCTGCTCCCGACCGTCAACTCCACCGTGGGTGATCACCGAATCTTTTGAATGAACTGTCAAAGTTAATGCTCCTCACCCCACCTCCCCCAACGTTGGAAAATTTGAAAGTCACTTGTTTCATGGCTCAAAGAGTAAAAAAAAAAAAACAAAAAACAATGGTTCTCTTCAAATTCGTGGTATAGTATTAGTGGAAAAATGAAATTAATGAGAAGTAATATGCTTTTTCTATTTACCTATCTCTCTCTGTGTATGTGTGTGTGTGTGTGTGTGTGTGTGTGTGTTGTGTGTGTGTGTCTATTTTTATAGGTGTGAGTACATTTGTTAGCCAAGTCCTACTGAGTGGCGTCTAGGAACACCTGTATTAGTTGGAAGGTCACCTGTCAGTCCTGAGAGGAGTCCTGAGAGGAAGCTCGCAGAGGGAAATGAGGCTTTCTGCTTTCTCCTCAATGGACACGCCCCAAGGCCTGCTTCTGTCATGCGCGTACTGTCCTGCTTTGCTGGTTCGTTCTCACGTCCCAGGAAGAAAGAGGCCTTACCTGTTAGAAGGGCTGTGATACGAGAAGAGAAAGGGCAGCAGTCTTTGATGAAACGAAAACTGAATGAAGAGCAGCGCCTTGCGACAGACTGCCGAGCTGGCGTGGGCTCAGACCACGTATTTTTCTAGCAATGTGGAATAGCTCGTTCCACTCTCAAGCTCTTGCAGGTTGACCGAATTCTTGTGATTCAAGGCATCGTGAGTTCTCTAGTTTAAAATTATGTGGTCCGAGTGGCAGGGAAAAGGTAGATATTTGCTAAAAAGGGGGAGGAAAAAAAATAACACTGCTTTTTTTTTTTTTTTTTTTTCCATTCCCTTCCCTGACCTCTTGGAATTCTCCCTTCCATCCCGTCTGGTTGTGGAAGCATTAACAGTACCGTTTCCATTGTGTTACTGGTATCTTCAGGACTCTCTTCCACAGGACACTCCAGCATCTCTTTTATGGCCTGTTTTGAGGGATACCCATTGGCAGGGCTGAGGAGATGGCTGTCAGCAAAAACACTGGTGTCTCAGGCGTGAGGACCTGCATTCAGATTCCTGGAACCCACAGAAGCCTGACCTTGTGGCGCAGGCCTATAAAACCAGTGATGGCGAGGTCCGAGGGGGAGACAGAGAGATCTCTGGAAGCCTATGGATGGGTTAGCCTGGCCTACATGTTGACATTCCAGGCCGGTGGGAGACCCTGTCGCCAACAAAAGGTGGGTCGCTCCTGATGACAGATGACCTTTCCAAGTGTGTTGTGAATGGTTACAGTGTCTCCATCCCTCCAAACACCCCTCCACCTGGTACCGGTCCAAGCACAGCTTCCTCTGCTCTAAAGACACATCTGTTTTATTTATTTCTTACCAGAAAGGTGGTATTATTATCCTTTTGATACTGCCCATCCAGTTTCCCACCCACCTCTCTAAGTCTGACAGTTTCCTTTCTTTGACATAGAGAGAAGTCACATCTGTCTTCCTGCCTGGGGCGCCTTCTTTTTTTTTTTCTTTTTTCTTTTTTTTCCGGAGCTGGGGACTGAACCCAGGGCCTTGCCCTTTCTAGGCAAGCGCTCTACCACTGAGCTAAATCCCCCAACCCCCTGGGGAGCCTTCTTACAACTTCTAGTGAAACTTCTGGTCTTTCTGGTCTGGATCCGATTACTCTTAATCACTTGCCTACTTTGAGTCACTTCTAACCAAGAGCCGGTTGTGTGCCTGTGTGCCTGGGCTGTTAGGTCCGGGAGCCCAGGGCAGGAACCCGTAGTGGGAAGAGCTGCTAGTTCAAGCTTGGTACACTTTGGAGCCATTTAGGTGCCTGTGTGGGTACAGAGACTTGGAATTGATTGGTCCAGGTCGAGATGGGGAAGTAGTACTTGAAGGTAAGAAAGAAAGAAAGAAAGAAAGAAAGAAAGAAAGAGCGAGCGAAAGAAAAGGGAGGGTCCTCATGTGTTCCTAATGCACACCAGGGTTGAGGGCACTTAATTAAAAGTCAGACTGAAATGGTCCCCTGAGATGGAAGAGAGTACAGATAGATGTAGTCAAAATGGGTCGTTGTTCCTAGTCCTTGTCTATCTTCTAAACCTAACAAGAATTTGCCTATGCCAAAGTTTCCTTATTTATGGTGCCTTTGATGGGTTGTCTTAGCACCCCCTCCCCCTTTTGTGTGTGTGTGTGTGTGTGTGTGTGTGTGTGTGTGTGTGTGTGATGCTGTAGACCAGGATAGTGAATACTTCAGCATATCAAACAATTAGGCCCAAGATGCTTTGCAGCAGTCCTTTGAAGACTATCACTCAGACATCAGTATTTCTCCTGACAACTCATACTATATCAGCCAGCCTACAGAGTTATTTTAGCACAAGGCTTGTGGATGCTGGGCATATGCAATGCTGAGATTTGCTCAGTCTTTGACCAGCGACTTTGAAAACTGAGTTCTCAGTCACCGAGCCCTGCCGCTCCGTATTGTTTCCTTCTCTTTCTTGTTGGTCATCTGCGTTTGCCTGCCTCCTTACTTATGAAGGTAAAGATCGAAGCCATTCTTGGGTGTTCCTTAGCTGTGTGCTAATAGATTTCATAGTCTAGAAACAAAACAGATAGAGCTAGGGAGATGCTTAGAAGGTAAGGGCAGCCTGGAAGATCCCTGAAGCTCATTGGCCAACCATTGTAGCAAAGCTATTAGCCTCAAGTTCAAAGAAGGAACTTACCTCAAAACAAAACAACAAAACAAAATACAAACTTGGAGAGAGATTGAAGAGAGACCCCTCACACTGACCTTTAGTTTCCACACAGCCACATACATATGCACTCATTCACACACATGTGCTCATACCCACACCAAAAAGTACATACAATACACACACAACACACACACTTCACACATACACATTTTTTTTTTCTTCCAGAGCTGGGGACTGAACCCAGGGCCTTGCACATGCTAGGCAAGTGCTCTACCACTGAGCTAAATCCCCAACCCCCACAATTTTTTTAATGCAACAGTCAGAAACAGTCTGTGCAGTAGAGGAGACTGGTACCAAGACAATCACTTTTCTCCATTCTCCTAATAGACTTGACCTAGTGTCTTATATAATCACAGAAGACGTGGAGAGGGGCTAGGATGTCATGGTTTAAACCCCAAAAGGTCTTCATTAACCACAGGGTTTCATTACCTCTGTTCAGAGTAATCACTTCCAGGAGTGTTTAGGAAAAACAAGTTTCTTCTGTTTTAAAAGAATGGATATCTAGTTCTTAATTCCCTTTTTACTTTTTTGGGGCTTGGTGTGGTTGTTACTTTCTCTGACTTTGACAATCAGATTTGTGTATTCACACAATTCGTCAGAGTTGATATTCTGCTAGCCAACTGAAGAGAGTTTCTATTACACCACACACTGAGTGTTTGTCAGAAAGCCTGAGTTTAAGGGGATTTGCTGGTTCAAGGAATCTCCTACTTTTACGGAGGTAGCAAGTGAAATGATACTTGGATAAATGTCACCTTCATGGTCTTTTTTTTTTTTTTTCAAACTTTTCAAAAAGGAAGAGACACTTTTCTGTCAGGCTGTTGAAGATAGATAGACATTGTGGTTGAAGAATGCCACACAGTGAATCTCTGAAGAAACAGTTACCACACCAGATGAGCAGACAAACATTTCATTTGTTTCATTCTGGAGATGCCATGGTTCTCTTTCCTGGGATCTCTATTCATTTAAAACACTGTTGAATGTACTGACAGGCAAAGATAGTCTTTGGTTTTCCTCTCCTCCCCTCCCCTCCCCTCTTCTTCCTCCTTTCCTTTCCTCCCTCCTCCCCTCCCTTTCCTCTCTTCCACTCCCCTCCTTTTCTTTTCTTGAGACAGGGTTTCTCTGTGTAGCCCTGGCTGGTTTGGAACTTGCCCTGTAGACCTGGCTGGCCTTGAACTCACAGTGTAGATCCGGCTGGCTATGAACTCACAGAGATCCACCTACCTCTGTCTATTGAGTGCTGGGATCTGAGGTGTGTGGCACCAGTACCTGGAAGTTTTCTATGGCCTTAATTGGTTGAATTATAATTACCTTGGAAATATATTGAAAACTAGAACTTTTTCTCTAGGACAACATATGGCATGTAAGAACTATCAATTTTGAAAGCACTTCTTTGTTGGGGGAGGGATGGAAGTTTATGGGCCTTATAAATCAGTAGACTACTATAGAATGTAGATCAATCAACGTTATAGAATGTAGGACTGTGTCGATAAAGGCCCAGATAGTACATATTTTTGGCTTTCTGTTTCTTTGGTTGTTATTGTAGTATCTTCTCAGCTCTTCTGTTGAAATCTGAAGACATCAGAAAATGCCTAAATGAGCAAAACTGGTACCTGTGCTACAATTAAACCTTACAAAACCAATCCAGGGGTTGTATTTAGCTCACAGGCCATGGTTTGCCAATGCCTGTCTTAGACGGTCAAACACAACATTTTGTATGATTGGGGTTTTCAGCTCCATATTTGGATTAGCTCCTGAGGCCTGTTAGGAAGACAAATACAGGAAAATAAAATCAGAAAACACGGGAGGACTTTATTTAGTACTATGAATGTTATCTGTTCATTTCTCCAGGGAAGTATTTATTATTCTAGAAGGCGACGGAACAGTTTCCTCAAGGTTAAGTGATACTCTCTTTATTACTACATAGTTGACATCATGACTTAGGTTAGTTTTGGAAAGGCTCATTCTTAGATATTATTTGTATCCTTGTCTCTTAGCCTCTTTACATTTTCTTTTTCTCTGCAGTGGACTGTTCAAGCAAGACAAATCATAAACCCAGATGCTAGCTCTTTTGTTTCTCTTTTGTTTTCAGAACTACAGTGGACTCGTGAGACCAAAGTTGGTGTTAGAAATAGAAGGCAGACATGATTCTTTTATTCTACTTTAAATTTATGTCTATGTCTGTGAACATGCATTTCTATGTGTATAAGTATGTGTGGATTGGATCTCCTGGAGCTTGAGATACTAAGCAATATGAGTTGGTTGATGTGGGTGCTGGGAGCTAAACTCAACGTCCTCTGGGAGATCTGTAAGTGCTCTTAAACTACTAAGTCATCTCTTGATCCTATTTTATTTTATTTTATTGGTGTTTTTGAGACAGAACTTATGTATCCCAGACTGACCTCAAATTTGTTATGTAGTTGAGGATGCCCTTGAACTTACAACCCTATTTCCTCCATCTGCCAAGTGCTGGGATTATGGAGTACACTATCACATCTGGTTTTATGTGGTGCTGAGAATTAAACCCAGAGCTCTATGCATATTAGACAATCACTTTACCTGCTGTGTTACATTGCCATTACCACTCTTACCCACTAGGCTACATCAGCAGTCCAACCTCTTCAGAAGTGTGCCCAGCTCACCCATATACTGGTTTGTTTGTCTGTTTCCCTGAGCGTAATCTGAGGTAGCTTAGGGTCTAAAGTCCTCCCGTGAGTGGTGAGCTTAGAGACTTCCTGTTTTCACTGTGATTAAACTTGAGCTGACCATTTCAGAGTTCTGCCTCTGAACTTGGGTGGGGCACTTTTCTTACTGACCCATTAGTATATTGCTGATTTAAGGGACCTGTGCAAAATACCACCTTTCTGATGTGATTTCTCTTGGGTTGCCCCCCCAAACCCCAGTGAATTTCTGAACCTTAGAGTCTGTTGGGTCCCTGTGTACCCAGAAAGCTATGTCATCGTCTGTCGCTGTCTTTTTACCATTTGCTCTAAGACAGTGGTCATCCAGAGATCTTTGCTATTTCTTTTATCATCATCAGAACTGGACACATTTGGAAGTTATAGTGTCTTTATTATCTACATGATATCTACATTATCTGTATCATCTAAATCTCAGTGACCCATTAAGAGGACCTATTGAAATGTTTGATCAGGTAGTCTATCGAAAAGAACTTTTTTTGTTACACTGGGAAAACAAAACCTGTCTTCAAGAACTTTCAGAGCACAGCTCTCTTTTCATGGGAAGCATCTCTCCACCAAATCCAGAGAGGACCTTTTCTGAGTCTCTGCTCTTAACAGCTATGCAAATATCCTCCTCCCACAGCCATATTTTTGGAGACAGGGCCTTGGTTGGTGGTTTTCTTTGCAGTTCCTGACCCAGACTTCACTCTTCAGGCAAAATTCCCATAGAAATATCTTCCTATTCAAAACTAGGAGGGGTCTAGTTTAAAAAGATACAGAAGTCAAATTCAAGGACTTTGTAGTAAGGAAGTTGTGTTTTGTTTGTGTTTTAATGCAAATGTGCTGATGGAGTTTGCACATTTCAGTGATTGGAGAGATGGCTCAACAGGAAGAGTACATCAGGTCCCCAACACCCACATGGGATGGAGAGCTCACAACTGCCTCTAACTCCCCTTGCAGGGAATCTGATGTTCTTTTCTCAGGCCTTTTCTCAGACTCCTCAGGCCCCAGCGTGAGCATGCATGTGGTGCATACAACTTACGCAAATAAACACACGTACCCATTCAAAAAATAGTTCTTTAAAAGAATTTACATGTACATAGCCTACTATTGGGACTCTCAGAAATTCGTGACCATGGGTGTCTTCATTTGAACTTGGCAATTGGGCCCCCCTTTTGAGGGGTGCTTAATCGTTATAATTTTAGAGATCCCCACTGGTTTTCGTTCTTATAGTTGTCAGTATGGGCAGAGTCTTGCTTTTGTGAGCAGTAAGCCCATCATGCTCCTTCCCTTCCTGTAGTCGATACTTGTGTCTGTCTGAGGCTCAGGGTCTCATTCCACAGACGAGCCTTTTGTGGCATGGAGAGCAAGGACAAGTGCGTGTACTAACTTGTCCCTGACACGGCCGTCTGTGTCATCTGCAGATTAAGGCTGAGACCACGTTCTATGTCTTTCTTTCCTCATGTGTCTCTTGTCACTCTGCCTTGGTGTGTCATAGATGACCCAGGCTGGCTGCATTCTTGTGTGAGCGCTTTTACATACCATAAGTCAGGACGGTTCTGCAGCAGTGAGCCCCGTCACTCTAAGCTCTTAAAAGTATCCCAGAGAATCTTTAGCTAGCTCTCAAAGGAGCGGGTGGACTTCTGCCGTATTGAAATGTGCTATGTTCTGGTTGAACCTCCTCTCCCCCATCTCCCTGTTCCCCACTGTTGCTTAAGCCCTTCTATCCCCCAGTGTTTCCCCTTTTACTTTTGTATTATTTGTTTTCTATCATCATTTCCATCCCTTACCCTAAAGCCTCTTTTTCGTCCTCTCATGTGCCCATTTCTAGTTTCCTGGCATCTACACGCACTCCCTCATTCACACGTATAGAAAACGAGGAACCAGGGTGCACACAGGAGAGGGAATGTGAGATATCTCTCTCATCTTATTTGTCCAGGTTCTCTCACTAAATGTTTTTGAGTTCCATCCATTTCCCTATACATTTCGTTTTTCACTATGGCTGACCCAAATCCCATTCACATGTGTACCACCGTTCATTTTTTCTTCACTAGTCGATGGCTGATTCCGGATCCTTACTACCGTGATCCCAGCAGCAGTGGGCAGGTGCCTCTGTGGAGGGATGAAGAGTCCTTTGCTCACCCTCATTCTTTCAAAAGGAGCCACCGGATTAGGCATTCAGTCCCCTTAAGTATTATGTATCGGCACCCGTCCTTACATCCTGTGAATTTTATGGGCGGCGCATTTCGTTCCATAACTACGATTGTTTCTTTTCCTATGTCACGAAGCCAACTTTATTTGCAAAGCGTGTGTGTTCTAGAGGAAGCTCTCGGGGCCAAAGCAAACATGACTTGGTGTAAGAATGCCTACGTGTGGACGACTGTTCTTGGTGCCCACCCAAAAACAGTGACAGGAGATACTAGAGGTCCACCCCTGCCTTTGAATTCCCAATTCCAGCCCCCTTAAATTTCGTGTGTGGAGAGTTTAGAAGATGAGACCGTGCTGGCCTCCCCACGTAGACTCCCATCTTTCTGCCACATTCCCTACGCTGCTGACTATCCTGGGCTAGAATCACCTTTTTCTCTTTGTGGGTTCCAGGATCATTTTCTTTACATGAGGCAGGCTGAATCATAGAACATAGAATTCACTAAGAGTTTCTTTGCAGGAAGGGCCTCCTGGAACGTTTCATGCCTTTGAGGTAAGTGTTCGATTTAAGTCTGGGCCCTCCGTTCTCACCTATGATCTTCAAAAGTGATGGAGTTGTGGGTGTAGGCTTCACGTTGTTTTTTCCTCAGTGGAAACAGGCAGGGCTGATTATTTCCCCCGCCCCTCATTGCTGTATGGGGAAAGGAAAGGAAGGTAGGAATATCAAGTAATGACTTCCGCATAGCCTTGGGATTGTGTGTTACAAATGGCCATTTTGTTGTACAGTCCATTACTCTTTTCTTTGCCTCATGTCCGAGGTGGCCTAATATATTCTTGTGTTAGCTTAGCTTTCTTGTCATCCAAGTTGGACATAGTGGTTGGGTTTTTTTTTGTTCTTTTTTTTTTTTTTTAAATTTAACAGCTTGTTGAAACTGGTAATATTATCTCCAAATCAAGGCAATAAGTAGTTCATGTGTAGGACCTGAGGTAGATATAGATATATTCATTGATGTTGATAGATGATAGATGCTTACAAAACTTCCAGGAGTATACCTACTTGAAGGATGATGTGGCCTTAAAGACGTCATGTATGTTTGTAACATTTGAAATAGCCAAATAGCCTGGGTTGTATTCTGGAGAAATCTATATTTCACTGCAAATACCATTGATAAGGGCTGTGTAATAGCCTAGGTGACTGACTGGCTTCTGTCAGTCATCAAGACAGGAATAATTTGCCAAAGTTGGGTGTTTTGTCTTGTGTAAAGGTCATAGTATGGTGGAATTCCTATCGCCAGATCTAAAATGTGGAACATCATCTTCCCCTTTCTGATCTAAGAGCACATGAAGTGTATGTTTTTTTTTGTTTTTTTTTGTTTTTTTTTTGTGATATGCTATGAAGAATTTCTTGGAATCCATGCACTGGACCAAGGGAATGGCAGCAACGTTAGGCCAGTGGGAGTTATGTGGCTCTCCCAGCTCCTCTCTTACCACCTCAAAAAAAAAAAAAAAAAAAAAAAAAAAACCAGAGAGATGAAGTCAAACTTGAATTTTTGTGCTAAGGAGGAATGGTGGTCTCTCTAATTTCCCATCTCAGGATGTTCTTTAGTTCCTCACTGGTGCCCAGGAGGATGGCGGATGGCGTGAGCTGCTGATATTGTCACTTTTCTCTGGATGAGTGTGTGTGTGTGTGTGTGTGTGTGTGTGTATGTGTGTGTATGTGTGTGTAAAACTTCACACCCCGAGTGTTGTGCTCAATGTCTCGTCAATTTGTGAACTGACTCGAACAGTGGAGAAGACAGTGAGAAGGGCGGAAAGCAACTGCCTAACCACTTTGTTCTATCACAGTGCTAACTGTGCTTCCAAAGCTGGGACGAATAATATCAGCGTTCAGGAGGGATGCCCTGGAACGAAATGGTGTGTTAGCTCATAAGGAAATGTACAACTAATAAAAGGCATTTAAAAAAGTGCAGTGGGTCAGTGTAATCCTTGAATTGCTCATGAGATGTGCTCTAGGAATGCGGTCCTTAGGAAATGACCTGGGGGAGTGCAGATGTAACTCAGGGTGAGGGCCCCTGTGTAGCCTGATCGAGGCTCTGGGTGTAAGCCACCACAACAAGAAGCAAAACCGAGCAAAACCCTGAGGTGAGAGTATTGCCTGCGTACTTTAACACCCTCCCTCATCCTTCGTCTGGTCCTACCATGCCGCTGTCGTTTTGATTTTTCTTTCTCTGATTTTTACCACAACCAAAAGCGATGTAAGGAAGGAAAAGTCTCATTGGGCTCATAGTTCCAGGTCAGAGTCCTTCAGTGAAGGAAGTCAGGGCTGGGATCCAAGGCAGAAACATGGAGAGATTCTGCTGACTGGCTCGTTCACTGGCCCATGCTCCGTTGGCTTTCTTATACAGCCTAAGACCACCTGCCTAGGGAATGGTGCCACCCACGGTGGGCTGGGCTCTCCCACATCAATCATAAATCAACACAGTGAGCTAGGCTCTCCCACATCAATCATAAATCAAGATGGCCTCTCACACAGACCAATCTGATCTGTGTAATTCAATTAATGTTACCTCTTTCCTGGTGACTCTAGGTTGTGTCAAGTTGATAGTAAAAATTAACCAGGACACATCCCACTCTCTAAGCAGACCAGAACACAGCATAAACTACACAATAGAGGGGGAAAAAAGAACCCATTCCATTCATAATGTACTTCATGCTCAATATTCTTGTAGACAGCCTTGGTTAGAAGAAAGGGCCATGATCTCATGATTAAAATCAAACGGCTTCAATGAAAAGACTTAAGACCTACTCGCTTTTCTTTTCTCCATGTTCCTGATGCCTTTGGTATTAGGACATTTCTGTTGTGAGATGTGGCAGTACCACGAGTGAGCTGGTCAGAGAGACGAAGAAGAGAACGTTAGTATAAGTAACTAACTTATAATAACTGGTTGTGTCTGCAAACTTTTCTGATTGGTCTTAGAGTCTAAGCCCTATTTGATTTATATTCACCTTAATGTGGTTTGAGGAGAATGGCCAGGATGAACAGTTAGAACAAACCGGTCACTGTGTCAGTAAGTAGACATCCACTTCTAACTTGTCTCTTGGTTAAATGTGTCAATGTGAAATCAGGGTTGACAGACTTAAATGCACTTCAAATTGAACCGTAGAAGTACATCCTTCCAGAAATTAGATTCCAAGGTGGAGGGTTCTCTGTGCTCACACATGTCGCCCAAATGACTTTCTGATGACCCACCTAAACTTTACAATCTTTCTCCCAACAGACTGCTTTAAGACAGAACCCGTTATCCTTACCAGATAGACCTTCGACTCCAGAAGTAGAGAGAGATGTGTGGATGGGGTAGGGGTTTTGATTCCTTTTCTCATTGTGATCACTAAATACCCATCAAGGGGAGATTTAAGGGAGGGAAGGTTTGTTTAGGGTCACAATCCCAAGACACAGTCCACCATGGAGAGGAAAACATGAAGGCAAGAACAGGAGGTACCTGGTCCCATCATGTCTGCCTCTAGGCAAACAGCAAGGAAGACCCTCAGATGTTTCTGGTATTCACCCAGCTGCCTTCCTACCATCAAGGACACTGGTTCTTAGCTGTCTTTCTCCTTTTTCTTCACTCTGACCCAGTCCATGGAGAAGTACTACTCACTTAGTGGGTAGGTTTCCCCAATTTAGATAATCTAAGCTAGACAATCCCTCCCAGACAAGCCATGAGGGTTTTTTCCTTGGAGATTTTTTTTTTAATACATCCAGTCAAGTTGACGATTGTCTTTGAGTGTCATTGAGGGCATAGTCAAGCTTAAGATTCTCAGGCACCATCTTCCAGGGTCTCTATTTTATCCCTTACTCACAGCCTTCCTCATCTTCACACTAAGAACTCTTCAGATCTGAGACTACTTCTGAAGGGTGTAACATACCTTTCTTCTTTTTTTTTTCCTCTTCTTTTTTTTTTTTCTTTTTCTTTTTTTCGGAGCTGGGGACCGAACCCAGGGCCTTGCGCTTCCTAGGCAAGCCCTCTACCACTGAGCTAAATCCCCAACCCCTTTTTTCCTCTTCTTTTATTGGATATTTTCCTTATTTACATTTCAAATGTTATCCCCTTCCCCTCTCTCCCATACCCCCTTCCTCCTCCTCCTGCTTTTATGAGGGTGGTCCCACTCCCACCCACTCATTTCAACCTCAATGCCCTGGCATTGCCTTACATTGGGGAAACAAACCTTCATAGGACCAAGGGCTTTTCCTCCCATTGATGCTGGACAAAGCCATCCTATGCCACATATGTGCCTGGAGCCATGGGTCCCTCCATGTGTACTCATTGGGTTGGGTGGTTTAGTCCCTGGGAGCTCTGGTCGGGTCTGGTTGTTTGATATTATTGTTCTCCCCTTCAGCTCCTTCAGTCTTTAACTCCTCCATTGGGATCCCCTTGTTCAGTCCAATGGTTAGCTGCAACCATCCTCATCTGTACCAGTAGGACTCTGACAGAGCCTCTCAGGAGACAACCGTATCTGGCTCCTGTCAGTAAGCACTTCTTGGCATCAGCAATAGTGACTGGGTTTGGTGGCTGCATATGGGATGGATCCCCAGGAGGGGCAGAGACAGGGTCTTTTATTGACTTGGAACTCATCAGTCACTGAGTGCTAGGGATTCATCAACTTCTGGCTCCCCAGAGCATGTGCTACTATTCCTGACTTAAAAACAATATTTTTATTGTGTTTTATTTATTTGTTTTGAGGGCAGTGGGCAGGTGTGCCATGCTATGCCCGTGGACAGCAGGTAACTGCATGAATTAGTTCTCCCCTGCCAGCCACCATTCGTGGCCTGGGAATTGAACTGTCTTCAGGCTTGGTGGCAGACACTTACTAGGCAAGCATCTTCCCACTGAGCCATGTTGGGACTGCCTTTCTTACATGAGTTCTCAGATGATGGTAGGGACACGCAGGACCTCGTGCAGACAAGGCAAATGCCCCTCTGAATGAGTGCTCTCTGTGACGCTTACTCTCTCTCTTTTGCTAAATCCCCAGCCAAAAGACACCGAGAAGAGTTTATTAAAATGCGTGATAAAAGTAGTTTCTATTTAATTATAATCCATGACCTCACACAATCCAGACAATGCGATCTGATTGAGGGTGAGTTAGCCACCGCTTTGTGAAGTCAAGCCATAACTGGAGTTAAACTGACAGGGGAGAGAGTGAACCGTCGACAGGAGTGACTCACATAACTGTCTGTGTTTCCCCACCACCCCAGATGGCCGGGGTTCATAAATACTTGCTGAGTAGGCGTTTTCTCCTCGAGTGGAAATAGCTTTATTTATTTATTTATTTATTTATTTAGTATTTTAAAAATAATATATTTTGAGAAGAGTTTGAGAACACACGTGGGGAAAATAGATACCACCTCCTATTCTGAGTTAATTGTTCATGAATTTTAAAAGTACATTGTTCTGCAATTGGCCTCCACACCTACACACTCAGAAGAGCCACGGGTATTACAAATCTTTGCGGACTTACATTGTTGTTGCTGGCTGTATTAGCTACTTTTCCTCACTGCTGTGACAAGATAACTGAGGGAACAGCTCACGGGAAGGTTTATTTTGGCTCACAGCTTGAGGGTTCAATCCATCATGGTAGGGAAGTCAAGGCGGCAGGCACAGGAGGCAGCTGGTTACATTGTATCCTCTGTTAGGAATCTGAGGGAGGGGAGGGTGCAGGTACTCAGCTCTCTTTCTACTGAATGGGAATTCAGTCCAGGACTCCGCCCTGAATGTGGGTGGCTCCTCTCTTCTCTGCTAAAGCCTTTGGGAAATGCACACCCAGAGGTTTGCTTCCGTAATTATATCAACTTCTACCAACCTAACAATAAAGATTAGCTACCACACCTGCCTTGAATTCCTAATTACATTATATGCTTTTGTCAAGTCATTTTTAGTGGCTGAATAATATTCCAATAGACACATGTGTCCATACATATATGTTTAACCATTCCTGTATTAATGAAAAATTTGACTATTCCATTTTTGTAATGGTCATATTCTTATATTTTATAGGGCTATAGAGATGTTTGGAAGACCCAAAGGATCTCCTCACTTTTCTTCAGGGCTGAACATCAGCATAGTTTTACTTACTTGTCTCAGCACAGCCCTCTCTTTCCATTCTTGTCACATCCCCACCCACCTTGACTCCACCTCCAGCTCCAGGCTAAGAGTTGCCAAAATTAGGGCTTTGTGCTCCTGGAACCTGCTTGCTTGATGATGTCTTGGTGGTCCTATGGGTCTCTCTCCAAAACAAAATGGAACAAGTGGGATGGGGTTCAGGAAAATGTTCACCTCAGAGGAGAACACTGTTAAGGAAAAGCCTTTTAATAAGCACAGGGCATAGAAACACGGAATTGAAGTCTGCTTCTAAGAGGAAAAGGCTTTTTTAAGATTTTTATAATGAATGTCACTTTAATACTGATAAACGCACCCTGTTTCAAACTTTGTCCTGTCTCCCACTTTCCTTCTCACCACAGGATGATAGACTTACAGATGTGTGTTATCGGGCTGTTTTGTTTTTTGTTTTTTGGTTTTTTTTGGTGGGTCCTGGGGATTCGAACCCAGCTCCTCATGTGTGTGCAGCAAACGTCTCACCCACTTAACCATCTACCCAGCTCCAAGTCCACAAAGCTCTTAATAATGCTACAGATAAAACCCTGCACTTAGGACAACACTTACAGACACAATGAATGAGTGGTCAGTGGTCACCTGCAGTTGTCTGCCTTGACTGTGTCAGTAGAAACTGTGTCCAAGGGCACTGTCCTGGAGTTTGTCCTCTGTGCCCCTGCTCATCAGCTGATTGCTCCATCACCTGGGAGCCTGTCAGCAACACACTCAAGGCCGTGGCGTTAACACTATCCTGCAGGGATTCCTATCCGAATCATTGTTGAAGAAGCATCCATCTGTTTATCAGACCAAAGTGCAGAGGTCCGATATAGAATGTTACTGTAGTGCTTTTGATCTCTACAGAGAGAAGAAGATGCCTCTAGA
Organism: Rattus norvegicus; assembly: GCF_021556685.1. Taxonomy (NCBI): domain Eukaryota; kingdom Metazoa; phylum Chordata; class Mammalia; order Rodentia; family Muridae; genus Rattus; species Rattus norvegicus. The sequence goes on from NC_141543.1 coordinate 101,813,035, forward strand.
ATGATTCTGAGACATAAAATACAGTAACTATATTGGTCAGATGGATGTAAAGTATATCAGACAGAGGGGATATGTGTGTTCAGGCATGTTTAAATCTATTGGTACTCCTAGATCTGGTTATACACAGTTTCTTCTTGGCTTCTTGTTGTCGTGTGTGTGTGTGTGTATGTGTGTGTGTGTGTGTGTGTGTGTGTTTGTGCATGTGATGATTAAAGAAGAGGTATCATGCCTCAGTAGCCATCCTCAGTTTGTTTTGAGACAGGCTCTCACCTCCTGGGACCTCGGATTGCCAGTTTGGCTGGGCTGACTGGTCAGAGAGCCCCTGTGTTCCTTCTGTCTCCAATCCTCCAGCTCTGGGAATACAACCGTGCATCACCACACCAGGCCTTTTTAGATGGCAGTTCTGGGACATGAATGTATGTGTCCATCTTTGCAAGGCAAGCATCTTTCCAACTGAAGTGTTTCTCCAGTCCATGTGGTACAAATTTTGGAATCTTGAGAAACAAGGGGTAGGGAGAAAGACCCCCCCCTCTTGAAAACATAGTTGTGCCCATTGTAGGTAAAGAAAGTTACTCCCCAGATTCCAAGTGGAAAGTTAGTGAAGGATCCAGAACATGGAGCCAGCCTCAAAGCAAAGGAGGTCTAGGAGAGGGTGTCTACGTGGCTCAGAGCAAGACCTCAAAGGATGTTGCCTTGGCCAGAAACCTCCTTGGCAAGTGCAGTCTCCCTGTCATCCAAGGAGGGACAAGGGGTTGACTCAGAGCCTAGCGCTATCTGCCCGAGAGTAGTCAAACCATCTCAGAGCACTCAGTTTTCCTATGACCAAAAACACCAGCCAAGAGGGAGGCAGAAAATTAGGCAAGAACTTGCTTGACCACTTGACCTTTTCAACAGATGCACAGATGTTTATCGGGAGTGAGGCATCTTTCTGGATCTCCCACCCCTGCCCCCACTCTCCCCAATTGGCAGCCAGGAATGTCAAGCTGGTAACACCATGTGCTTTAGATGAAAACCTCTCGCCAGTTCACAACTTCTACCATAAAGTGACTAAGTCAGTCTCACTGGGCAGATATGGCCTTTGGATGTTTATCCTCTCCTTGAGCTGACCAACTGGCTTTTAGGACTCCTTTGCTGAATCCAGTGAGTCATCTGCCAGGGATGAACTTGAAATAGTGACTTGACAGACCCTAGAGCTCCCTAAAGCAGCCCAGAAAGCAGTGTAGTTGGTTCCAACCAAACCCGAGGGCAAATGGTGATGTCAGTTTGCTACTGAAGAGGAACACGGATCCCCTTTATTTATGGAAGTAATGTTTTGAGAATAAAGGGGGTGGTTGGTAATGTTAAGGAAACACTGTTTCCTGGGCACCATGATCTCCCGACGCTTGTGGTAGTACACACAAGATCTCCACAACCTCCAGCCAGAGTTCCAACAGACAACAGAGAAAGTGGTCAGTCACCCCCCACTACCAAGGAACCATCAGCATTCGATAGCTTCCTTTCATGGTGTGACACTGATTGGCTGACTACACACTACAGTAGGTCCCAATCCCCAAAACAGAGGTCCCAGTCCCCAAAACAGAGGTCCCAGTCCCCAAAACAGAGGGTCAAGGAAACCTGTGGAGAAAGAAGGAAAAAATAATCTCAAAGTTGGTATGGGAAAGTGTGGGAGGATCCAGAGAAGTGGGAATGAGAGTGGGGTGTGCTCAAAATAAATCACATGAAATTCTCAAAGAATTAATAAAAATTTTGCAAAAAAAAAAAAAAAAGAGCTCGTGAGTTTTATTTTTGGCTTATCTGTGCTTGAACACAAAATACCCATGATTCATTGCACACTATTGTGGGATAACATCAGTTGAAATATAACTTGGTAATGGTAACAAAAAAAAAATGGGTAGTTATTTCAAAACAGTGAAAGCAGATGAAATAAACTGAGCAGGTGTCAGCATGGATACCAGAAAACAGGTTCTACTTCGGAGCCGTGGAGGCTGGGCAAAACTCTTTGTCACCAGTAGCTACCAGCAGCATGATCTCAGACACACGCAGTATTAGGGTTCTCTAGGGTTCTCCGGGGCAACAGAACTCAGCACGAGCGCATACCAAAAGGGATTTGCTGGATTGGGTTACCGTACCACCGGGTGTCAGGATAATAATACTATAGCTATTTAGAGACCTTGTATTAGATTACATGTCCATAAATATAAATATCCCATACGACGACAACGTGCTTATCTAAATATTGTCTTTCGGTTACTTGAATGCTTTTTCCAGCAGCTATAATTAGATTTAAAATGCACATAAAGTACAAATAGCAGCTTCAGATAGGAAGGCTTTTCACTTCAGACCATCCAGCCCTTTGTGTCACAGCAAAGCTTGTCCTTTGATCGGCTGAATGTGTAGGAGTGTAAAATTGAACCAAATCTTAAAGTCCACAGTGCTTCTAGTTTCCAGTTGGGTATTAGACCACAAGTCTTCTTCTCTTATTCATGTAAATGGAAAAGCCGACATTTTACCTCTGCACACCTTGTTTTAGGAGTTGAAGACACAGCCGCCACAAAACAGCAAACACCGCGCATGTGCAAACATTTCGATCACGTGTGTTGGGCTCGAAGTATGCTACTTGAGGCAAATAAAGGGCAGGTGACGTGGCTTTTAACTAGGCCGGGCTGCAGAAACCAAGGCGATCTTTCAGTATTCGAGGCCAGGAGAAGGTACAGATCTCTGGGAATTAGAGTTAGGTGGTCGCGAGCCACCCAGTGGCTCCTGGGATCCAGCTGTGGCTCATTGCAAGAACAGTAGCGTCCTTAACAGCTGAGCCATCTCTCCAAGCACTCAAGCAATTTTAAATGAAAAATCCTTCTAATTTATCAAATGCTAGAGAAACTAAGCCACGTGGATTTGAGACTTAAAAAGCCATATTCCCGTTGTTTTTCTACTTTAAGAGAAGGATGTGAGTATATGTTCAAGTGAAGCAGAGGCTGTTTGGTGCCATCAGACATAGGTAAGTGTCTCGGTTTTACTCCCTGTTCGTCTCTGGGGTTGTGGATACATTTTTCCATATCTTCTGGGTCTCGGCTTATTTTTTTATTATTTATTTTTATTTATATGAGTATACTGTAGCTGTCTTCTGTCTTCAGACACACTAGAAGAGGGCATCAGATCCTATTACAGATGGTTGTGAGCCACCATGTGGTTGCTGGGAACTCAGGACCTCTGGAAGAGCAGTCAGTGTATTAACCACTGAGCCATTTCTAGCCCCAGAAACTGATGTTTTAGGGGATCACCGAGTACTGGTACTTTGGGGCGATCCCATGCTGCAGAGTAAATCACCCAGCAGATTCTAGGATGGTCTGGCCTATCCTCACCAGCAAAACTGTACAGGCATGGGGTTCTGAGTGTCACGTGATGGTCAGGTGCATTCTAGGGGCCACGGGGGAAGATCACCAGGGCTTCAGGTCTGGGCAGGCTTTAGAGTGGCACCTCGTTTTGCTCAGTTAAGGTCAGAAAGAATCGAGGCTTGGTCATGACCGGAGTCCGAATAGGGCATGGATGGTGGACCAATAAGAGAGCAGGGGGAGGGGCAGGCAGTTCCGGCAACCTGTCTGTACCTGTGCATGCTTGGTATTATTCGAGGACTGTGGTAAAACAAAAATGTGGGTGTCTTAGTTACTGTTTTATTACTGTGGAGAAACACCATGACCGTGGCAATTTAGAAAAGAAAGCATTTAATTGGGGGCTTGCTTACAGAGGGCGAGTCCATGATTGTTGTGAATGAAGCATGTGAATGTGCATGAAGGCAGACAGGTAGGCATGAGGCATGCATGGCACTGATCCACATGCGGGAGGCAAAAGGGGGGAGAGGGAGGGGGAGGAAGCGGGGGAAGGGGAGGGGAGAGGGGTAGGGGTAGGGGGAAGGAGACGGAGAGAGAGAGAGTGAGCGCGAGCCTGCCAATACACAGGCAGGCAGACAAGAGAGAGACACAGAGAGACAGGCATTGGTTTTATTGCCGAGCTGGGGAGACAGGATCAGACAGTGACCACATGAAGTGAAGCCCGAGAAGCAGCAGCTGAAAGAACCAGGCCCGGTGGTCATGGGAGGGAGCTTTATTCTTTAAGGACATGTCAAATACCAACTCACCAGCATTCAGAAATGCAAGTATACTGAATATCAGGATACTTGATATGGTAGCCCCCCTTACCCGTACTCTCTTTGGTGGTTCCAGTTGCGCACCATTCGTGGTGGCCTACAAACACCACACAGAAGCCCGCAGAAGTAAAATGGAACACATTTATGCCCCAAGCTATTCTTCAAAGTAGCATTATAAAACTCCAGTTTTCCGTCCCGTTGGATCCATGAGTTGGAAGTTTATCCAGTGCGCGTCTGTGGCGTGGATCCACTTGGAGGCATTTAGCAATTGCCTGAGGGATCAGGCTCAGCTCGGGGTCTGCATCTTTAGAAGTAGCCTGATGTCATAGGGGCATTGTAACTTAGCCACCTGACGACCTACAAAGATAGGCTTTAGCACAAGAAGAGTTACTGTAGGATTGTGTTATATTTCAAGAGAATGTGAGCATGTTCGCTTCATTTTTATTACAGTACATTGCTGTCTGTGTTATATTCTAAGTTATTAATAATAACTAGTTGATGTTTTGTAAATTTAATTTATAAGATAGGCTTACTATGTGTATACGGATGTAGGAAGAAACATTATATATAGGGTTTGATCTATACTACTACAGCAACAGGCATTCACTGGAGTTTCCCCTACATATAAATGTGCATGGGGACATCTGCGCCTTCTCAGTTCCTTTAACACGTTTCAATGGCTGTCATGATGCATCCAAATTGTCCAACAGCTGACTGGAAAATCTGGGGGCTGAGGCAGTGGTGGTGGGAGGTGGGGCTCGGTCTGCTAAGGGCACAGTCTTGTCCTGGGGAACAAGGGGAGACAGTTTCGAAGTCTCAGACGGGTCTGGCAGTAAGTTAACAAACATCTCTCCTGGTCAGAGGAAGTTAGTGGAAATGTAAAGTTAATATCTTTTGCATGTGTGTAGCCAGCTCATTCAGAGTTAAACGATGCCAAATGTTCATAGGGGTGTGTGTATGTGGTGGGGGTGGGGTAGGGGGAGGGCTGAAGGCAGGGAGAGATGGGAAGCTGGGGATGGGCAAAACTCCATACAAACTCTCCATTTACTCCATGGTAATCCATAAAAGGAGGTTGGGCATTCTCCTATGGAAAGTTCAGAAGCAGATGGAAATATTTTATGATATATAATACGTGGGCCTGTAACATGAATTTCCACTTTCCGCACAGGGGCAAACATGCCGGTTTCCGCGTTAACTTTCCTAGGTCAGCAAAAATTGCAAGGTGAAATGGCATTTATGTGACATTTTCTAGAAGCTCGAGAATCGGCTGCCTGATTTCCTGTGCCTTGGCTCTTCTCGTTAGATTTCCAAGGTTCTGGTCTGTCGCACATCAGATGGTTGATAATCTTACCCTTTTGCTAACAATTCAGCCCCTTTGGCAAAGCGTCCCCCAACCCCCGGCCACTCAGAGGCTTATACGTTTTGAGGAAAGAAATGCCTGAATTCATAGGAGATGGACAGCCGCCTCTATATCTTGTTTATTAAACAGCTCCTTCCACGTCAGATTGTAGAATTGTCACTTGTAAGCTGTCTTTTCATTGAAATCACACTGAGAGTGTAGCACATCCGTAGGAACTAGGCAGCAGGGCTAGCGATCATGGATACAATGGAACAGTTGTATACACCATTTTTTTCGGACCATCTTCACCTCAAACAACAATGAATATTCAAATTCATCATCCATAGAATCACTTTGCAGGTCCCCATCTTTGCGCATGCCCTTTTGCAGGTCCCCGTCTTTGCGCATGCCCTTTTGCAGGTCCCCGTCTTTGCGCATGCCCTTTTGCAGGCTCCCAGCTTTGCGCATGCCCTGTTATGTGGCACTCACTGAGATATATGCTGTCCTCAGCGTTGGTGTCCCTAAGCTCATTCCCTAAGGGAGTTCTGGCTGGTGTTGAGTACACAGCCCTGGGGATCATTCAGATGAGGGGGGCTGCCACAGTCTTGTGACTCATCTCTAGCTTCAAAGGGGCTGTGGCCTCACAAAGTTAAGTGAATGTTGTGCAGTTTGTGTGTCCAGCTGTTTTATTAGAGAACCTGTTGGGGGTAAGATCTTGCAGTTCATTTAAAAGGCTCAAATCCGTGACTTTTTTTTTTTTTACTATTTATACATTTTATTAACATGTTCGATCTTGTATACTGATTACATGGCCTACTAATATGTAAGCATCTATAACAACTTCTCCACAAAGAAAAAGATTTTTACTCACTGCCTAAATAGTCCCTATGGCTTATGTCCCTATTACTATTTTATACTGTATTTTCACATAGCATACTAACACATGATAATTTAATGTTTCACACACTTAATACGTTTGATATGTAATTTATATTAACAGGAATTGTTTTATAAAATGCTTGCATTACATAATGCAACAATTATATACTCGCTATTCATCCCGCATAATTCATATTATATAAGATTGTACCTTATGATAAATATATTACTGTGGTTCACATAGGGCTTGTATTGTATATACTGATGTATCACTATTTGCTTAATATGTAATAATATATAGCATGCTGATGTAAGTGAAGGTAGAGAAGAGTTAGGAGTTTGAAAAGATTTATTTATCTTTATTTTATGTGTATGGATGTTTTGGTTGCAAGTGTGTTTGTGCACCATGTGCATGCAGTTCCCAAACAGGCCAGAAGAGGACATCAGATTCCTCTGGGCTGGAATTACAGTTGCAAACCACCAGCTAGAGTCTGGGAACGAAGCCCAGGTCCTCTGGAAGAGCAGCCTGTGCTCATGACCACTTAGCTCTCCAATTCTCCAGGGCTGCAAGGAGTAAAATTTGACAGAAGAGGAAAAAAAGAAAACCAACAGCAGGACATGTTTTCAAATATTTATTATTATTTTATATTTATATCTTAAAACGTTTATCATTTTTATAGTTTTGAAAAAATTTATATTAATGTTGTGTATGGTTGTAGATCGGAATAAGCCCCAAATGCTAGCACAGTAGAGGCTGAGAAACCATTTACATTCATTAACTTTATTTTAAACTTCCTAGTTTTAAAAAAAATGTCTCTTGGACATTTCCATGTGTATTTTGATCAATCCACACAATTAGTGGGGGTTTTATTTCTTTTCGGTTCCTTTTTTCTCTGATCAATATCTCAGTTACAGCTGCAAACTCTAACATTTTTTTTTTTTTTTTTTGGTTCTTTTTTTCGGAGCTGGGGACCGAACCCAGGGCCTTGCGCTTCCTAGGTAAGCGCTCTACCACTGAGCTAAATCCCCAGCCCCTAACATTTCTTTCGTGCGGATAAATGAGCTCTTTTAAAATGACTCCTAGATTCTCATAGGCCGCCTCTCCCTTTTTAAAAGTAGAACATCTTAATCGTTTATTCAAAATGTCTGTGCCATCTGAATTCCTTTAAGTAGCAGATAGCACAAGAAAACATTTACAGTTCTCTGTTTTCCAAATAAGGCCAAATTTATATCGACAACTCATATTCTGTGATTATACTGCCATGTCTGATACTACATTTTGGAGAAATGAAGCGCCATTTTATTTTGGAAGTTTCCATTAGAAGGCCTCTTTCAAATGCAGTTAAGAATTTAGTCTTGGGTTGGGGATTTAGCTCAGTGGTAGAGCGCTTGCCTAGCAAGCGCAAGGCCCTGGGTTCGGTCTTCAGCTCCGAAAAAAAAAAGAATTTAGTCTTTTGAAATTATTTGAGTGTCATAGTGCTCATTGTGACAGTCTGGTAGTGTATACACACATTTTCCATGGGTGATAAAGTTGAACAGAATGCATTGACCGGGAGGCGTTTCAATTGGAAAATTTCAATCCCATTTAAAGTGACCACAAGGGGGCAGCAAAACACACTGGATTCTCTTTATGGGTCTCGGCAAGAACTTCGGTAAAATCCGGCTAAGGCAGCTAATGAAGGAACAGAAATGCCAAATACAGTGGGGCTGTGGTGTGTGTGTGTGTGTGTGTGTGTGTGTGTGTGTGTGTGTGTGTGTGTGTGTGTGTGTGTGTGTGTGTGTGTGTGTGTGCGCGCGCGCGCGCGCGCACTTTATGTCCTAAGATAACTGAGTCTGGGAGACACCAGCTTTTCAAGTGTCTTTGGCAGAGATACTGGGGGCTGGAGAGTTGGCATTAGTTAGCCTTTCAGATTCTATTCCTAGCATTCACATGGAGGTTCACAAGTATCTAGAACTCCAGTCTGGGAGGGTCTGAAACCAGACATGTGTGTTTGGTGCACCTACATTATTTTCAGAAAGCCAGTCATGCTAGCGAAATAAAAATAAATCTTTAAAAGAAGGTCCACCAGGGATCTATATACCCTAGGAGGGCTCAAACTTGACGTTAATCGTTCTGTTTTCTAGTGGATCAAATTTTAAGTCCTTCTTCCTCCTCCTCCGGTTAGAATTTCGGTATATTTACTGGGAAATAATAACAGGGTCAAAGTCGATCAGATTTAACGTTCGAAAAACAGGAAACAGGCTTGAGCAAGACGCTGCAGTTACTCACGAATCACAGCTACGGGTCACTTTTAAAGAGGAAGTATTACAAAAACGCTGATAGAGTCCAGGGTACTGGGCGACTTGGACGATATTGTTGGACTTTCTGCTGCGAGGCTGCACAGCCTTGAGAGTCTCTCTTCACCTCTTAGGAACCTTAGCTGTTCTCCTAGCAAGGAGACAATAGGCTGTTTTTACGTCAACTGAAGCAATAGTTCATCACCGACTTAACTCAATGTCTTTCTTTAGGTAAGACTTCAGCAAACATGGCAGCCATTAAACTGTTACAATAACCAACTGGCATAGGTAATCTCAGCTATTATTTCTTGGTGGCTAGTGGGTGCTTTCATTTAATCCTCATAGCCAGCGTGAGAGTTTTATTTTTTTTTTTAATCTTCTTTATTTTTTTTTAAATTTCCATCCCTTTTCATAGATAAGAACATTGAATTTCAAAAAGGCTGTGATTTGAACCCGTGGGTTTCTGCCTGCTCCCTGGTGTTCTTTCAACCACATTTGGGTACATAGCCTACCGTCTGCCACCCTTCCCTCAACATACACACTTCCGGTAACTTCTAACGTCGTTTGAACCTGATGATGAGCCTTAATAATGATTCTGTAGTTTGATAAGGACAGTAGTGGATGCGATCCGATGGCTTTTCCTACACTCCTACCAAACTCAATAGAGGATGCAGGGAGGGAGGAGGTGGGCTTTCTGTCAACTGGGAGTAAGCAGGAGCTATTCAAGTATTCCAATTCTAAACCAGCCTCTACTGGAAAACAATCCCAGACCATGTACTTTATACGTGGATAAGCCTCTTCATGTAGATGTCTCCTCCAAGCCCCTCTCCCTGACCCCAGGAATCCTTGCCTACAGGAACAAGAGACTGTTGGAGTCACTAGGCTCGTCATCTACTGTGAAGACATTACATGGGCGTCTAGAATCAGTGTGTGTTCCTGGGGTCTTGGTGTCTACACAGTAGATGCATAGAGCTTGCTTCACCCAGTCTTGATGTAGTGTGATGTAAGCTTCTTCTCTTCGTTGAAGGAGGCAAATACTGGCTGGACCCTGAGCTCCTGGGATCCGCCTATCTCTGCCCCCATTCCTGAGATCACAGAAACGTGTGGCCGTGCTTGGCTTTTTGATGTGAGTGCTGGGGAATCCAAACTCAGGTCCTTGCACTTACACAGCAAGTGATTTTACTTATATAACCGTCTCCCCTTCCCCCCAACGTCCCCTGCTCCCCACCGTCTGCTTGCTATTTCAGCCTGTGAGACTTATTTTTATTATTGATCTATGAGCATGTGTGTCCAAGTGCGGGCTGTGTGTGCAGAGGAGGCCAGAAGAGGGCACCAGATCTCCTCTGGGAAAGCAGCAAGTACTTTTATCCATTAAGCCATCTCTCCAGCTCCTAGCTCGCTCCATTTTTATAAGCAAGATCCTTAGGTGAAAATTCAACGTAGGGACATGTTCACAGAGAGTGAATAAATCCAGAAAGTCATTTATTTGTTCAATCGGAAATTTACCTGCATAATCCCCTCCCTCAAATTATTAGAATGATGGGCTGGAGAGATGGCTCAGCGGTTAAGAGCACTGAGTTCCTGAGTTCAAATCCCAGCAACCACATGGTGGCTCGCAACCATCTGCAATGGGATCCGATGCCCTCTTCTGGTGTGTCTGAAGACAGCTACAGTGTGCTCATATAATAAATAAATAAATCTTAAAAAAAATTACCAGAAGGACACACTAGCCTGTCCCACATGGTAAAGTCCCCCTGTCAAGTGAACCATCAGTTGGTAGAGAACCAGAAAGTAGGCTCAGACGTTCTTTCCTCCCCTCCTCTTCCTCTTCTGTTGTCTTTTTGTCTTTCCATGTCATCTTCTCTTGTTCTTTTCAACCATTCCTCTACCTGCTGCATCTCCTCCCCTCTTTTTTTTTTTTTTTCTTTTTTTCGGAGCTGGGGACCGAACCCAGGGCCTTGCGCTTGCTAGGCAAGCACTCTACCACTGAGCTAAATCCCCAACCCCTCCTCCCCTCTTTAAGAAATGATTTCATTTAAGACAAGGCCACAGGTGATCCAAAACATGCATTCACCCTCTCCTTCGGGGATGACGTAAAAGGAAAAAAAAAACGGGGTGAAATAAGAAGGCGAAAGGTTAGAATAGGTCACTTCCAACTTGATGAGAGCCGGGGTTTTTGAGTAGTGACTCTGGTGAAGGTTACTAATGGTTGTGTGCACATCATGGGGGATGGCATGGGCCTGCTTGGATTTAAGGACCAGCATAAGGAGGTGTAATTATGGAACCAGAGGGATGCATGGTGACTGCCCAGCAGCCTGGCACGTCAGCGAGTTTGCCGAGACCTTCAGGCTTCAGACATGGCTGTGTTGCTTAGATTCTCCCTCCTTTGGTGGCCTTCTGTATTCACCGAAGGCAAGGAGCACCTCGTCAGGCCACCGGAGAAGAAATACACAACAGGATAATCTGGACGTCCTGGGAGGAACGCCTTTGGCCCAAGAGTTGAACATATCATTGAGGCCTGACCTGTGAACATCAAACAAAAGTAAATGACAGGAAGACAAAGAAAAAAAAACTCATCAATGTTGATGGCGGCCAAATCAACCCAGATCCCAAACCAGCCGCTGTGTCTCAGGAGGCAAGACTTAGCACGGCTTTAAGAAGTCTACCTATAGGGGCTGGGGATTTAGCTCAGTGGTAGAGCGCTTACCTAGGAAGCGCAAGGCCCTGGGTTCGGTCCCCAGCTCCGAAAAAAAGAACCAAAAAAAAAAAAAAAAGAAGTCTACCTATATAAAATATGCAGAGAAGCAAAGAGAAGAAAATGAAACTCACATTCAATTCTATCATTCAGGGTTAGCTATGAACATTTTGGGGTGTAGATGTTCAATATATGTCCGTCCGTCTGTCTGTCTGTGCTATTATCATCTACACACATTCAACGTAATTGAATACAAATTACAGAATAGAAATGGTTTTTGCTTTTGTTCTTCTGAATAGGCATTCCTTACTATTCTAAAATTATTTATTAATGCTAGTACAATTATCACCATCATCACACCATCACCATCATCATCACCATCATCACCATCATCATCATCATCATCACCATCATCACCACCACCATCATCATCATCACCACCACCATCATTATCATCATATCATCATCATCATCATCATCATCATCACATCCTAAGTGATTTTTTTTTTTAGCTATTGAACCATCTTGGCAGCCCACCACCCACTTTGCCCCTGAGACAGGGTTCGTCCTCGTAGCTCCCTGCTAACCTGAAACTCACTCTCTAGATGAGGCATAGAACTCAGAGATTTGCCCATCCCTGCTTCCCGAGCGCCGGGATTAAAGGTGTGCGCCACTGTGCCCGGCAGACCCATCATCTTTTAAGAACTAGAAAGTAGGCAGGCATAGCACCGTATGTTTATAATGCCAGCACGGAAGAGGCCAAGGCCGGAGAATCATAACTTCAAGTCAGCTTAGGCTAAATAACAAATCAAGATCACTTTCAACTGCACAGTGAGACCGTGTGACAGACACGTACAAACAAATCAGGAAGTCTGTGATATCATGTATGTGTTAATTGACTGTTATTGGATGTGAGGTACTTTATAATTCTTTCGCTTTATATATATATGGATTATGTAACAATAACGTTCAAGGGAAAAGAGGCCACCAATTTGATAGGAGGGAGTGACATGGAGATGAGGAGAAGAGATATGGGAGAAGTTGGAGGAAGGGACAGGAGAAGGAAATGATGTAATTGTATTCCAATCAAAATAAATAAATAAATAAATAACATTAAAAATGGTCTTACGTTCACTGTTGGGAAGCTCTAGGACTATTCTATTAGGGTTTCAAGGAGAAAGCCCAGGGCCGGCAAGATGTAAGCTCCAGCAGCTGTCCAGAAGAGGAAGAAGGAGAAGAGAAAGAGAGGGAGCAGCGCTGTTTGAGTCAGGCATGGAGGTGAGAGTCAGGTGGGGAGAGATAGCCCTATGGCTGGGAAGGGAGCATCGGAGAGAAGGTGAGAAAGCCCAAAGTACCAGAGAAAGCACACTCAGGCTCTGGCCAGCATCTAAACGGCAAAGACAGGAGAGAAGAGGAAAGACCCAACAGAACCCCACAGTGACTCTGGGCCAACTTGTCTCGGCTGGGACAGTTTTTATACCAGTGCCAATGTCCGTTTAGGATACACTTGAAGCTGGGCCTCCGTGTGGAAGTGTCAGAACATTTTGGAAGCTTTTCCTTTAAAATATACCCAGATACCAAAAGGTCTTCACTGCATATTTTCCAATCAGCAACGTATAAACTGCTCAGGTCCTTACTCTTCCTGAAACATCTCAAACATGGATTTAAAACCAAAAAGTGATGAATTACTGTGCTCTAGCTTTTCCTAATTTCCGGGTTTCTTCTTAGCTTCAGGTGTCAAGGTACTACAGTCTAGAGTCACCTCTGAACAGGAGTCTCAGCTGAAGAACTGCCTGGATCGGATTTGCCTGTGTGGGATTCTCTTGATGTATTGGTGAAGGAGAGTCCAGCCCACCATGGGTGGCACCACCCCTAGGCAGGTGGGCCTGGACTGGATGAGAAAGCTATCGGAGCAAGCAAGCCAGTAAGCAGTGCCCTGGCCCCCTTTGTTGTTGCCTGAGCTCCCACAACAGAAAGCAAAAGAGAGTAAGACTCTAATGCTAAATTCACTCATTCCCAAATGACTTGAAGCCAGATGCAGTGCAGAAGAAGCCCACAGAAGCGGTCATGCCAACGGTATTGTTCAGTTAAAAGAAAGGTCATGTCTTTCTTGCTTTATTCAAAGGCACAGAAGCTGGCTTCCTTCCAGGTGGGATATCCTGATTGGAAGTTAACTCTGACACTGGCCCTCTGCTCTTTTCCTTGGGATCGTTTCGATACAAGCGATGTCTACACGTGCTCGTTTGCACACACAATACACTGGACACAGGATCCATGTTAGTCATCCACTGTGACTTCGGAGTTCCAGGGCAGGGGGAGAGGAAAGAGTCTGAGAAACTTGGAAGTTCTTCCTGGTAAGCCTAGATCAGAGATCAGTGTTTGCCTCGTGAGCAGCTGTTGTGTTAATTACTCACGATGAGTAATACATTTTCACAAACTCTCCAGTGCTGGCCAGCAGTGTGTGAACACTATACAATATGCTTAGGTCAAAATCCTCATTAGACCTTTGACAAAGCCTTCCAAATATTATCTTACATTCTCGAAGCTCTTCAGAGCGGATCAAATGTTATACAGATGAGATCATGCATGGTGGGTGATCAGACTGGAGGGTCCCTCAAGATTTCTACCCGTGTGTGAGTAGCACTCGTCTTCCTTCTGCTTCGTTGACTTTTGATGTTGTTTGAGACAAGGCCTCTCTGGGTAGTCCCGAATGCCCTAGAACCCCTAGTGAGTTTCCCAGCTCAAGCTTCTCGAGTGCTACGATCATTGTTTTATGTCTATTTACTTCAAGATTTTATCCATGTTTTTAATTATGTGTTTAAGTGTGAATCTGTGTGTGGGTCTGTGCTCACGAATGTAAATGCCACCAGAAGCCAGAGGGTGACGTCAGGTCCCTCAGATCTGGAGCTACAGAGAGCAAGCAGTAAGCCGGCTGATTCGGTGAGTGGTAGGAAGAAAACTGTTGTCCCTTGAAGAGCAGTGTGTGCTCCCGATTCTTGAGCTATCCCCCCAGCCCTCCCCCCGTTTTATGTTTATAATTTAAACCCTTTTCTTAAAGAGACAAAGTTAAACCTTTTATCACTTACAGCATTCAATAAACTAAATGATATCATTAGTGGTCATAACACATCTAAATAAAGATAAGACCTAAATGTCTAAACTTGCAGCATAATGCACTTTCACTCCCTGCCTATCCCCTGTTAGTTTTGGGTTAAAACATCATCTTTCGGGCATGACTGGAAATGTAAAATGTGACATCCTGGCTCCAATCCAGTGCAAAGGGGAATTTGAAGAGCAGCTCACATAGTTGGAATTTTCCAGCCTCAGGCACACACTTCCTCTCCTGACCACTTGTGCTCCTTGAGGGTGGCTAGTAGTAGCACAGGGAAAAAGTTTTCTTGATAACTTAAAACCACATGGTACTTTGGGATGTTTTTGGATGAAAAGTTCAAGGAGATGATTGATTTTGTAACCGTGGATTGTCGCAGGCGCATTCTAGACGTACTACATGGTAGTGGTGACGTTTGCACGATCGGCTTGCCAGACGAAGCCCTGTGGCTTACTAACGTTGTTATGCAACCATGACATGGGGAAACCTAGCAAACGGGAGTGAAGAGTACAAAGACATAGGGTTTTTCTGTTGCTGTGTTTGATCCTACTTTGAGTGGCAGCATTCTCTTTAAGTTTTACGGAGAGAACTGTCAGTTCTCTCAAAGAGATGGCAGTGCAGAGGACCACCCCAGGACATTTTAGAGAGCAGAGGGACCTTGAGATGGTCTTTGAACAAAAAAGTACTTTTTAGATTCAGCAACAAACCCCTCTTGACCTACAGAAGTGGATGGTTCTTGCAAGAGCTGGGGGTGGGTATTTGGTTAAAATGAATAAAAAAAATAATTACCCCAGTTGGTCCTACAGGTTCAAAGTAATAGCTACAATCTGGAGATTGACTCAGTATATAATTACTTGCTTTTCCTCTGACATTACAATAAAACAATGTATCATAATCCCACCAAATTAAACAATGTATCACAATTCTACCAAATAAAACAATGTATCACAATTCTACCAAATAAAACAATGTATCCTGAGCTCGAAAGTCCGTGTTACAATCTTAGAGCACAAATCGCTGAGGCAGAAGGCAGAAGGCAGAAGGAGGCAGGAGGGGGTCGGAGGGGGCAGGAGTGGGCAGGAGGGGACAGGAGTGGGCAGGAGGAGGCAGGAGGATCATGATTTCTAGGATAGCCTGGGCTTCAGCATGAGACTCTGCCCCAAACACAAACAAACAAAAGCAGCATTTAAACGCCACAGTTAAACGGGGATGAGAGCTCTATCAAGAAGAGAGGCACACGTGGCGTGCTCTACACAGGTCCCACACCCACGGTGGGTGTTTAGTGGGTTGCTCATTGTGAGAACCTGCCTTGCTCAGAAGTAAACATTGCAGCAACGGCTCGTCAGAAGTCCTTCACAGGAGCTGGAAGCATTTATACAAGCAGGGTATCTATAGTTGCCTTTGTAAGGACTCAAAAATGGCCTCGGGACTCCAGATGACTGTGCACAACTCCAGCATTCCTGCCACATCTGCTTGTCCTTGTAGATGTTTCATGCTCCTTGGGCATTTGAGTTCTCTGCTCATAGTCTAGTAATTCATACATGTATTAAAATTGTTGGTAGAGAGAACATTTGCTACCTCTGGATGCTCTTCCCATGTTGGCATCCCTGGAACCACTTTGTAGTTTAGATTGCTGTGCATCCTGTTGGATGGATAAAATCTTTGTATGTGGTCCCTTTTCTGTAGGTGGAAGCTTAGATCTTTCTGATGCTGCTTGTCTGAGGAGAATGCTGCAGATTTTAGCATCAGCAGAGATGTTACACGAGGAATGTTTGAAGCCAGTTAGCTCGTCACCAAGATAAAAACTATCAAATACATTGTAGAACCCATGCTTAGGTAAGGAATCAGCATTGTGCTTGCTATGCAGGGACAAATGGCTTTTGTACTGTGTTGAGGGTCATGTGTACCGCTGAGCATTTATACTTATGCCACAGACAGATTGTATCAACATTTTAATGATTTTCCTTTCCTTTTGGTAAAACTGAGGTTAAAAATAAATTTCAACACACATTTTAGGCATTGTGAGGATATTCTGGAGCATGCACACTCTCCTTATGTCTCAGTGTCTCACAAATTAGTAAAACCATACAATCTTGTTTCTCACAGCTCAACTGTTATTTTTTTTACTCTCTAATTACAAAACGATTTTTTAATATATGAAATTTATAAAAAGTTGATCATGTCTTTCCCCTCCCTCAGTTCCTCCCAGATCCTCCCTTATCTCCCTACCCACCCAACTTTGTGTTCTTTCTCTCCTTAAAGCACCTCCCCAAACCCAAATGAAACAAAAACAAAAATCAAACAAGAAACACCTCCCCCACACAAACAAAGAAATAAAAATAAACAAGCAAAAGACCAACAAGGAAAGAAAAAAAGCTCAAAGCCAAATGAAACAAAAGGTCTACAAAAATACCTCACTGAGCTCATGTTGAGTTGGCTTTCTATTGTGGGCATGGGGCCTACCCTTAAGTGTGGTTAATACACCCACCTAGACTCTGTTGCAGGAGACTAACTTTTCCTTTGCAGGCAGGTGTCAGCTGCAGATAGCTTCTTGGTTAGGGGTCCGGGCTACATTGAATCTGTGTAGGCCCCGCGCATGCTGCCAATCTCTGTGGTGTCTCTGGACAACAATTCTGTTGGTACCCAAAAGACACAGCTTCCTTGCAGTCCTCACCACCCCTGTCTCTTACAATCTTATCACCTTCTCTTCTGCGGGCTCTGAGCCTTGAGGGGAGGAGTTAGACAAAGACACCCCATTTAAGACTCAGTCTTTTAAATGTCTATCTTGCCTTCTTGTGCTGTGATGAAACTTGGCTGATATGGGCTCTAATATGTGTATACCATCTCATTTGCAGTTATAAGGGCCAATTTTAGGGCACTGGAGGAATCTTTAGCAGTCATAAGAACTCTCATTCCATTCCCAGTGCCCATGATGGGTGGTTTCACAACTGCCTCCAATTCCAGCACCAGGGGGTAATCTTTAGCCTGTGGCTTTTATAGGCAGCTGTACCTCCCTCTCTGTCTCTCTCTCTGTCTCTCTGTCTCTCTGTCTCTCTGTCTCTCTGTCTCTCTGTCTCTCTGTCTCTCTGTCTCTCTGTCTCTCTGTCTCTCTGTCTCTCTCTCTCTCTCTCTCTCTCTCTCTCTCTCTCACACACACACACACACTCATAATTAAAAAAGAATACAAATAAGTCTTTTTTTTTTCAAAAGACTGATTTCACTCCAAACATCATTAAAAGTACCAACCAACTCAAGGGGTGGAGGTGACTTGTTATAATATTCTTCATAAAGAATTGACTAGCAGAAATGACCAGGTTAAAAAAAATACTCTTTATTGGTAGACTTTTTTTTTCTTGTTTATCAAAAAGGGAGAATTTATCTCAGACCAACTAAGATTGTTCAAGGTGGCATCATTCCAGAATGACCCAGTGACCTGTACAGGGAAACATTTCATTTAGGGGACCAAGCTGTTTCCCATCATAGATATTAGGTGTTTCACAAGAACTGGGAAATACTTGTCTCGTTACCGGGAGATTGGTTACTGATTCCTTTTGAAACAGAATAAAGGATTCAGTTCAGGGTATATGAGAAGAAAGAATACAGAGGCTGAAGATTAATTATCTCAAAGGGTAGAGTTTATCTGGATGTCTGGTCTTGGGAATGTTGAACATCTTTCAAGGCCACTGACCAGACCCTCTGGGTAATTGTCTTTAATTTTTGACACTCATCATAGAGATAACTTAGGTTGCTTTGGAAATTTGATAATGGTATGTGGTGCATCTGCTTATCTGGGCAAGGAGATTTTTCGGGGGGTGGGGGTTCCGTGGAGTCAGTCCTTCTGAACGTGTGGTTTAGATTGTACTCTCACTTCCTGAGCACTGCTGGACATCTTAACATCCTGGGGAAACTTGCATAGAAGCTAGTGAGTTGGCTCTGTCCCTAGCAGAGAGGCAAGGGATTTCCAGTTACTCAGGCTTAGGAAATAGAACGCTCTCGCTCACACAGCACCGAAGTCCAGCATTGCAAGGGAATCGGCCTTAACCTGGAGGCTTCGGGTCAATTAAAAGTCCGAGCAAGGGACACAAGACTACGTGTGACTTAACTCTGTTTATGGTTATGGTGCCTTTTAAATCGTGCACATCCTTCTGGGGATATAAAAATGAACAATCAAAAGTTTCTTAAATAAAAATTATTAAAATAACAATAATAAAAGAGAGCGTCTCAACTCTCCCACCCCATCCTTCTCTCTCAACAAAACTTTCCCTTTATCTCTACCTAAAATCCCCAAGCCAGATAACAGTCACGACTGTGTCCTGTCTTCCCAGAAACCTCTGCTAATCTGAAGCTCTGGCCTTGGCCTTGCTGAGACTTGACTCAGTGCCATTCCTCTTGCCAGTGTTCTGGGTTCCCCCTTATAAGTTTTTTCCTTTTTTTTTCTCTTTTGGTTTGTTTGTGTGTTCCTACACTTGCTCTTGGCCTTTCTAGACCTTGCGCCTGTCCCTCCAAAAGCGACTTCACCTTCAAAGTATGCACCCCAGTCTCCCGGTCTGTTGACTTCGATCTCTTTCTCCTACCTGTTCTGCCTCTGCCTAGTCCTAGACCGATATTCTCCTCTTGTGTGTCAAACGATGTCTTCATCGAGTGGCCTAGCATAGCAAACTGTGAGCTAGGACAAACCCTCCCTTCCTTAAAACCCCTTTAGCTCTATCGTATGTGTACGTGTGATTTTTTTCCAGCATGAGTGTATATGCACTGTGTGCCTGCAGAGACAAGAAGAAGTCGCCGAATTCCCTGGAACTGGAGTTATGATGGCCGTGAGCTGACCTGGGGTGCTGGAAACGTAACAGGTCCTCTGCAAGAGCCACAGCGCTTAACCACCGAGTTGCTTCCATAGCTCCACCCCTCCCCTCTTTAAGTTGCCTTCATTCAGTATTTATTTTATCACAGCAGCAATGAGCTTTCCTACTTGGAGGTGAGCTCACAGTACAGGGAGAGGAATGGTAAGGGGAGGGGTGGGGTGGGTGGCAGAGAGACAGAGACAGAGAGGGACTGAGATTATAAATCAGTGTATAAGGATCCAGTTCTTTAATTTACTTGACCTCGGGTCCCTAACCTCTAAACTATGACTAACTAGTACCTATCTGCCTGATCTGTGTCTTTGGATGGATGGTCGCACTGCCAAAATTAGAATGTTGCTAAAAGCACTATCTAAGTTCTATTTGTATAAAAAAACACCATACACTATATGCATTGTCAAAATCTATAAAGGTTGTGCTTCTTGTGAATTTTAAATCCATTCCCACCTCTCAACCCCACCCCCACCCCCCCAGCCTTGCTTTCTATAAAATAGGAAATTAGCAAATGAAGACTCCCGCATTTTTAGGACACTGGTCTGTGAATCTCCGATTTGTCTCCACTAATGGGACAGCTGAAAATAAAGAGAGAGAACTCCCGCTGCATCGGCACATCCGTTTCTGTTCTGAACTCAAAGCCAATCAGTCCAAACCTCAAATCCCCCAATCAAGTTTAAGTCCTTCCAATCCTATGCCCAAGCACAGGACGTGGGATCTCCTAGAAGTGACTTGCTGGGAAAATGTCTGGGCTCCTCGCCCAGGTTTGTTCCAGTGGCTTTTTCCTCTCCCACCCCACCCCTCGCCCCTGCCCCCCTTCCCTAGCACACCTGTTTGCAGAGCTCCTTCCTCTCTGCCCTGGCTCCTTGACTCCGCTCATGGCCACCTGTTACGGATGACGCAGATGCGGCCCTACGCACATCCTTGCCTTGTCGCGGTCTTCAGGATCCCTAACTGGGCTGATTCGCCTCGCAGGTGTTTATTTTTAGCCTTTATCTTTCGGCGATTCTGTTTTCTTTCCGCCCACCTTTTGACCTGGTAGCTGGAAATAAAGTTTGCCTTCCATAAAGACGAGAAAGTTGTCAGCCACTTCCTTCCTGCCTGCATGAAAGGGCCGGCCAGCAGAGGCTGGGAAGTGGCTGAAATGCTCGGTCCCTTGGTTCAGAAAACACACACAGCCCCGGAGTGAGTCTCCAGTCATCCGTGTACATTGTGCAGTGCTGTTGCCTGGAACAGGCCGCTGGCTTTTCAAAGGGTCTCAAGGATGTTCAGGGGAATGAATATGCTTTTTTTCCTATCCCTTTTGATCATGATTACTAAATCCAAACACCTGAGCAGTTTGACTTCTGATTTCTTTTTCTTTTTGAAATAATTTTTAAAAGGGAGTAATCAGTGAACATCGGATTGGATTTAAGGCCCACTCCATGGACGAAACACATCCCCAATACAGCTTGGGTGGCCAAGAACCTGAGAGCAGACAGGCCAGGGACTGAGGGGAAAACTAAATTCTACCGTTCTGCTAAAGAAAGATGGCAGTCAAAGGACCCTTGATGATATCCTGCTGTGCTCAGAGATCGGTGCCTTGCTCAGCCATCAGCAGAGAAACTTCCTCCTGCAGTAGACGGAAACAAGCACTAAGTCCCACAGCTGAGGAATGTGCAGAGAGTTAGAGATCTTGGAGCACTCAGTCCTAAAGGTGTCATCTGCATCGAATCCGTGAGAACAAGGTCTTCCAAAGACAAAAGAAACGGTATGCATATGACCGTAGTCATCGGAACTATGGTAGCATGCACAGGGCTTACCCAGGGCTGCACCAGACGGGATCCTAGAGCTGAAAGACGTGGACACCCCCCGACCCCCACCCCTAACCCAGAAACTATCTCCAATCGATAACCATTAGCAAATGAAAAATTCATTTCCTCCAGTGAAGTCTTACTAGGTACACAAGCTACTCTTAAGGCCAGTTTGAGCAGAATAGAAAACTATCGGCAAAGATGTGAATGATACCCTGGAGCCTGGCCTCTTCTTCAATGACAAAATTCAGTTTTAATTCACCTAGCTGCTCATTGATATATTTTACAGTGCTATCAATACTGCTGCTACCAGTTTTCTATAAAAATAGATATAACAAATGCTCGTTTCATTTTTATGTGTATGTCTGTGTGTATATGTGCATGTGTGTGAAGGTGCCTGGAAGGCCAGAAGAGGGCGCCAGATTCCCTGAATTACAGGAGGTACAGGCACTTGGAAGCTGTCTGGCATGGGTGTTGGGAACCAAGCTCATGCTGTAACAGTTGACAAATGAAATCTGTATGTATGTGTGTGTATATGTGTGTGTGTATATGGCAAAAACAAAAACTGAAGTCCTGAGACTACATATATATGTAGTTTTTGAGTAGTTTGCCCCTTTGGTATTTTTCCATTGTGGTTTTTGGTTTTTGCGTTTCCCATTGAACGTCCCTTCCCAACAAGACAGACACGGAGAGGCTAGGTCACCTGCCCAGTTCTGTAAGTGGGACGGTAACACTCAGTATCACACAGTCCTGCTTATGGGGATGGGGGAGTTTGGGAGCCCAGGAAGCAGTGCTGGACCCATCCAGAACAAGGGGAAGATTGTTATTTCCCCTTTTTTATTTTCAAAATGGACACTCCTGAGCTGATGGGCGATGCAGATCCTTGCATTTGGAGAGCAACAGGGCTGGAGTGGGTCCCATGCTGCTTCCTATTTGTAACCTCTCCCCAGGGAAGGGACTTTCAGGAGGCTAGATGGGCACTGATACTCTGCCCATCTGTTCTGCGCTTTCATACCCCCCTCCCCCCACACACAATGTCTTCATTACGTTATACATTTTGGAAAGCATAATTGCTTTATGGCAAGATGAACATTTCTTCAAGGTGTAGACCTAAAGAGACAGATTACTGGAAAAACGAGACTTTCTTGGGAACTCCTTTAGAAGAAAATCCTTTGTGAGACCTTCTGCGGTTTCTACAGGTAGCAGAAAAAAAAAAAAAAGTCGGCCTTTTTATTAAAAAGCAGCAGAAACAACTGCCCCACATTTCACCAGCATGCTCAGATCAACAGTTGCTTACTGGGGATCGGGAAGAGCACAGGCAGAGACAGCCCATGAAGAGCCTCCACCATCCAGCCATCTTCCTACACGCGTTCATGCCCACCAGCGACAACGCTCTAGCCCGCGTCTCTTCATAAAGAAGGTGAATTTCCAAGGAAGTTTATTTTTTCCCTATAAACACTGACTCACTCCTCAGTGGTGTCTGCCTGTACCGTGATGGGAAGAAAACGACCCGGGAGCCAGAGGGAAGCGGCGCTCACCCTTGCTGACCTCATCAGAAAACCCCAAATCTACCTGAGTTATACAGAAATGGTCACCGAATCCTGTCTCGGTCATTTCGGTGTGTAGACACAGTCTCTGTTTTAGGACTCTGTTCTTTGTGGGCCATAATCTGACAAGGTAACGTATAAACAATAAGCTCTGTAAAAATAACTGTTTGCTATTTCTTGATAATCTCTTGTTAATTACATAAACAAGATCTCACAATTGTTGTGAAACAAGAGTTTCACAAACTTGCCGCACATTTATTGGGGGGGAATTTTAGTGTTCGCCCGAGTCCAACCACCCCCTCATCCAAGACTTTGAAACAAGCACGAGGAAATGTGCCCAGCCTCAGGAGCCACTTTGCAGTTTTGGGATACAGGATATAATTTAAAATAGCATTTTGATTTTATTTATTTTGGAGTTCCGATAAAGTTCTTGATGACCTCGGCATGTAGGAGCAGCCAGGGCCAAGAAACTGTTTTTTTTCCGGCTTTCCGACGTCAGATTGCTTCCTTTCACACCTTGGAATGTCAGAAATGTATCAGCCTCTTTCTCCGGGAGATGTTTTTCTCTTACAGCACAATGACTGGGATAGGGGCGCTCTGTTTACTTGGTGTTGAGTACTTTTCCAAACTCACTCACAAGGGAGAATAAAAAGCAGAATCGATTGCCCATTGTTGTGGTATGCAGGCTCTGTAGCTGGTCAGGACTATTGACTGTTTTTCTCCGTGGGCTGCTGGGGGAGCTAGTCCTCCAGGAGGAACTAAGTCAGTTCCAGTTTGATTCCCTTATGCTCTGTGTCTGAAGTGTGTGGTGTCTTCAGCCATAGGGTCTGACCTTCAAGTGGTGGGGGGACAGCCAAGCGCAATAGTGAGAGCTGCCTTGTTTGAGGAGTCTCTCGGATTGCTTTGATCAACAACTTAAACGGAGATTTCCGGTGCCTGGTACCAGGGTCTGTGTTAGTCTTCATGGCTGGCTCTTTACCGGCATTATTACTTCAAGTGGCATAATGTTACACACACACACACACACACACACACACACACACACACACACGTATACATACACACATACATACACGTACACATACAGAGACACATACACACAGATACACAGACAGACACACACACACATACACACACAGAGACACATACAGATACATACACACACATACACACACACATACACACACATACAGAGACACATACAGAGACACATACAGAGACACAGATACACACACAGACACACATACACACACATGTATACATACATGTATATACACACATATACACACACGGACACACACCTACACAGACACATAGATACACACATACACACACACACAGAGACACATACACACAGAGACAGACACACACATAGACACACACACACGTACACACAGGCAGACACACAGACAGACACAAACACGCAGACAGACAGACAGACAGACAGACAGACACACACACACACACACACACACACACACACACACACACGATCTATGCACGTTTAAGTAACTAGAGTTAAGAGCAGCCCAGATGAAGCACAGTAAGTAATAGCCTGGGGTTATCGATAGGAAAGTGGTGTCCACAGGATCAAGGGTAGACAGCTGCCCAGCTTTTGTGTTTAAAGCTTATTGTGAATATGAAGGTTGTGTGTTTTTCATTCAGGAACTTACATGGTCATAGGCAGGGTAGAAACCCTGGGTTGAGGTTGAATAAGTTTTACAACTAATAGTTATTGTATGGGAGTAAAGGTTCAGTTCACTCAATAGTTAAGAATTCATGTCTGGGATTGTAAACAAAGCTAACTGTCCACAGTTGGTAAGGTTCTGGATACGACAGGGAAACCCATAGCTACCACTTTCCCATAACAATACAATTTTGAACTGTATTCTAAATACTTACCGTGGATCTCTCACACCTCATCAAATAATCCTCATTTTGCAGCAGATGGAGACTATTACGGAGATCCAGAGCTGGTCAAATGCAGAGAAAAAGACTTTAGGGCGCGCACTACCTACGGACACATCTACGGCATATCCTTATACAGGGTCAGGGAAGTGGAAATATTTAAAGAGCCAGAGGACCATGATGCCTGCTGTGAGAGAGAGTCTTCTATATACAGCAGGGGAAGCCACAACCATGACATCTCAACCATATGACTGTCTAATCCGACTAGCACAGTGACCACACAATGCCAGTTGACAAGCCAATGTGGATGGGGTAAAATCTCACAAGGCCACACCCCTAGCAGAAGAGGGACAGGCAGACTGTGACTGATGAGAGAGGGTCTCTGATAGGTTATCCAATCTCAGGTGGTCAGCCCTAAATGCAATGCATACAGGCAACACTGAATGGAGCAGACAAGTGATGATGGATGTGTATATGTATGTATACATGTATATTATATATATTTGCTTGAAGAAATATATGAGTACACTTACTTGGAATATATAAAAAATGTATTTACTTGAAGAAGATGAGGTAATGAATTTGACTGGGAAATCAGAACGCAGGATGAGTTAGAGAGAGGAGAGGGAAGGATAGAAATAGTGAAATTATGCTACTAATGTGGAAAAATCTCAAAACACTTAAAAATTTGAATAAAAGAGTAAACGAATGTTCTCACTCCTTCTCCATCTCCCAAATAAACAAAGGCAACACAGTCAACTCTTGCCGTCATTTCTGCCACAAGAAAAATTCTGTGATGCTCTTTAAGGACTAAGAGATTCAATAGCAAAATTAACTGAGACATTAATAGGATCTGCATCGATTCAGTGCACAGGCAAGTGAATGTCTTAAATTATTAGCTGACTCATGCTATATCACTCAGCAGTCTGGATGCGTATCCAATTCTACCCCCTATTATAGTAATTTTGGTAAAAGATCACAGGGTTTACTAAACAGAAGCTAGAAGAGAGTTCATGGCAACACATGTTTTCCCCTTAGGAAATACTAACACTTCCTCACCTTAATTTCCTAGCCTTGTTTTACATTTAATTGGACCCATTGGCTGCTTCTGAGAACTGGGATGTAATTGGAGGTGAGGATTGTTGACTTCAGGTCTGTCTGGAAAAGACCCAGGACTACTCCGCTCTTTCTGGAATCCTGAGCTGCAGAGGGTGGGGCACGGGCTGAGCTGGTGGCTTAGTAGAACCTTTGCTTAGCACACAGTAAACCCTGGGTGTAGCAGACCTGTAATCCCAGAACTCAAGAGGCAAATACAGGAGGGTCAGAAGTTCAAGGTCATCTTCAGGGAAGAACCCAAGGCCATCTTGGGATACACGAGAAAAAGAAGAAGTCCTGGAAGCCATGACAATGAAGGGACACTGGCCAGATTTCTCCACCAGAAAAACCCACATTGTATTTTTTGAGTCAGATGTTGACTTTAACTATGACATTCATCCATCCATGGCTTTCTTGGGGCTCCCTTATCCAAGTGTAGGTGAAGTGACTACTCGTTAACTTTTTTTTTTCTACATTGAAAGGTTTAATGACAGAAGAAGAGCAGAAGAGGAGTAAAGGCCAGCCATGGTGGAGGAAAGAGGGGAGGGGGGATGGGGAGAGAAGGGACAAAGGGGAAGAGGGCAAGAGCAAGCTATTGGTTAACTTTTATTTAAATAACAGAATCATTATCCAAATTTTGATTATGGTTCCAAACACTGCCTTGGAAACTATCTTAAAAATTCTCACAAAACCATTCTTTTCCCAGTGTCTGTCAGTCAGTCTGTCTGTCTGCCTATCTATCACCTATCTATCTATCTATCTATCTATCTATCTATCTATCTATCTATCTATCTATCTATCTATCTACCATATCTATCTATCTATCTATCTATCTATCTATCTATCTATCTATCTATCTATAATCTATTATCTATCTATCATCTACCATCTATGTACTTATCATCTATCATCTATCTGTTATCAATCATCTGTCTATCTGTCTATCTATCTATCTATCTATCTATCTATCTACCATATCTATCTATCTATCTATAATTTATTATCTATCTATCATCTACCATCTATGTACTTATCATCTATCATCTATCTGTTATCAATCATCTATCTGTCTGTCTATCTATCTATCTATCTATCTACCTATCTACCTATCTACCATATCTATCTATTTACCTATCTACCACATCTATCTATCTATCTATCTATCTATCTATCTATCTATCTATCTATCATCTATCATCTGTCTGTCTATCATATATTTATCTACCTAGAAAAGCTTTGATTTTAATGCTTAATGGCTCTTTGTGCTTATCTCTATGGATTCTGTAAGGGCTAGACAGCCCAAAGGGCATGAATGAGAAGGAGATGCCGTAGCAGTAATTTTCTTGCAGAACTATGTGCTTTGCACAAGATTTTTGATGGGGAACATACACAAAAACCATGCTTCTAGGGAATTCTTTAAAAATGTTGCCTGGAAGAGAGTAGAAATCAGTCTTTTCATGAGTTAGTCTGTGCTAGGTGGCTAGCCCAGAGGAGATGGCCTCATTCTCCCCCTCAGAGTTATTCTTGTCTGGTGACTTCAGTCACCCCTGACTTCACACACACCACTCCCTATGTATAAGGTAGATGGTTTTCTTCCCACAACTCATGTCCTTAGTTTTTTAAAGTGTGACTATCCCAGTTGCTTCGTCCAGGAAGCACCTAATAAATGAATTGCCAGGTGAACAGTTCTGCTCACAAGGCTTTCCCGAGAACCTTCTGAATCTCTCAGTCATGCTAATAGCGGGTGTGTCCTAAGTAAAACCACAACTCATTCACATTTCTTACCTGTTGACTCCTTTTTGGGGGGCAATTTTTTTTCAGACTTAAAGACGAACAAAACAGCAAAGCCTTGGGGGATATTAGAGTTTTACATGCATTTATCATTTATCTTCTGTTTTCCTGAAATCTTTGGAAGTTGCAAATATAACGTCTCTTATCCCTAAACGCTTTTTACCTGTTCTCTGAAACACCGCAGTTAACAAATTTGGAAATTAACATTCATTTAATATTAGCATTTAGTCCAGTGGTTGGCAAATATATGTAGCTTGCCATCTGTGTTCGGAAGTGAAGATTTATTGGATCACAGCAATGTGTTTATGACTGCCTCTGACTGATTCTTGCTTGTTTGTAAATAAAGCTTTATTAGTACACAGCCATGTGCATTTGTTTACAGGTTCCCCATGACTGTCTTTTCTTATAATAACAGAATTCAATGGCTTTGACAAGGACTTTTGGGCTTCTGGAACTGGAAAGATTTACTATCTGATCTAGGAAAGAAAAAACTTTTCAGTTCCTGATTGAATCAAGAGACCCTTGTAAAACTTCATTACCTTTTCATAATATCATCTATTGCAAAAGAGAAAAATATGTTCTAAGTCGGTGTCCTACCCAGTGTCACACATTGTATTTTTTTATGTTATTTGTTATTTTCTTATGTAGTTTATTACACTACAAAATAATTCTTCAGTCCTTCTCATTGCCCATTTCCTTGACAGCAGATACACGCAGATGGGTAATTTCCTTTACCCGCCATATTTCAGCTCAGGCTGTGCTCTGGTCGGATGTATTCATGCATTTTAGGCAGGTGTTGTGTGTGCTCGACCAAGAGACACGCCTCTTCGTTTCATTATCAGTTATGTTTGTTTTTTTCTGTTTGGTTAGGGTGGCCTCTGATGTCTTTTTTTCCCCTCATCGTAAAATTGTTGTATTTCACCTTTTCTAAATAAGTGTGCGCAGAGAAACGACTGTGGGTTCACGTGATTATTCCTCTGTTTCTCAGCAAAAATTTTCACAGCAGCTTTAGCATCCACTGGGACCCTCCTCTGTAACTGTTATTGCTGTGCTGGGTGCCAAAGTGGATTTTAAGACTCTTTTATCCCCTGCATTTATCAGCTCCAATTCGTGTGTGTGTGTGTGTGTATGTGTTTGTATGTGCATGTATGTATGTGCAAGTGTGTATGTGCGTATGTGTGCATGTGTGTGTATGTGTGTGTGCATGTGTATGTATGTGCATGTGTGTATGTGCATGTGTGTGTGTAGTGTATGTATGTGCATATGTGTACATATTTGTGTGTGCAGGGTTTGAGTGTGTGCACACATGTACAGTTGCTGTTTAACACTGTGCCTACAGAATTTTTGAATGCAGTTCCAAGTCAAAAGAATAGATCTGTAAATGTGGAATAGTAGGACTTGTCTTTTAATAAATTAATTTTTCTCAATTACTTCTGAGTCTTTTTAAAGCATTACCCTCTTTAGAAACACTTCAGTTCCAGCTTATTAGGAAGGGGTCCAAATTCCCATTTGATTTAGAAACTCCCTTTTTGTCCCCCCTCCCCCCCAGTACTGGAAAATAATCACCCTTAGGGATTTTTGGAAAGATTTTTAACATGAATCCAGGAAATCCAATTCAGTTTAAAATCAATTATTTGTGTTTTCTGAAAAATCTATTTTCTGAACATCTATTTTCTGAAATCTATAAAAACTACTCCCCAAAAATAATTCTAGGAAATCGCTTCCCTTCATTACCCGCCTGCCTGGTGATCCCCGTTTAGTTTATCCAAAAGGGAAGAAACAGCGTTCGCACTTTGCACGTTGCTAGGATGACTGAGATTTGCTATCAGTTCCAGTGACCTTTCTGCAGTGGGATGGCATGAGTCCTCATGGGAACTTCAAAGTCATTGCTGCGGACCGCCTGAGGCCGGAAGGAAGAGGTGAGTAGTGAGGAGGAAGTAGCTAAGCCTGGCTTAGCGGAAGTTTAACTGGCAATATTTTCCCAATTCCTAAGTCAAGTCTGCTTTACCGTCAATAACTAGTAACTCAGAGGGTATCTTGGAAATGCAACCTCAGTCAGATACGTGGCCTGTGCAGGCTGCTTTTCTTTTTTTCTTAGTAGGCATCAAATCATATAACAGGAATTCAGTAGGACTTCCAACTTGTTCACTTCCGGTGCTGTGGGCTGTGCTCACCTGCCCACCTCCCCGCAGTGTGGGAGCGAACCCAGCCCACATGGGTCGTCTCCTAGGCTGGGTGTCATGGCAGCACCAAGCCAGAGGTGTGGGTGCATAATTAAGCACCCTTGTGTCCTGATACCTAACCATTTGTCATTGAATCGTGGAGCAAAACTGGTCCCCTGGGTCTGTTCTGGGGGACTGCGTGATTGTTTATGGAGGTGAAGATCGTTTCTTTTGGAAGAGGAACTGAAAGTAATTTACTCTGGGTATCTAAGTGTGTTATTTCGGGGAACAGCGTGGCCATCAGATATGCACAGTGCGATTTAGAAGTCATCGTGTAGAATGTCATCTGTTTACTGCCTCCAGAATGTCACTTTAATTGGTTGCTGCAACCCATCCATGGGAATCCCTTTCCCCAGGTGCCTCAGGTGCCTAGCCTGCGCTCTGTTCTCTTTCCCATTCCTACTTCAGCAACAGCTCCATTCCTGTTCTGTGTCCTGCGGCCCGGCCAGTCACTCAAATGGTCGCACCAACCTGGATCAACCTTGAAAACTGTGACCCCCGCTGAAGATCACGTTCCGCAGGTGCTCCCTTGTTTTTAGCATCCAGTTTCGCTCGGGGCAGGAAGCTGCCTCCCGCAGGCTGAACCTGGAGGAGAAGCTGATAACACAAGGAGAAGCACCTGGCAGCCGCAGCAGCGCTTTATCCAGGATGAAAACAGGAACTAAAATATAAACAACATCCTTTTTCCAGAAGCCAGAGCTCAGTTCCCTCCCGAGTGGGATTGACTCTGTTCTCCCAGGAGTCTCACGAGAACCTTTGCTGAGGCAGGAAGGAAGGTCAGGACGTGAAGCAGAGTTTCAAGATTTCCGGTGGAAATCATCAAAAAGGATTTTTTTTTTTTAAAAAAAAATTGTTATTGTTGTTGATGATCTTTTAAGTTCACGAATATGACCAATAGTCGTAGTTACAGCGCCAGACTTGCTTTTAGATGAATAAAAATTTAAATACCTCAAGCCTGACACCCTTTCCAAGGAAATGATGCAAATGGATCAAAGCAGAAAAGAAGAAAGGGCGCGCTGCTGAGCTCGTCTTTCCCAGGCCGTTCCTTCTGAAATGGATGTTATTTATAACAGGAAAGTATGGCATTTATGGTGCTCCCTGTGATGGGCAGCTCAGCCAGTGTGTTCTGCTCATCCAGTAAAGCAGAAATGTATGTGGAAGCGAGGCGAGGG
Source organism: Rattus norvegicus (assembly GCF_021556685.1). Classification (NCBI taxonomy): domain Eukaryota; kingdom Metazoa; phylum Chordata; class Mammalia; order Rodentia; family Muridae; genus Rattus; species Rattus norvegicus. The sequence continues at coordinate 101,843,856 of NC_141543.1, forward strand.
CTCTCCTCAGTGTCTCCAGTCAGTATGTAATGACTTAAGACGAGACTCCAACCACCAACGCTGAGAGCTACAACACTTGCTCACTCACTCAGCCGTCTGTGCTGTTCTTACTTTAAAAGGCTTATTTTTTTTTTTATGTGTATGTATGTGTGGGTGCCCTAAGAGTTTAGAGAAAGTTGTTGGGTCTCCTGGAACTGAAGTTATAAAGTCATCGTGAGCCACCTGTTGTGGGTTCTGCGACCTGAACTGTGTTCTCTCTGGAAGAGCAGCACGTTCTCTTAACCATTTAACCATTTTTTCCAGCTCCCTGCTTCTTGCTTTTAGATAGATATTGTATTAAGCCCAGTCCTTCTCTAATGATCTTGGGATTAGACAATAAAAAGTCATGATCCACATGTTAATTCTATCTATTATCAATGTCTCTTCATTGAAAGACCACAGTGCAAACAGAATTTCTTGATCTACATTACTCTACATTGTAGTTTCTTGATTCTTATTGACTACACTATTTGATCACTCAGCGATAGATAATTCTATCCTGCTATGTTAAAAAGTACACCTGCCTATTGGGACTAACTCGAAGAGTTTCTACCTTAACGCATTTCTCTCTTCACAAAGACACACACACACACACACAAAGAGGGAGGGAGACAGAGAGAGAGAGAGAGAGAGAGAGAGAGAGAGAGAGAGAGAGAGATCTCCTGATAGTAACTTACCATTTATATTGCAAACATTTATTTACTGTATACAATGAATAGGCTTTATTCCAGGAACAAATGCAGAGGGGAAAAGACTGGGAAAAAAACTCTATTCCCTACAGGATCACACAGTCTAGAGTGTTGTCAAGCAATCCATATGTTTTATTGTCAATACTTGCATATTGAAAAAATGATAAAATAATAATAAAAATATGATCAGTTAGATTTTAACAAGTGCCATGCAGAGTACTTAACAAGTATCAACTCCTTAATGTACTGGGGAAAAATATACATTTTAAGATACAAAAATGAATCACGGTTACCGTTGGAACTATTGGCCTATGAGGTCCCGTAGATCTAACCAGACATCATAATCTATTGCCAAGGTTATTGGTAACCCTGCAAGATGCAATTATTTTCCCCATTTTAATGATATGGAGAAATCCAAAGTACAGCATGATTTCATGAACAGAACAAGTGTAGATGCTGGGATTTCAAGCCAGGGCTTCTTTAGCCCAAGACTGGATGTTGATACAATATGGCCAAAGCTCACTGGATTGATTAATCATGTTTTCAGTGTCAGCTTTAGATCACAGTAGCATGTAGCCCAGGGCATGCTTTCTCAGTGCCAAGGAAAGGGCTGGAGGAAGAGTGTCCTTTCACAGTTAACGCCCATGACAATGGGACACACATCTCCTTCCTTATAACCAGAAGCAACCTTAAGTACCAACTTCCAGTGAGTGTCCCAGAGATTGACACCGATGGCTGGTGTCACCACAGCTTTGTTTACTCGCCAAGTCTGACTTCCCCCAGGGCACACACTCATCTGTCCGTTCTCTCTCCGAAAGGCCTCTTGTGACTTTCCTGCGGACTGTAACGCATCCTCACAAAGAGTTAAGGAGCCTCAGCTGGCTGCAGGAAATCTGCGGCTGAATCCAGCGGAAACATTAAGCGTATCGTGGGAGCGAAGAAAAGCAAAGTGCTAAAGTTGTTACTCTGAACAGAGGATATCGGAGCATCCTGCAAAAAACTTCCTGTTTAGCCAGCGGACCAGAAAACAAGATGAAAAAAACACCCCACTTCAATGACTATTGTGCCAATATATTTTTATACCATCATTATCTTGGGCAGGACTTACTCACCAGAGCTGGATTCCCAGGATGAGGTGTTCGTGGCTGAATCACAGCTTCCAGCCTTCCTTGTTGTGGCTGCTGCATCATATCCTGGTATCCCTGTGTCAGGCTACCCAGGGCTTGCACTACAACCGAGACTGTTTTTTTTTCCCCTCTGAACTATTCTTCCTTGGGTTTGTGTTTAATATCTCGTCAGATGGAGTCGAAGAATGCATCTTAGATATGGGTTTGACTCCTCTGCCCCTTCCAGGGTTGGGTAACTGGACACAAGTTGTGCAGCTGAGAGCACAAAACACTTTATGGGTAAATGACATTCGTTATTTCCCATGTGTTTATCAGAGACACCCAAGCATACAGTTCGATGAGATGTGGGATGAAAAATAAGAGTCTTTAAGGCCCCTATTAAGAAGTTAGGGATTAAATAGAACCTCAAATATTGGGTGTGCATAAGGACATAGGAATTACTCTGATAAAATGTTTCTCAAAAAATTAATCCTTATCGAACAATATCAACGTGTGTGATAAAACAGAAATCCTTTTACTGGACTCCATTGTTTACTGTTAGCTGCCTACAGAGCATGCACTGGACACCGTGAAGGGCCCTCTGGCTTGTGACAGGATTTCACTCTGAAGTCCTGGTTGACCATGAACTCAGAGCAATGGGCCTGTCTCTGCCTTCCAAGTTCTGGGATTAAGGGTGTGTACTGTTGTGATTGGCTGATTCCCTACAGGGCATGAACTCTTTTAGCCTGTTAGTATCATGGAAAGTTTTCCTTTTTTTGTCCATTATGACCCTACTGGGTTTAGCTGGTTAGGTTGAATCTGTGGTCTCTTAGAAAGTTCATTGCAGTTTTCCTTGAGAGATCAGATGTCACTCTGATGAGTTTTCCTTCAGACGCGACTTGTGCTTCTTCCCTTGCAATTTTTAATATTCTTTCTTTGTTCTTTATGTTTAGTGTTTTAGGTCTTAGAGGCCACAAAAGAGTTTCTCTTCTGGTCCTGTCTCTTTGGCGTTCTATGTGCTTCTTGTATCCACGGGGGTTTTCCTTTCCTTAGGTCCTTTTGTGTGGTATGGGGGGTATTCTTCTATGGTCCCACTGAAGATCTGCTCTATGTCATTGACCTCCGCTTCTCTTCTTTGCCTATGTAGTATGAAGATTTGCTCTTTTCATGGCAACCCACAGTTCCTGCATGTTTCTTTTGTGTGTATTTCATATGTTTGCTTGAGTTCTCTTAATTTCTTTTTTTTTTTTTTAATTGCAGGTTAGAGCATCTCTCTCTTTAATGAATTCAAGTTCATCTTTCTTTTCTTATTTTTAATATTTATTGTTGGATATTTTTATTTATATCTCAAATGTTATTCCCTTTCCCGGTTTCCTGGCCATAAGCCCTCTATCCCATCCCTTCTTCTATAAGAGTGTTCCCTCTTCCAAACCATCCCCCTTCCCCTCTCCCCCTGACATTCCCCTACACTGAGCAGGGAGCGGGGGTCTAGCCTTGGCAGGACCAAGTGCTTCTCCTCCCATTGGTGCCCAACAAGGCCATCCTCTGCTACATATGCAGCTGGAGCCATGAGTCTGTCCATGTGTACTCTTTGGTTTAGTCCCTGGGAGCGCTGGTTGGTTGGTATTATTGTTCTTATGGGGTGGCAAACCCATTCAGCCCCTTCAATCCTTTCTCGAACTCCTCCAATGGGGACACCATTCTCAGTTCAATGATTGGCTGCTAGCATTCGCCTCTGTATTTGTCAGGCTCTGGCTGAGCCTCTCAGGAGACAGCTATATCAGGCTTCCGACAGCATGCACTTCTTGGCTTCATCAATATTATCTAGTTTTGGCGGCTGTATTCCATCTTCTCCTTAATCTCTTCTACTTCGAAGGCCTAACCCTGAGCTTTCTCATTGATTTATAGAGGTTTTCAATACTTTGGTTTTTAATCTTCACTTCAGGTTGAATTCTCTTCAATATTCTTTTTTTTTTAAATTGAATTCAGTTTTCAAATCCTGAACTATTTCCATCATTTAATTCGGACCCATGTCTGTGTTGTCTTGGGCATCACTCAGACATTTGTCACTCTTCAAGTTGAATATTTTTTTTAAATGCATCCTTTAAACCCTTAAATTCCTTGACAAATTTCATGATTCTTTTTTTTTTTTAAATTTCATTTTCTGGTGCTCAAATATGTGACTTCCTCTGGAGAACATTTCTATTAAACAATGCGAGATTTGGGGGTAGATGGACTGTACTGGCTTTTCATATTACTGTGCTTTTGTGATGTGACGCGCACACGTACCTGATGTGTTCTAGGCTGCATCTACGGATCAGAAGGTTGGTTTTGTTTTGGCCGTTGCCCAAGTTTGGTTGATTTCAGATCAGGTGCGAGGAGCTGGCACATTAATTCTTCAGATACTCCGTGTTGGTTTTTAATCGGAAGAGCAGGGATGATTCTGGTTTGGTGGTGAGTTAAAGAACACACAAATAAGATCAATAAATGTCTTGATCGGCTGGAGCTGGGTGGGTCAGGACCTTAGATACTCACCAGTCTGGGCCAGTATCAAGCTGTATGAGACGATTAGGCCAGAAGATTGGGATGGTGAGTTTGGATGAGGTTCAGGGACTCACTAGGCTTAGTTAGTGCTTAGATGCGCAACGTGGACTAGGACTAGAGGTTAGATATGGTGCAGATGGGCTAGACTCTCGGAGGACTTACCAGACTGGACCAGGACACAATATGAATGACCTGGATGTAACTAGTATTTAGATATGGCTGGGACAGTCTATGATCAGGTGAACTCAACAGTGGAGGCTGTGAATGGCATGAGTTAGTTAGAGTTAGGCAGACTCACCCAACTAGGCTGGGAAATTGGCTGTGCTACCCAGACCAGCCTTGGATATTGTGAACAGCACTGGTGGGCTCCAAATTTGAAAATGCACAGTATTTCTGAATCACGGGAAAATGAGGTATATTTGCGTTTTCCCAACTGAAATGTGAAAATACTCTAGAAAATACATGTTTTCTATTTTTCTGTCTCTTTTATTTTGTGTTGATTTTTATTTATATATTCCAAGTGCTCATTGACTTTCAAATGTATCAAACTATGGCCTCCATCGGTCGTTCCTGATGACGAGTCAGCCTGGCCCCGTGGGCTAGTGACTTTCCTACTTGCCGTGACAGTATATCTAACAGAAACCACTTAAAGAAGATGCTTATTTTGGATTAGAGATTAAAGGATGTTGGATAAGGGTATACACTGCCTCAAGTTTCTCCACATTGTATAAAAACTGTTTCCTCAGGCTGTGCCTTTCCCTGGGAGTCTCTGTTTCACAAACAGCTCTTGACTAACTGTAGCCTCTGGGTAGAGTTAGAAACCATTTTATCTGTTGAGTACCACCCGTCTGACACAGACTGATAAATGACTTATTCCAGGGAGTGGACGACAGTGGCCCTATAAATTTATTGGGAATGAATTGAGACTTTAGGGGCACATGGGTGTACTGAAATCGTATCAGTAAGACAGAACCCAAGAACGTGTCACACAAGGGAAAGGGTGTAACTCTCTCACTTTGGCTAACTCCTAACATTATAGAAGTATAGCCCCATGGCCACCTGTCACCCCCACGGCCACATGTCACCTGATGGATGATATATATTATCGCAGACTGAAAGGTAGAGGATGCCTGGCTGTTCTTCGAGTCTCCTGCTGCTTCTCTGGCCCTCTCATTGCCTGTCCCATATGTGTTTGCCCCTCTGGACTTGGACTATAAACCACCATTTCTTTCTCTCTCTCTCTTTCTCTCTTTCTTTCTTTTTCCCTTTCTTTCTTTCCTTCTTTCTTTCTTTCTTTTTCTTTCTTTCTTTTTTAAATTTACTTATTTCATGTGTGTGTGAGTATACTGTTACTATCTTCAGACACACCAGAAGAGGGCATCGGATCCCATTACAGATAGTTGTGAGCCATTATATGGTTGCTGGGAATTGAACTCAGGACCTCGGGAAGAGCAGTCGGTGCTCTTAACTGCTGAACCATCTCTCCAGCCCCTACCATTTCTTAATCTTAGGCCCTGGTTTGGCCTTTCACCTCACAGCTGGGCTCATATTTTGCTAACTAAACTTGCAAAAGGTAGACTAGCAGAGGAAAAATCATACAAGTTTTATTTGATGTTATTTTTTTTTTTACATGCATCAGGGATTCAAGGAAAAGAAGTACAAAAAATTATAGAGATATTAGACTTTGAGATTATGACCCGTTTTAACCAAGGTCTATACATTATGGAGAAGTGACTAGATACGTGGAAGGGAGTTTGGGCTTTGGGATGGAAAATCGTGGGAAGGTATGTGCACGAGGAGAAGTAGAGGCAAATCGAGAGAGTTCTCCTTTATCTACGGGGTATGCGTTCTAATATCCACAATGAATGCCTGAATCCATGAGTAGTACGGAGTGCCACCTGTGCTATTTTTTCTACATATGCATCCCAATAATAGATAAATTCAATGTATAAGTTAGGTACAGGAAGTTACTGATAATTAGTAGTCAAAATGGAAAACTGTAACAGTCGATGGTTGTACAATGTCAGCATCCTTGTTTCCATGCGTCATAGCCGACCCTCAATAAAATAAATATCTATGCACACACGTTCCAGCACTGTTACAGCTGACAGCGACAGCTATTGGGTGCTCAGCGTGCACGCGAGTGTGCGCTGTATGGGTGCCTTGAATAAAGGGGAGATTGACGTCTTCAGCTGTACAGAACAGATGACGTAGAGTCTGAAGTCTGTTCACATAACCTGAATAACCCGAATAAAATGCACTATGGTTTGCAGATGAAATGTCTCCCTAAAACTTGAGTATTGAGAATTTGATCTCCTATTCTGCCATACTCAGAGGCATGGGATTAGTGGGCAATTAGATTGCAGAGGCTCAATGGATCAATCCACTAAGGAGATCATGACTTTTTTGGCTTGTCTATTCAGAGACGGAGCCCTTGGGAGTGTATTTTTTGGAGTGTCTGTGCCATATCTCTCGTTCACCCCCCCCTCCCTTCTAGATACCACAAAGTGATTAACTTCACTCCCTGCCTTGATGTTCTGTCTGACCACAGACCCAGAGACAATGGAACAACTAACTGTAGACCCAAACCTCTAAACTCACAAGCTGATGCCAGCTTGCCTTTGAAGGTGTTTATTGCAGCTAGCTTATCAGTGGCAGAAGGCTAACAGGGGCAAGATTGAAGGTCATGAATCCATCATTTCTGAACTCTGTTTAATGCCTCTTCTCATCGTGTGCAAGGGAGACATATTAATAAGGGGAAATTTATGCTCTACAATTAGGAAGATGGGGAGAGGAGAGACTTGTCTCTCAATTGCTTCCAGCTCAAAATAACCTCACGACAAGTGGCACATTTGTGCTCCCTCAGGGGGAAGTAGTCGTGTAGTGTGAGCCTTATAGATTCTCCTAGAACTCATTCCCGTTTAGAACCTAGTAGCTAAAATTCAGAAGCAACTCTTCTGCCTATTATCCAGCGGCATGGAATGAAAAGATCTGTCAAACAAAGGCGGGCAGGAAGTGTCCTGAGAGAGTTTCAACCCTACCTACTTCCTTCTTCCATGGAAGTCAGAGGACGCGCCTCTTCCTCAGACTGGTTCAGAGCAGTTTGGCTCTTCTGCCTCTTTCCCAGCCTCCATCCATTATTCAGAACCTCCGAGGTGGGTGCTGAACGCTGAGGAGGGCTTACCTAGCGTTTTTTCTAAAACGGTTGACTTGAGGAAATGCAGAAGCTAGGTGGCGCTGGCAACCACAGGCTACACAGGAGCGGCCTCTGCGCGCCTGTGTCCAAAGGCTACGGACACGAAAGCTTTCAAAGAGGTCTGGTCATAGACACAGGAAGGACGATTTGAACAAAGGAAAAAAAATACAGAAATTCGAATCCATCACTCCCAGACCGTCTAACATCACTCACATCGTCTGACTTAAAACTGAAAACCAGCACAATGATGTAGGCTCTACCTATTTGTAACGTCCGCAACTCCTGATCCTTAGCCGTTCTAATATTGCGTTCAGTCTTTTGGTTTTGCAATCACGACAGACTCAGAATTCCACAGGAAAACCAGAGCCTCCAAAATAGCACTCAGAAGAGACTTTGGTTTTAGTCCCTTTTCCATTCATGCCCGTTTTCCACCGACCACATAACCTGTGCATTTGGAATATTTTCCCAATAGCATCGGCTTTCATAAACCCTGCCTGTCAGGAAATAAAACTGCCCTGGTGGAAAGACCAAAATTATAGCCGAGAACACAGGAACGTCGAACCGACCGCTGACAACCTGCAGAATAGGGGACAGCGGTGTGGGCCACATCTGTCAGGCAGGTTCAGTAGAGGGAGCAGTTTCCAGCCCCGTCATCTGCTTAAGTCATCACCCACAGAGCCAGCCTCAGCCCGGGAGGGAGTTTAATCCTATTAACAGAAGATGAACGCACTTGAGTCAGGGCGCCATAAAAACAAAACAAACAAACAAACAAACAAACAAAAAAACAAGTGGCATTCTGTTCTGTGAGTGCGTATGAAACGTGTTTTATGGAAAAAGGCCTATCGAGTCATAATTATGTAGACATTTAATAAATACCAACTGTTGTGAATAATACTGAGGGGGAACAGGGAAGAGGTTGTAGGCGGGGATTCAGAGATTAGTACAGGAAGGGTACGGACAGGGGGAAGACTAGACGCCTTTAGTCCACGGGGCTTCATTTAATCAAGGGATCATTCCCTCGAAACAGCCTGCGCCTTCTGCGAATGTAGCAAAGGCAGACACAGTGTGAGCAACCCACAAAGGTCCCAGAGCTACTCCTCTCACCCCTTTGGCTTCTTGGAGCTATGACCATGAAACCCTGTTTGGTCTGTCCACTTTCTTGGTTATGTTAATCCCAAAGATGTGAGGAGAAAGGCCCATTGACCCAAATCGTCACATTGAAGGTGAGCTTTGTTTATTCACATTCACCGGCTGCCTCCCCCTAAGGCCAGGTTTAAGAGGCCAGCCTTAGACATAGGCAAGATAAGAGAGTTTTTTTTTTTTTTTAAAGATTTATTTGCTTTTATTTTATGTGCATTGGTTTTTGCCTGAGTGTATGTTTGGAGGCGCCAGGTCCCCCAGAATTGGCGCTATAGACAGTTGCGCCCCTGTGTGGGTGCTGGGAATTGAACTCAGGTCCTCTGGATGAGCAGCCAGTGCTCTTAACCGCTGAGCCATTGCTCCAGCCCCCAAGATAAGAGTTTTTATAACTCAGGGGGTAGGGGGATTCCAAATGGGGAATTTGGCAGGCAAATGGGTGGGGTGGTAGGATCAGGATAACAAGGTGGTCATAACAAGGTCGTCTTAAAAACCTTTTGAAACAAAGATAGGGTTGCAAGATGGCTAATACCAACTTTTGGAAACAAAGACAGAGTTGCCATTTCCTGGAACCAGCGGTAAATATCGATGTGTAGTGAAGGTTACAGGTGGGGCAGAGCCAATCCTTGAGAAACAGACTTGTCATGAACAGGAATCAACCTAGTCCATCTTTATTACAGGATGGCTTTCCAATCTGGGATGGCGGTTCTGAGTAAACAGTGCATCATTTACTCAGAAAAAAAAAAAAAACTCAACATTTTTCTTTTCATTAACAGTGCAAAAAATTAAATTTTTTTTATTGTTCAGAATGGCTATGGCGCCTTTTGATCAAATCCACCCCGTAACTCCCCACCTTCCAAATTCTCCAATACCCCTCCTTTCACTTTCCCTCCTAACCTCACATCATCTGTTTGGGATGTGCCCTCCTTCATGCCGTCAGAATACCCATGGGCACAGGGCCATTGGCAGGAACAATGGTAGCCCATCATGGGCCACATCCTGACAAACCTACTTTAATCTCTTCCAATAGCCAGCAGCTGCCAATAGCTGTCCAGCTAGGGGTGGGGCTTTGTGACCTCCTCCCCAGTGCATGCTGGGATTTTGGCCGACTTGATCTCGTATTGGCGGTCGCAGTTGCTGTGATGTCATGTGTGCGACGCCCTGACGGGCCAGGAAAAGTTGACCTGAGGTTGTCTGGTTACTTCTGGGTCTTACAGTCCTTGGTAACCTTCTTTAACACTTTATTTTACTTTTTTGTTCCCCTTTCAAAACCCGAACATGCTCCCCTTGACATTTTGGCCTTCCTCACTCCATTTCTCCAAACACCTTGCCTTCCCTCTGCCCCTGTGCTATGTAGGGCTGCTTGCGGAAGATGCTGGACCTGAAGGCATGGCCTTTTCTGTTACTTTTTGTTTTTTTCCGGAGCTGGGGACCGAACCCAGGGCCTTGCGCTTCCTAGGCAAGCGCTCTACCGCTGAGCTAAATCCCCACCCCCCCCCTTTTTTTCTTTTTTTTTTTTTAAATATCCTCCTATTCTGGAAAGCTGAGATTCAAAGCTCGCCTGCTTTGTGGTTTTTCTCTTAAATTCTAGTAAAATCGTCCTTGCGTCTTCTTTCGAGTCTGTCTCTAAAGCCTTTCACTGAATGAGACCAACTCCCCACAAAGGGAACCTCGCCTTCCCCAGTGAGAGTCATGCTTAGCAGAATGGAACAGTTCAGCAGGCTAATTCTGAAGAGAGACAGAGTATAATTATTGCAGAGCTGTTTGGTTCCCTCAGGTTGGACTTGGTCGTTGCTATCTTGGGTCAAACGATCTAAGAGCCTTACAAGACTGAGCCCCTTAGTGTCCCCTGTGTCCGTGGAACCTCCTTGGACTTCTCCCTTCCCCAGTTAACGTTGGTCGGCAGGACAGATGTGAAACTGCCCATTGGTTATCTACACCACCCTAAGGAACCTCTCAGGTTCCCATTAGTAACTCCTCACTGTATTTAGTCAGGGTTCTATCAGGGAACAGAACTGATAAGCTAATATACAGAGGGGATTTATTTCATTTTCTTATACCACCTTGGATGGGCGGCTCTGTCGTTGCAAAAATGTAAAAAGTAAAAAGGTATCTTTTATCCCTACCAGGTCTGTCACTGCCGTGCCCCAAAGACATCTGCTAGATATCTTAAGTCTCAGTCAGCAAAGCCTCTCACCCACTCTGCTCCATCCCATATCACACTGCCAAAGGCCTCTCTCTGAGCCTGGCAGAAATCTCTCTACCTATCCAGTTCCCAAGGCAGGTGTCCATGCCAGAAACACGCATCCTAATTCTGTGGCGGCCCAGTGTCTCTAGCCGCCACACACTTTCTTACACTTAAATCACTACATGAAAGAACACACAACACAATAACCTTTGACCCAACTGATAAGATATAACTGCCCACCTAACCATACAAAGCCCGGTACACATCCATCCCGTAAGAACATTCATAACAGCCTGTAAAGGTACAGCTCGGAATCTTAACATCAGATCCCATGTTGTCCCACAGCTACTCTGCTGTCCCTCCTGTCTCTTCCGTTCTGTCTCCTCCTCTCCCTTCAAACTTTTCTCCCGCCCTTCTCATCCAATGGCAGGCCTCCTTCTATCCTGTACCTGCCCTCATCTGTATTTTGCAAATTAAATGGGGAGAAGGTTCTGGTGAAGTCACCTGAGTCCTGAGTACTTGACTAGGCAGCCCTCCTTGGGGCGGTGCGATTAGCATCAAAATACAGATAACTCCAGGGCAAACCACAGCATAGTTCAGATAGTGTCTCACACTGGAGAGCCCAAGAACCAGGTAATTGCTTAGTCCACAAGGCTCTGTGTCTCAGCCTTCCCAGTCCAGTGCAGAAGGCCTGGAGGATTCCTGGTCAGCCACTGGTATTCAGCCCATATTGAAAGGCTAGAGAAGCTGGTTCTAATAGCAGCAAAGAAGGGACAGGACAGATAGGCTTGTTAGCAGTCCTGACAGCAAGCAAGCAGCAAGCTTTCTCCTTCCATGTCCTTTGATCGGGGCTGCCACCAGAAGAGAGCACCTACGTGTAGGTTTCCTGCCTCAAATGATCTGATCAGGAGAGTTCCTCGAAGGAGTGCCCGCTAATTTACATTTTATTTGATGACAGACCCGGTCAAGTCAACAACCGAGATTAGCCATCATATCCAACCACTTAGATGTGGCTGGAGCAATTTTTGTTCTATCTTTACCCTGTATATATGGGTTGAATATAAATAGATGCCCCAATTATAGTCAAGCAACAATGGCATATATATAATATGTGTATATGTATATATATCTCCACAAAAGGTTATCATGTAAGCAAGAGGGTAGCACTCTGCTGATGTTGTGTTGTTTAGATATATTGGCCAATAAAATGTTGATCCTAATTAATGCCAGGTTGAAACAAGCTTATATGGTGGCAGGCAGATGGGGGTGGGGGTCACAAACTTATAGTCATTCATTAATCTCGGAAACGTTAGGATATTCATTGTAACATGGGCCAACTCGAGTCAATTTACTTCTTCCCAGTGCTATTTAACTCCTCCCTGCTCCCCCCGACAGCACAGAAACCTATCAGAGGGAGCATCTTTACTTAATGGGTGCATTGTTTTTTTTCTTCTGTACCTAGCCCATGGAGACACCCATAGGTACTTGCTTCAACCCGGTAGTGTGCGGTAAAGGAGCAACTCCATGGAAGAAGCACAAGGTTGAGACGCCCAGCTTTGCTTCTACAAAAGGAATGGGTTTCAGCTTCATCCAGTTCAAAACAACCACAGCAAATTCACAGAGTTCAAAATACAGTGAAACACACCGAGGCCATGGAGGACCACCATGAAGCACAGTTTTCTGCGCATGACGTGGATGTTCAACTGCCTTGAACCCACAGAAGTTGTGATTGCCTCTGTCACATCTGTGCTAGAGCAAGCAAGCGAACATCCCAGCATCAGTGAGGGAGAGGCTTCCAGCCACTCCTCCTATCTAAGAGCCATTGGCAGTGGATGGCTGTCGGGGGTGGAGGAGAGTCAGTTTTCTCTGGAGTTTGACTTCTCTTAGACTACTCGTGCTCCAGTGGATCACCGCATAGCCATGCACAGACAGTTAGCTCTAATTGCAGTCAATGTGTCATAAAGATAAGAGAAGGGACCATGAAGTTGGGAGGGAACATGTGGGAGGTCCTGGAGATGTTTCAAGAGTTGGATGGGGAGTGAATATAATCAAAATCCACCATACCCACGTATGAAATTAGTGAAGAATAGATAAATAAAGTGGTGGATAACACTCTTTATTTAGCACCTTTTCTGGGTCCTGGTGCAGCATATAGCAGGAACTACATAGCTAAGATTTTGTGTGTATCACCTTCAACCTTCTGAAGATGTGGGAGTCTCTGTTAGTTTGGCTTGGCAATGAGGTAGTTTATTAAACCAATATTAGAGTGCCCATGTCCGGTGGCTCACAAGTGCCTGTTATGTCAGTTAGAGGGGTCAGCCCAAAGCTTCTGACTTCCAGGAGTTTCCAGCATGAGCCCAGTGCACAAACCCAGAGAGCGCGCGCGCGCGCACACACACACACACACACACACACACACACACACACACACAAAAAAAACTAATAACATAAATCTGAGAAAAACCCACTAATAATTTATCTGTCTGCTTGCAGCTGAAGTATAGACACAGGATGGTGGCAGAGACAGACTGTTCTCCTCGTGTGTGTGTGTGTGTGTGTGTGTGTGTGTGTGTGTGTGTGTGTGTGTGTGTTTAACTTTGTGGGCCCATGCTTTTGATGATAAAAGCAGCTTGTCAAAAACTGTTTTGCTTCAAATACTGATGATCAAAGAATTTTAACTTTATTATTGATTCTCTGGAAAATTAATGCTCTGAGATTTGATCCACGATTAAAGGCTTTATATGGCTTGATGTCTCGATAAGTTGTTTCTCTTAAATATTCCAATATAGAGAATGTAATGAAAGGCTTTCTGACCAGTGTGCTAGTGCACACTTTTAATCCCAGTATTTAGGAGGCAGAGGCAGTTTGGATCTCTGTGAATCTGAGGCCAGCCTGGGCCGGCTAGGGCTACTTAGTGAGACTTGGGTTGGAAAAAAAGAAAAAAAAAGCTTTCTCAGAATCATTACACATGAAGGGATTTTCATAAAACACACCCAGCGTCTTACAAGTATTTATGAGTTGATAAAAACCTTCTTTATATTTCTCCAAGCTGCCTAACTTGGCACGGAGTAGGACCAGCTGTTGACACAATAACGCTCCTTTGGCAAAGGTGTCCTCCAAACGGTTCATCTTTAGAAATAGTTCATCTCTACTTACACAAAGTTTTACATTTAGAATAATTCAGATGAGACGCACCTCAATGTATGCTAGCTTTCGGAATTTTCAGAGTTCTGCCGAGTGAAGCTCTGATTCGAACAATCCTGTGGACATTTCTTTACACTACCCCTGCCAGTGTAGCAGATAGAAAGTGATCCCCCCAAAGTCCCCCCGGAGCACTGTGTGATATTCTTGATCTTTTTGGGGGGGGCAGGGGGAGTGATGCCATGGCAGTTGTTATACACCAGTTATTTCTTTTGTCTTAGCACCCTCTCTGCTCCTCATACCCACCCTGTCTGTACTCACGTATCTTTCTCTAAAGGCAGCTTAACTTCTCAAAGAACATGGTTCTTCTGTCTTCCCCAGAACACTCTCTGGAAAGGATTTTGCTTTTCTTCCAGGGGAACAGTCCTTGGGTGCCAGGAGAAGACAGAGAGGGAGACTATACTCCTGTAATTCCTCAGCATCAATCTGTATAGAAGCTTCTTCATAGTCCAGTCATCCTTGTCCTCCTGGGATGAATTCTATGGCTACCTTCTTGAATGCAAGCAGACTGTACCCTCCCCAAACTGGGCAGGGCAGAGCTGAACTGGCATTTCTTCATATTTGCTTTATTGGCATTTTGGCCATATTATTTTTGTTATGGGGAACTGTCAATACGTTTTCTGTTGTTATGACAGAATATCTGATACTGGGCAGTTTGTGAAGGAAAGATAGATTCATGCTCATATTTCTTAAAGGGATCTGCAATGGCCACTAGGGACTCATTTGATGCCATAACATGGCAGATGACATCGTATGAGAGAAAATGATATAAGAGTGTCATGTGGGTTATGTGTGCAACTTTCTCCCTTTCATATTATATAGATTATATATAATATAAACAATGACATGTGTTAAACTGCTTTCATAAGATCTAATCCATCTCCACAGAATTAAGCTGGTATGTGGGAAGTATATTAACCCATTCAAAGGCTCCACCTCCCGATATGGCCACATTCGTCATCAAATTTCAACATGAGCTTTGGTCGAAATAAGCCACATGGAAACCATAGCAAGGACAATCCTATGCGTTGTTGGTTATTTCCTAGTATCCTAACCCCTTGGTGGCCGTTACTAGTGACACAGCCTCCCCCTCATTAAAAAATTGTATTTAATTGTTAAATGTTGGAGGGAGAGGTTGTCACCTATTGAGACTGACTGATATACATATTTATGACTTTTCTTCAGAATGTCAATAAATGCCATTTATCAACCACTCTTATTTAAGAAGCAACTTTCTTTTTGTCTTTTAAATATTTATTTTATGTGTATGGGTGTTTTGCCTGTATGTGTGTCTATATAGCATGTGTATGCAGTACCAGCAAAAGTCAGAGATGGGTGTCATATCTTTTGAGCTAAAGTTACAGGTCACTGTGAGCTGTCGTATGGGTGCTGGGAATCGAACCTGGGTCCTCTAGAAGAGCAGCCAATGCTCTTAACCACTGAGCCATTTCTCTAGCCCCAAGAAGGTTCTTTCTTTAAAACCCCTTCTCAAATGATAATGAAGATGAGGCTGGGGAGATGCTCACCAGGAGCACTTGCTGCTCAAGCATCAGAACTTGAGTTCAAATCCCCAGCACCCAAGTAAAATGTGGGTGTGCACCCGTGATCACAGAATTGGGGCATAGAGAGTGGACTACCACTGGAGAGAGGGGCGTACTTGGCCAGCCAAACTAGATGAAAAATGGCAAGTTCAGGTTCAGTCAGAGACACATCCTAAAGGGGACAAGGTGAAGAGTAATAGAACAGGATGTTGTTGTCCACCTCTGGCTCTTGTAAATGCATGGAGGTGCTGCAGGCTTCCTCACACTCATGTATACATACCTACACAGACACACAGACAGACAGACACACACACAGAGGGACAGAGAGACAGGGAGAGTTAGAGAGAGACAGAGAGAGGCAGAGAGACTGAGAGAGAGATATATCTCACCTTAAGCATTATGCTTAAGCATTAAGCATGTATATATGTATGTATATATGCAAACCAAGGAAAATGCCACATCTGAAGCCCTCTAAGTAAATCAAAACGCACTCCAGAAATGAAAATTAAAGTATTTCATATGTCATTTCTTGTCCAAAATCATAGGAGCAATACACAGAATTGTGTTTTCTAGAACTTGGGAAGAGGGGGATGAAGAGCTGGGTATAAAATTCAGCTATGAAAGATGAATAAGTTCTAAGGACTGCACCAAATTGTACCAACAAATGACAAAACTTGAATATTGATATGCATTCAATATTGATGACTTCGATAGATCTTGTATCGAGTGATCCCACTAATCTGTAAATAGGTATGAACCTTTAGAAGAATTTGGTAAAGGAATTGTTTCCTACCCTCTTGGCTTCTCTGATACAACTAATGGATGGCAACTGAAAGCTCTTTTGGTCTCTGATGGTTTTCTTCCTCGATGCTTAGGATTGTAAACTCCATGCTTCGGGCAGCATGGAGATGGACAGGAAGCACTCTACAGAAGCTGGGTTTTGTTGACCAGATTCCAGCACACTGAAATGATAAAAGGTAACAAATATGCTTGGGATGAGATTATCAAGTCGCAGAGTTGACATATCAGGGTTATATACACATAACTGTCAAAGCATTTGTAAATACCAATTACATCCTAGTTATAGAAAAAAATTTTCACTGAGAGTTTTCATTGCTTGCTGGTGATTAAAGGCATAGTCACATGGCACACTTCTAGCTAAAGGAGACCATTTCAATGTATATACTTGGGGCCAGAAGTTTTCTCTGTGCACATTCACAACTTTCACAAGTGCTGTAGAATAAATTCTAAAAATTTTAGTAGGAACACCAGAATGATGATTTACTTGAGGTACAAAATTTTGGGTCATGATGTTTCTTGTTGACTATTTGAATTCACATCCATGAACTCATCTTCATACAACTGTGGACCAAAGCCTTGGTCTTATGGAACATGCATACATAGTCATCTACCCAGTTTCACTTTCCTGTGGATGCCACCAAGCCACACTGTGTGACGACCTCACTTTCCCATCATCCCTAGTCTATATGTCTCCTTGTGAAGGAGGAGATCGACACAGCTTTTGATCTTCTACTTCCAACTCCTTCCAGACCACCTCCCCAGCTCCTTCTCAAATTCATGGCACTCCTAATGGCCTGGAGGCATGATGTCTAATCATTTGAATTTTTCATGAAATTTTCATCTCTGGTGGATCTCCTGGAGGCAAATAATTTATCCTTCGAACAATGCTCATACTTGTCGACTTCTTGATTTCTTCCTCTACCACCTCCCAGGGTAACTCAGGCCCTTCTACTATGCTGGGACTTCACCCTTGTATACTCTAAGCTTCTAAATTGCATACAGCCACACTTGCATCCCTTTTCCTTCCCTCAGTCCCTTGGTGGCGTGATGACGCATCCCGCTAAATAAAGTACCCCTAATTCAAAGAAATATTACTTATCCAGTCTTATATTCCATCCACTTTGATCAAACACCCTCAAATTTATATGCTAGGAGAACATCCTTGGATCCTTCCAGAGAGTTGTTCCAGATATAATTATTTCTGCCCTTACTGGCTATGTCCCTGGCTGGGTCATGTTAAGAGTAACCCTGGTTAGTAGTGTGGAAAACCATTGAATGGGGAAACAACAGATTTCCAGCCATCCTGAGGCGAGTATTATTTCGATTTAAGAAATTAATATATTGAGGCTTTGAGGAATTTAATTGGCCAAAGATTCCATCACTAGAAAATGGCATCCACACAGAGCAGGAGTTTCTTCCATTCAAGAAGACATTGATGTGGTTTTTAAAACATTCTGGCTTTGGTAAACACGAGGAAATTGGAGGAGTTTGTGAATAGAAGGTACAATTTAGTGGTAAGACACCGGACTTCCAGATGAGGCACAGGAAAGGAGACCAAGGAGTGTTGAGTAGGACTGGACCAGTCCAATAATTAAATGGGAGCAAGGACACAGAAAGACACAGTTGCAAGAAACAATTTGAAAGCCCGGAGCTTGGTAAGAGTTTTGTTTGCTTCTGGCATTATTTTCCATGTATTGTCAAACTGCAGCATAGGATAAAGAGCAACAGAAAAGACGAGCTATAGCATGGATCATCTATCTGCCAATGTTCACAAAAGCTTCCCCAGGGCTAGGGAGATGGTTCAGTGGATAAAATGCTTGCCACACGACCATGAGTCCACAGTGCATCTGTAATTCCAGCACCATGGGGCCTAGAGACAGGGAGATCCTAGGAGCTTGCTGGCCAGCCAGTTTATCTGAAATGGTGAACTCCAGATTCAGTAAAAGAGGCGAAGAACAATGGAAGATGATACCCATTATTGATCTCTGGTCTCCCATACGTATCCATGAGTGAGTATCCACGAGTGAGTGCAAACACACACACACACACACACACACACACACACACACACACACACACACCCCAAAATCATCCTCACCTTCCCTTTTCCTGGTATGATATAAGAACATTTTTTTTTTGTACGTGTGTGTATCAGGAGTCTGAGAAGAGTTTACTTGGATTTATTCTCCAGCTCAGGATTTCCACAGTAAAAGCATCTGCCATGCTATGGTCATCTCAAGGCCTAACTGGGACAGCACATGTTTCTAAGTTCACTCATAGGTTACTGCCAGAAGCCTAGATCTCCTGGTGAGTCTTAGTTGGGCTAAGGGCTTTTGTTCTAGCCTCTGCCTCTATGAGGAAAATCACAACAGAGAGATGTACTTTATTCGAATCGTCAATCAAGAAAGGGCCAGAGTGTCCTACTGAGATGAAAGCCAAGGAATCAAGTACAAAGATTGTGTCCTTGCTAGGTGTGGTGGTGCACATCGTTAATCCTAGCATGTTGGAGGCAGAAGCAGAAGCAGAAGCAGAGGCACCTGGATCTCTTGTGAGTTCGGGGTTAACTTGATGGACGATGAGTTCTATATCAGCCAGGGCTGTATAGTGAGATCCTGTCTCAAAAAATTTCCCCCTAACCAATATTACTGGTGTGCTCTAAAGAAGAAAACTAGATTTCTATCCTATCCCACATGTAAAAATTAACTCAAGTTGGACAAATACATGTGCACTTGTGCATGTAGTCCACAGAAGATAGATTCAAGGGTTGATTTTTTTTTTTAGGCCACACTTTTTTTTTTTTTTTTGAGACAGGGTTTTTAGCTGGCTTAGAACTCACTAAGCAGGCTAAGATGGTTGGTCAGAGAGCTCCAGAGATCTACCTGTCTCCTCCCTCTCAGAGCTTGAATTTCTAGAGCGTGTCACCATGTCTGACGTTGAGCACCATGGGCTTTCAGGATAAAACTCAGGTCCTTGTAATTGCAAGACAAATGCTCAACTCAGCAAACCATCTCCCTAGTGCTTAGCTCTTCTTAGTTAAAAAAATAGAAGCGTTTATTACATCACATCAGGGTACAATTTCTCAGTGGTGATTCCCCAAACATAAATTATGAAGTTAACAAATTAGTTAGGCTTCCTTAAAACTAAGAACTTCACCACCATGTCCCAGGATGTCAGTCAAAAGGCAACTACAGGTGGAAAGAAAACGTTCACAACTCCTATAACGGAACTGCGTCCAAAATATTCAAGAGCTCTTTCAAGTCAATGTAAATGATAACTCCATTGAAAATAGGAGGTCCCAAGGGAGATGTGGGGATCTCACCCAGAAGGAGAAACTAAACAGTCACTGGAGGTGGACGCAAAGAGAACTGGATGGGAGAGGGGGTGAGGAGAGGAATGGGGATGGAAATCAGGTGTGAGGAGAGAGGAGGTAAGAGAGGGCTAGGCATGAGAATGGAAATCGGTGGGGGCATCTCTGGTGACTAGCTGGAGACCTGGGAATGGAGGGTGCAGGGAGTCATCTCTTAGGGTGACTTGAACAGATTCCTACCAGAGGCAGATACAGAGACTAACACGGCTACCTCCTATAGCCAAGCAGGACTTCCAGAAGAGGGAGGGGGACAGTAACCCACCCACTGAACCTTCAACCCCAAATATGTCTTGCCTACAAGAGGTGCAGGGATAAAGGTGAAGCAGGGACTGAGGAAACAGCCAACAAATTACTGCCCCAACTTGAGACCCATCCCAGGTAAGAGAGCCAACCTGATACTACTAATGATACTCTGCTAGGCTTACAGACAGGAACCTAGCATAAGTGTCTCCTGAGAGGCTTCACCCAGCAGCAGATGGAGGCAGATGCAGAGACCCACAACCGATCATCAAGTAGAGACCAAGAGTCTTATGGAAGAGTGGAGAATAGAAGTGAGCAAGCTAGAAGGGTCAAGGACACCACAAGAAGACTTGCAGAGTCAACTAACCCAGGAACATGAGGGCTCACAGAGCCTGGGCCACCAACCAGGAAGCTGGACCTAGACCCCCTAAACATTTGTGGCAAATGTGCAACTTGGTCTTCATGTGGGTCCCCTAACAACTGAAATGGAGGCTGTCTAGGTCTTTGTTCCCTGCCATTGGATCCCCTTGCCTTACCCGGACTGCCTGGTTGAGTCTCAATGGGAAAGGATGTGCCTAGTCCTACTGGGACTAGATTTCCCCCCGTGGTGTGGTACCCAAGGGGGAGGGTTTCCTCTTTTCTGAGAAGGTGAGGGGTCAATGGGGGAGGGGTCAAACGGTGGGACTGGAAAGAGAGAAGGGGGGGGTTGTGATCAGGATGTAAACAGAATAAAAAATTTAAAAGTAGAGCTAAAAGAAAAAAGAAAATCAGGTGACAACTTGAATTGACATCCCTTTGGTTTGCACAAGTCTTCTGTGTGTATGTTATGACTGATAGCTTGATATTTTTCTGGGACTCTTAACAGGGGGAGCAGGTAAGTCTCTGACTCTTTTGCCTGCCCTTTGGGCTCATTGGGTTGCCTTGTCCAGTCTCAGTGTGAGGGCTCTCTCCCTGTCCTATTGTATCTTGTTATATTGTGTTTTGTTGTTTTGTTTAGGAGGCCTGCTGTTTTCTGAAGGGAAAAGGAGGGGGAGTGGATCCAGGGAAGAAGGGAGGCAGGAAGGAGCTGGAGGAGTGGAGAAAGTGTAAACTGTGGTCAGGATGCAGCATATGAGAGAAGAATCCATTTTCAATAAAAACAATGCATGAATGGTCGATTATTTGTATATCAAATCATCACAAGGTTTTCAACCTCATTTACCATTAGAGGAATGGGAATCAAAAGAAAAGGGACTACAAGTTTACATATATTAGAAAAATTAGTTCACATATTAGAATAGTTTGCATCTATTAGAATAATTAGTTTACATATATTAGAATGGACACAATGAAAACAACAGCCAATAAAGGGAGTTGGTACAACCATGGAGAAGTTAGATGCTCATGTCTATATGGAGAGAATATAAAATGGGAGACTTGCTTTGGGTAGAAGCTTGCTAAAAATAGTTAAACACTGAATTACCATACCATCTAGTAACTCTACTCCCAAGGAGTTGAAGAGTGAAAATGTGTTTCTACAAAAAAAAAAAAAAAAAAAAAAAAAAAATCCATGTACCTGAGTACTCATAGAAACATTGTAATAAAAAAAGCTTGAACTAATCCAGTGATTTGTTGGTTGATGAATGGAGAGATACATTTATTCTGTATTTAAATACAGACATGTTACTTGACCATAGAGTAACGAAGCGTGTCACAAGAGTGAAGCACGCTACAGCACCAAGAGCTGGAAACACTGTGCTAGGTCTGAGGAACCGCGCACTCTAATTACATTCATGTAATCTCTTCAGAACAGACAAACACACCTAGGCAACTCATTCATGATGGAGGGAGTCGAGGTAAGAGGGACAAAAAAGATGTGAGTATAAGTATCTATGGCTTACTTTTTAAATTAATTAATTCATTATTTTATTTATTTACTCCCCAAATGTCGACCCTCTCCTGGTCTCGCCATCACAGAATTCTTCCCCCCATTCTCCCTTCCCCTTCGAACAATATAAGAACTTCTGGAAGAATCACCATTCCTGATCTCAAGCTGTACCACAGAGCAATAGTGATATTGCACGGTACTGGCACAGACACAGAGAGGTTGATCGGTGGAATAGAGTCAGAGACCCAGAAAAAAACCCACACACTTGATCTTCGACAAAGAAGCCAAAACCATACAGTGGCGGGGGGGGGGGATGTTGCAATAAATATTAATAAATGAATCTCACTATCTCTTGCTAGTGCCAGCACTGGGGAGGCCACATGGCATCTGCAGGGCATTTTCATCTCAGTCAGTAAAGCGTCTCACCCGCTAAGCTCCCAATCTCCATCCCACGCTGCCTCCAGCTACTCTCTGAGCCCAGCAGCGGCTGCTCTCTTGCAACGCTATCATCTAGTTCCTAAGGTGGGTTGGCTCACGCCGGTTCCATACAGAGTCCCCTGTCTCGTGTCTCTCTTGTTGCGGACTCTGTTCACGTTCCCAGCATCTGCCCGCCTATGGCTATAGTCACCACTTCCAGTAACCTGTTAAAATCAAAACTCATTAAGTTTGTAATTTAGCAATCCGATTTATATCAGTAAACTCAAACTCCGCAAAATGTCTGCACAATAAACTCACAGCCAATTGATGATGATACGAACTGCCCACCTAGACAAGACAAAGTGTCCTATAAAAGTCCATTTTTATGAAATGTTCATAAACTACCTGTGGCCATTTAAGGTCATTCTTCTCTGCCTCTATCTTGGTTCTTCTATCTTTTTCTCTCTCTACCTCCTTACAAAAACTCTGTCCCCTCCTTACTTTTTCACTGCCCAACCACAGGCCTTGCCTTATCTTGTGCCCGTCTTCACCTATATAAAGACAACAATCTACAGAAAAAAGCATCTTCAAAAATGGTGCCGGTCTAACCGATGGTCTGCGTGGGGAGGAATGTAAATTGATCCATGTTTTTCACCCCGTGGCCTACTTTTTTGAGGTAAAGAAAATGCCTGTAATTACATGGTGGTTGGTGCTCAATGGAGAAGTCTGTAAATGTACTATATCCCACTGACTGAACAATGCCTGTAGAAAGTTGATTTCATGGCGTGGGAACTAACATTAGATATGTAAGAAATCTTACATTTTCTGTTTCACTTCTTCTGGGTCTTTTCTTTTTCTTTTATTGGATATTTTTCATTTACATTTCAAATTTTATCTCCTTTCTTGGTTTCCCCTCTGGAAACCCCCCTATCCCATCCCCCTGCCCACCCTGCTTCTGTGAGGGTGCTCCACCCCCCACCCACCCACCCCCCTCCCACCTCCCCACCCTGACATTCCCCTACACTGAGGCATCGAGCCTTCACAGGACCAAGGGGCTTCTCTTCCCATTGATGCCCGACAAGGCCATCCTCTGCTACATATGTGGCTGGAGCCATGAGTCGCTCCATGTGTACTCTTTGGTTGGTGGTTTAGTCCCTGGGAACTCTGGTGGGTTTGATTGGTTGATGTTGTTGTTTTTCCTATGGGGTTGCAAACCTCTTCAGCTCCTTCCGTCTTTTTTCCATTGGGGACCCCATTCTCTGCCCAGTGGTTGGCTGTGAGCATCCACCTCAGTATTTGCCAGGCTCCGGCAGAGCCTCTCAGAAGACAGCTATATCAGGTTCCTGTCAACATGTACTTCTTGGCATCTGCAATAATGTCTGGGTTTGGTGACTGTATATGGGATGGATCCCAGGGGGATGGGGCAGTTTCTGGATGGTCTTTCTTTCAGTCTCTGCTCCACATTTTGTCTCTGTATTTCTTCCTGTGAGTATTTTTGTTCCCCCTTCTAAGGAAGGACTAAAGCATCCACACTTTGGTCTTCCTTCTTCTTGAACTTCATGTGGTCTGTGGATTGTATCTTGGGTATTCTGAGCTTTTGGGCTAATATCCACTTATCAGTGAGTGCATCCACATGTGTTCTTTTGTGAATGGGTTACCTCACTCAGGATGATATTTTCTAGTTCCATCCATTTGCCTAAGAATTTCATGAAGTCATTGTTTTTGATAGCTGAGTAATATTCCATTGTGTAGATGTACCACATTTTCTGTATCCATTTCTCTGTTGAAAAACATCTGGCTTCTTTCCAGCTTCTGGCAATTATAAATAAGGCTGCTATGAACATAGGTGGAGCATGTGTCTTTGTTATATGTTGGAGCATCTTTTGGGTATATGCCCAAGAGAGGTATAGCTGGGTCCTCAGGTAGTCCTATGTCCAATTTTCTGAGGAACCTCCAGACTGATTTCCAGAATGGTTGTACCAGCTTGTAATCCCACCAACAATGGAGGAATGTTCCTCTTTCTCCACATCCTTGCCAGCATTTGCTGTCACCTGAGTTTTTTATCTTAGCCATTCTGCCTGGTGTGAGTTGGAATCTCAGGGTTGTTTTGATTTGCATTCCCCTGATAACTAGGGATGTCGAACATTTCTTTAGGTGCTTCGTAGCCATTCAATGTTCCAGAGACGTTCTGGGTCTTAAAATATAAAGACATAAACAGTAGCTTGGCCCATGGTAAATTTCATGTACCAATATGTCCTGCCTGAAGGGTTAGGTATTGGCATTCTTTTCTGTGTTCCTGAGTTACTGCTTTGTATGAGGTTGAGTGAGCCTGACTCATACTGGCTAAGTTCTTCCTATGAGCTTAACTGTGTGTCACTTAAAGAGTAGCTGAGTTCAATTCAGCATAGGCTATGTGTGGGACAGGAAAAAAAATATTACTTGCTCTTTGTTTTGAGTTTCCACAAACCTTTTAGTCTCTAAGAGAAGTAATCTGACAAATATAATTAGATAAGATAGCAACACTTGTTACATAAAAACTAAGTAAATTGGAATTCTAACAGGCAAGCCTTAGAGCTTCAATTCTGTTGCTAAAAGTGGAAACAATTGTATCCTGGGCACAGAATCAATGCATTTAATATATTTTGAAACGTAAGAAATATAATGACAAAATTTAAAAAAATGCCTCAAAGAGGAAATTACAGCACATAACAGCTTTTTTTTTTTTTTTTTTTTTTTTTTTTTTTTTTTTTTGGACTTGGAAAATTTCTGCTAAGTTCAGAGCAGCTGGGGAGGATAACAAGTAACAAAACTAGGCAGATTTATGAGGCCCACACATGGCAATATTTTTGTGTAAAATTAGTCAAAATCATTATATTTGTAGATGAAGAAATGGGTTCCAACAAGCTTGCATTTTTTTAAAACAAGAATGATCATATTTGGTCTACGTGAGCGGGAGGAACTGGGCATTTATTGGATTAGCTGATCACCAGCACTGTAACTCATATTAAAGTTTGGGGAAACCTGCCAAGCACCAACTCTCGGAAGATTAGGATAATAACACATTGATTTCCAATAAGTAGAATTCAACCCACATTGCACTCTGTCTTCCTGTCCAAAGAATGGCGAGGAAATGGGCCAATAGAGGAATTTTCCACTGAAACATCTTGGTTTTGTCTTTAGGCCATGCTAAAGCATTTTGATAATGGACCAAGCACGTATGAATGTGACCCATTTTAAGGAACCTAATGCATAGCCTGTAAGATTAAAAAGGTTATGGAGAGAAATGGTTGATTTCACGGTCCAGGTTGCGCTACACCCAGCGAGGCTCCAGAGACAGACCTGACCGAGGTAGTGAAGACAAAGAAGAGAAGATAGACACAGACAGACACACAGAAAGCTGGGGTCAAGTGGTCTGGGCTCTTGGCTGGAGAACCGGTCATACCCTGAAAGTACAGCATGTGTTTGTTATAGAGCTGAACAGAGAGGCAGGGCTACTGCATACAGACAAACAAGGAGGCAGGCTTGACGGCACATGTCGGGATCAAGGAAGCAGGGTTAGCTAATTCCAGTACAGTACTGTGCCTCTGAACCTCACCCCAGAGGGTAGACTATGAGTGCCCCACATGTCTGAGGCTCTGGGGTCTAGCTGCTTCGTGTCAGCTCCACACTTAAGACTCACTCATTCAGGGCATTCTCTGCCCCATACAAGGATGGGCAGAGAGATGTTTTGTTAGGACATAAAGTAAATTAATTAAAAAGAATCACCAAAATCTGCCTGGCTATTGCGGGGGAAGTTTGGAGTTGGGGATTTATCGTCCTATAACAGCATAGCACAATTTGACTCCGATGGATTCTAAGCACTAGAAGACATTTTAATGAGGGAGGAGGTATTTGTATTCTTTAAAGTGTCTGCCCACACCTATACTTCAGGCATGGACTATGAAGAAATCAAGTTGGTAGTCACCTGGAAGCTTCGTTTCCCCTGGCTAACGTCCATAGACCTGGTAGGCAGTAGGCATACTAATAGAAGAGAAAAGTAATCACCAATATCACCGAGATGTCAATCCTGTGAGCTATAAAAATATTTTGTTACAACCGGCAAACTATGTCCATTAGCCTGACGGTGGCACAAAAAATTATGGGACTGGACAATGGCCTTTTGACTGGATGCAGGTCTTCTCTGCTAGATGAAAGGCATACCTAGGACTCTGATTAGGGCCAAGAACTTGTGGCTAGACAGGACATCGACCCTGTCTATTATTATTATTATTATTATTATTATTATTATTATTATTATGCTAAATAAATATAATACTGAAGCAACTCCTAATGATGTATTGCTTTGCCCATAGGTTAGTCTATCTCAGTACCCATCAAAGAGACACCTTTGTGCAGGAGTGACTAACACAGAGATCCACACCCAGTCAATGTGAAGAGAATAATAGATTACAGGGTGCTCAATCTTAAATGGGACACTGGCATCATGCCACCTCCTACCGAGACTCGGGGATCAGAGTGAAAGAAAATGGATAGATTGTAAGAGCCAGAAACAGTAGCTGACAACGGTAACAGAGTTTTGTTTGTTTTTTATTTTTTCTGGACACAGTATGGAAGTTTCATATATATCCTCATGGGATTATGCTGGGATTGCATGCACAAAATCCACACAAGACCGAGTCAGACAAAATTCCACCACGTGAGAGAAGGAGGTAAGCATGAAGTCCTACCTCCAGTTGAGGAGCGAGTGCTGACTGATAGCTGCTAGCCTAAGAGGCTACCCATGCTTCATAAATGGTGCTAAGCCAATGTACATATTTGTAGCACTAGTGGGCTCAGTGGTGAACACGAACAAAGTTGGCAAGAAGTAGGGAATACATTGGAATAGGCGTGGGATTAATCGAAACACGTAGTATGCATGTGTGAAATTCTTCTCAAACAATAAAAAAAAATAGAAAATAAAAAGGAGATCGAAAGTGAAGTGCTATGCAGCAGATAATCAGCTCTGTGTGTCACATGTTTGACTGGCGATCAGAGCTGCCATCACCCACAGAAAAGAGAGAAAGATTATAGGTCTCCACGTGCAACACTGGGGACAGACGGACATTGCGCCTATCTGGGTCTAACAGTAGGGGATACATGGACATTGTGGATCACCAGGTGTGGCCTGGCCAGAGAGTACCAGGCCTTTTATACAGTGCTCCATCTATGAGAAGGAAATCGCCAGCACATCTAAAGGAGGAACTAATATTTCAGATTAAAAGAAGCCAAAGGTGAGGGAACTTATGGAGGAAAGGGAAGCTTGCAGACTCTTGGTGGGAATTTAAGGGAGTAGAGTCAGCTTGGAAAACTGAATGAACATTCTTCAAAAACCTGAGAGAGGGTTAACTTGATTCAACACTCTTGGGTACAGTCCCAAAGAATGCAAGACGAGTGTGAAGAGATACCTGTGGACTCGTGTTTATTGTGGCATTATTTCCGACTGCAGACATACGAAATGGAATGGATCTATAGGTAAATAATATATCAATATCGCATTACAATATATAAATACAAAATATGTATGCGTTATGTATATGTATGACGGAATACTATGCAGCTTTAAGAAAAGATAAAACGTTGTTATTTACAATACCGTGGATAGATAGACCAAGTTGTCATATTCAACGAAATAGGGTAAACATACAAATCACAATATTATATACTATTATTTTCGTATGGGATTTTAAAACACTGAACTCATAGAAACCTGGAGGAGAACATTACTATCCAGGGCTGGTGGGGGGGGGTGTGGAAGATATTGGTCAAAGGGTATAAGCTTCTTGTTATGCAGGAGGAGTAAGTCAGAGGGATCATGGACAGTCTAATGACCACAGTTAATAACAATAAAAATGTTATAAAAGGTAAAGCATCACTACAGCATCTGACCTTCAAGTGGATCCTCTATTGGAGTGGTGGTGGTGGTAGGGGCAGTGTACTGCAGGACACTGTTTGACAAACTAGGGAAACTGGGATATAAATTATAAGTGAGAGGAAAAATGATTGCTCAGACTAAATTTGTTGAAGTTTGCAATTATTTGGTCATAGAACCGAAAATTCCTATTCAGAGGAATCATCCCCCAAAATAGTCCCAGAGCAAAGGCCATGGAATAGTTAATTTATAATCATACATTATTGAAAAAACACAGATACAGCTATGGAGTTAGAGCTGTAGATGAACAATAGGAATGACAGAACACACAGGATAAACTGGAAAGACTCTGAGCAAACGGTAGATGGGCATTCACGTATTATTTTTATTTCCACGATGTATCCGTGAATGTGAAGTTATTCCCAAGTAAAGTGTTAAAAACATGTCGTTGACTTGGGGGATTTTTTTGTTTGGTTTGGCAAGAGATAGACTAGCTGGTAAAGAGCTCAGCAAAATGAAATATTGGTGCGGGAAACCCACCAGTGTTTTTCGAATGTGATGACTGTACAAATTGAAATCTGAATGTGGGTTTTAAATGATACAGAGAAGGAATGGCAAAAGGTGAAATTTTTGTTTCCGCTGAGGGTTATCTGGTTGTAAGGAAAACAAACCCAGGTTAGCCAAAGGGAATTTCTTTTTTTGTAAGAACAAAGACAATTTCAACTGTGGGAAATTCTCTCTTCTTATCTTCATGCCTCTGTCCTGCTGTCCCTCCTTTTCTCCCGAGTGCTCAACCCTGGTAAGAACTATAGTGTCATCGTGAAGAAAAAATAAGAAATTAGCAAAATCTATGAAGATGTCCAAATAAGGAGACTGAGTTGATACTACAAACACTTCATTTCTTTTTAAAGTGGACGTTATAAAATGACTGACCATTGCTGTGTGGGGAAGAACTTAATTTGAAGCTGAGTTTGGCTATGATGAAAACTGTATCATACCGGCACAGACTGGTGGGAAGATGTAGGGAAACAGAGACGGGTATGGCCTATAGTTTAGATGTCATTGTCAAACTCCAAATGAACCACAGTGGCTTGGATTGGCACATTCCTATCAATAAGGAGAGAGAGAAGAGATGGATGAGGGACATTTATGTGTCTTTGATCTCACTAGATGGCTCATGCTGGCTTTGAACTTACCATCCTCCTGCCTCAGCCTTCCTTTTATGTATTAGAATTATTGTGGGAAACCTTTTCTAATAGGACATGAGAAATATATCTAGGGAACCCACAACAGACCAAAATGATGGATGGACCAAAGTACAACCTTGTGTCTGGACAGGTTTATTGGGGTTACTTACAGGGTGTGGGTGAAGGGTTATTTACAGTAGTGAGGATGACGGAAAAGCAGTTGCAGCTCTGAAAATCCCGCCCCTAACGTGATTGATGGCTCATTAAGCTGCAGTGCTGAGGCTCCAAGTGTAGCTTGCAGATACCTCAGCAGGTCAAGAAGTCTTCAGCCAGTTTGGGTCTTCAGAGTCTCTTCCTTCAATGCTCCTAACCTTGGGGAGGGACCCTCATGAATCCTGTAAGCTTTATCTATCCAAGGCTTGAATTGCTTTACTTCACGAGCCCCTCATTCTTTCTGGAGGAAATGCTAAAGTTCTAAGGGATGACACTAATGTGAACTGCCTTGCCTAGCAAGAGGATGAAGACACTTTTAAGGGGTACAGTTAACAAGTGTTGATATTGGGCTGATCATGGATGACTGAAGAAGTGTTCAAGGAAGCTTCCTGCTTCCAGAGGACATGAAAAAAGAAGAACTATTGACGGAAATTGAAAACGTTACAGGAGTCATCATCTGGGATGGGAGGAAAAGTTGTAAGTTTAATGTGGGTCTCTTTTTTAGTTTGATAAAACTCTTAAGGTAGAGAGTGATGCATGCTGGGGACTCACTGGCCAGCCAATGTAAGTGAAATGGTGAGCACCATGTTGAGTAAGAGACTGTCCTAGTTTCAATTCTGCTGCTGTGATAAAATACCTTGACAAGGGGAGCAATCTTGGGTTATAGTTCATCATAGGGGCAAGTCAAGGGAGGAATTTCAAACAGCTACTTTTATACACAGTCAAGAATGGAGAGAAATGAAGTCATACATGCTTACTTGCTAGCTGATTTTTTTTTTCCATTTTTAAAGCATTCAGGGCCTCTTGTTTAGGAAATGGTACTGCCTGCTATGGGCTATGTCTTCTCACATCTATTAACTTAATTAAGATAATCTCCAGGAGACATATTCATTGTCCATCCCAGTGTGATTCTAGATGGTGCCAAGCTGACAAAATCAACTACCACGAGTAATCCTGTTTCAAAACATGCGACCAAGTGTGACAGAGTGAGAATCCTGACTTCTGCTTTTGGCTTTCATCCATGCATGCACAGGCATGAGCAACTATACGGAAGTATACAGACACATGTACTACACACATGCTATACAAACACACATGAGATGGTATGATCTGTGTTTGAGAGCCTCACAGGACGAATTTAAACATAACTGGCTAATGATTCTCTTAGCACGGAACCTCTCATCATGTTCACATGATCATGTGTTCACATGTGTGAGGGTCCGAAGACTGTATTTCACAAAGGCCTGTATTATCGAGGGTCAGTTTTCTGGTACTGTGCAGGCAGAGAGTTCCTGTTGCCTCCTTCTCCCCGACTCTCTAGGACCTGCTTTAATAATGTCATTCTCAGAGAGGAAGGAGCACATCCAGGGGAGGGAGGCGTCGATTGACTTGACAGTAACACCATCAGCTTTCTCTGAAAAGAGCCTACACTCTCTCAGAGTGGAAAAATCCGAGATGATTGTGCAGCCTGCCTCCTCGAGACAGATGGGCAGCACAGCTGCCTTTCTGGGAAGAGGGACCGCTCTGGTCTACATGGAAGGCCACCCAGGGTAGAGTGTTTCCACGTGGGAATCCCAAGAAAAAGAGCAACACCACGAACGTGGCATTGGATTTTTACCCCAGCTGCTGCTCACTGTGTCTCCCAGCGAGATCAAGACAGACTGCTGTCCAGAGAGCAAGAGGCTCGGAGGCCAGGGTGCTGGTGATTAAGGGAGAAATCATGCTCGGAGAATGAGCAACGTGAAAGAATTGCTGCCCAGTGTCCCAGTGAGTTTTCAGCTCACAGCCCTTTCGAGTTGTACTGTGATGGCCTTCCTTTGCAGAAAGCAAAGGGGCAGACAGCAACATGAAGGATGTAATTAACGAGGACAGCCAGCTTCTGAGAGTCCGAGGCCTGGACTCTGGCTTTTAGAGTTTCAAAGCCTCCAACAGGCCAGGAAGCGTCAGGCAGAATGAATGGAAAACCTCCGATGATGAGTATGCTATGAGCTGCGAAATTGCAAACAGGCTTGGCACGCTTCCCCGGGAGCCCAGCAGAATTTGCACATCGCTCAGTGTTAAAACTCATGGGACAGCAGGCATTTGTTTCTCTGGAATGGGCTTTGGCATCCCGAAACTCACCATCTGCCTCTTTTTGGCTATTTCTGATCCCCAGGGAGGGACTTTGTTGTTGTGTCTGTGTCCTGTGCCTCTTTTGTAGTAGAGAGGAATCAGGCAGGGCAGCATCAAGGGCTGTCTTGAAGTCTTGAAGAATAGAGGAGAGAGAAAGAGGCAGATCTCCACATGCAGGGCGTTTGCATCCAATGGCTTTGATACAGTCAGGCCTGAGTTCAAACTCTGACTCTGTCATCTGCAATCTGGGTGATCTTAAACACGTTGCTTTTTCTTTGTGGGCCTCAATTAGCTCACAGAGTTTCTTGTCTTCAAAAGGGTTATGTGGGTGGGAATAATGTCTATAAGCTGTGAAAAGACATGGACTTAGAATAAGGGTTTAATAATAGAAGAATGTACCACGTTGGTGGTGTCTCATTCTTCCATCAGGGAACCTGTTGGCTGCTAACCCAACGGTTCTTCCTCTTTCCTCATGCTTGGCAGAATGTGCCTCCTAATGTGTATAGTGAAGACAGAATGTGTTCGCTAATATGTACAATGAAAGGCCAGACCACTGTATCCCTTCTTATCTCAAGACATGGGGCATGACCTGGACTCAGTTTGTACCTGCCAAGTTGATATTGTAAGAAGGCACGGGAGAAAGATGACTGAGGAGGAAAAGGCCAGAACATGGTCTGTCCTTCTGTGTATTCTGCAGAAGAAGGAGGAATGGAGATAAGGAAATCTCAATGGTTCGTGACTTTGCTGAGTTAGCCCAAGAACTCTCTGTCTTGGTTTGAGATGTACCAAGGGAGCAAGCTATCCACGAGTCCCACTGACCTTTAGAAACAAGGTTTAATGGTTTTGTTCATATTGTATGAATAGTATGGATTTGACAGAGAACTTGATCCATGACTCTTTGCTCTAAAAGCCAGACATGTAGAACAATACCCTAAGTATGGCAGGTTTGAGGAGTCACACTCAGAGCCCTAGCCCAGGTCATCCATGGGGGAAAAAAATCTATCAAATCTATATCAGGATTCTCAACCTGTGGGTTGTGCCCCCTGTGCTGTTTGAACAACATAAGACATTTGCACAGGTAAGACCATCCCGTGTGTCAGACATTTACATTACAATTCACAACAGTAGCAAAGTTACAGTTTCTAAGTAGCAACAGAAATAATGTTATGGTTGGAGGTCACCATTACATGAGGAGCTGTATGAATGGGTCACAACATTAGGAAGGTTGTGAACCACTGATCTAGATGACGCTTAAAATTGTCTTCTTTTCAGGTTACTAGTGATTTAATCTCCTGGGGGGGTGGGGGGAGATTGATGTCTCTAATATCCTTTTTGTTTTTAATCTGACACTCCCTGTTAAGTTGCCACCATGTAACAAACACCCTCAAACCTCAGTGGCTATGGGAACAGGTCAGTGTTCCTTTCTCCCAGGTCTGTGAGTTACTAGTAGTTCTGCATGCGGCAGAGAGCATTGCCCATGCATGACTTCATTGCATTTGTCTTCCCTGCATAGCATTGTGTTTGCATCACGGGTTGCCAGATACATGTCCTGTCATGTCTAAGGGAAGAATTGCAAGCAGAGGAATCTGTGAAGGCATGCTAACGTATTGCTGATGTTAATGGGGTCAGTTGGGTCCTCAATCAAGTCACATAACCCACGCAAAATCTTCAGGTGTGACTAAGATGTCTTCTTGCTGGAGAGACATTATAAAGACACATGGGGAGTGATGGGAACATCTTAATATAAGGAGGAAGTAATAATACTCGGAAGCAAACCTCCCGACCGTTCACACACTAGCCAGTTGAACACAGCTATCAATGGTGCTGTCTAAGAAAGTAAGGTCCAAGGCTGGCCATCTGATAGACCTACATTTAGGTCTCTTCTTTCTTAACCATCATTTCTCCTGTGCTCCCTTATTCAAATAAAGTTCATCTATTTTTAGTAAATACTGACAATTCATGCATGGTCATGTCATTTATGGCTGCTGGTGATTGTATTTTAATCATGAGAAGCAGTGACCCTCTTTCCAAATCCCATTGACAACCCAAGCTGCCCTTCTAATATCCAGTTAACAATTCCTCTTTGGGGCTTAGTAATCGAAACCTTGAATAGGTGTCTCCTTTTACATTTTCTATTATTTTTCTATCTATCTATCTATCTATCTATCTATCTATCTATCTATCTATCTACTTTTGTATGTGTGTGTACGGGGGTGCATGTTCATGGGGGTGCATGCATGGGTAGGACTGTGCAAAGCAGACACGAGTTCAATTTTGGCTGTTGTTTCTCATTATCCATCCACCTTGTTTTTTGTTGTTTTGTTTTTTGTGAGATAGACCCTCTTCCCAGGAGCTCATGGAGTGAGGTAGACTGCAAGCATCAGAGATCCTTCTGTCTCTCTAACATGGGATTGCAACCGTACACCACCACACTTGAGCATTTTAAACATGTGCTCTGGGTAGCAGACTCGAATCCTTATGTTTGCAACGCAAGCACTTTACACACTGAGCCACCCCATCCCCAGCACCCAGGTGGCTCCTTTTAGTCTACATATAAACTATAACTTTGAAGGATGTGGGAGACAACAGGCACTGGAAATTAAAGTTCTTGATTTTACAACAGGAAAACACAGACGTGTATGTAGGCAAAAACGTCAGCATATCAAGGTGGACACATTTGAATACAAAGAGGAAGAAATACCAACAACAAGTCATCCTGTTCATACATGCCAGTCAACTGATCCCAGCTTCCACTGTCTCTATTTCTTTGGGGAAAACAATCCAATGAGGTCTTATATTGATGCTGTTTGATAGATCTGCATTTTCACCCATGAGAATTGTTAACCTTTACTGACAGGGTCATCTCTTTCATCAGCTTTAGGCATTTGGAAGCATTGACTAACTTCAATAAAATCAAGTGCTGGTCTGATCACTATGGAGATTTGATTACAATTTACATGACATTTGGGTATCTCTTTCCAAAACTATAAAACAGAGGAACAAAATAATATAAAGGACAGAGAAAACATAGCAAACCCCCAACCCCTACTGCATTTCAGGTACCCCTCCAAAATCAGAAAGAAAAGTGGTTTGAGAAGTGTCAGCCAACCTCTACTGTCTTAATCCTTGATATGGACTCTTCCGTTGTGGAGACAGCCACAAAGCAGAGTCTTCTGGATATTCACAAGGCAGAGTGTTCTGTGAATGTTCTATGTCTGGAAACATTGACTTTCTCAGTGTGGCTTTGAGACACACTATTGGCAAGAGGTTTACAGCCTATGACAAAGAGAATGAAAGTTATCCCAGGGAAGCTGTCTTTGATAAGAAAGAGAATGTTTTTAAACACTATAGTGTTGCTTAACCCTGAAACTGTGTATTAGTCAGGGTTCTCCAGAGAATCCGAGCAGTGGGATATCTGTACATGTGTACCCTCCAGTCATCCCTCCATATTCATGGGGAACTTGTTCCAGATCCCTTTGGGTATCAAGCTCCATGGATCCTAGGGGATTTTTATGTAAAATAACAAAGTACTTTCAAGTAATCTAACATACATCTTTCTGTATGTGCTGAACACGCTCTAGAATACTTGTAATGCCTGAGACAAAGCAAAGTATGTGTAGATAGCCATCACACTGTACCATCTAGGGCAAGGATTCTCAACTTACAGGTTGTGTCCTCCTGGGGAGGTTGAATGACCCTTTCTCCAGGGCAGCTTAAGACTTGGAAAACACAAAAATTTACATTACAATGCATAGAAGCTGCAAAATCCTGGTTTCCAAAGTAGCAACAAAAATAATTTTATGCTTGGCGGTTACCGCAACATGAGGAACTGTATTAAAGGGCTGCAGCAATAGGGAGTCTGAAAACCGCTGATCTAGGGGATCTTATTGGAAATATGAACACCCACACACGTTTAGCACTGATACTTGTAAGTAGTGTTTTTAATTCATGATGGATTGATTGAATCTATGGATTCAGATTCAGAGGATACAAAGACTCAATCATTAATGTATTTGCATATTCTCTATTTTTCATTCCTCAATAAATGTTTACTGGTCGTATACTTTATTACATCCATAACCCCACCTCACCATGGTATTACGCTTCCATTCACTTGGAGGCTTTCTCTGGTATACAGGGCATCTTCAGAGTGCTTGGGGCTCGACCTTGACTCAACAAATTCCTACTAATTAATGATGGAAACAAGTGTATAGTTAAGGCACAAGAGTAGAGTAACTCCAAAGCACATGTTCCACCATGGCCCCGATAGTTCCACAGGATGGTTGGGCATCACAGATACTGAGTAGTCATGTACCAAGTGACTTTCAGCATCTTGACACACCCTACTGTAGAACAACTTGCACTTGAGTCCTTGCTTTATGACTTGCTTCTTCTGGGGATTCTAAGGTAAGACAGAAGCACAGATTTATGTGCAGGGGACAACTCTGTAAAATGGCGTGGTGTTGGGTAGAGAAGAGGCACATCAGAGATTTCCTTCTGTAACTGTTTTCTGCCAGGATTGTCCTCCCATGGACTCTTGGATCCCTTTCTTGATGGGGCATTTTGAGAGGCACTCAGACAATATCTCTCCCTTTTTGTCAGGTGATGGGAGGGCAACTAAGTAGTACTTACACCTGTCAATGAGATCACATGTTCATACTTTCTATGACAAAATTTTTATGAGTATATATTTGTTTGTGTGTATTTGTTTACACACATCCATCAGTTAGGTCAGAGAATGACTTTATCTATCATCTATCTATCTATCTATCTATCTATCTATCTATCTATCTATCTATCCATTCATCCATCTATAATCTATATACATATAGATGTTGATTTATATACCTTTATATCTATAGATGAGGAAACTCAGACATGGAGGAAGGTCTGAACTGTAGTAAAGCAAGCCACAAATTTTCACTTTTACATTTATGACACTGAAGTTCTGTCACTTAGGTATCACTATAGCCAATGAATGGGACACAGGCAGAAAGGTCACTCATCAGACCCATGTGTGCAACAGAAGTTGGAAGGAATAATTAATATACAAGTTAAAAAAGACTCAAGTTTCAAATACCTCCACATTTTAAATCTAAGAAATTATAGCAGTAGTATAGGATGTGGGAACCTGGCTAGACAGGCGTTCACCACAGACTTCATAAAAACCAGCAGTGTGGTTGCAATGTCCACCATGAAAAGACATCTGTCCAAAAAATGGCTGCATAACTTGTTTAGATTGAATGGAATCGTTGGAAGAATAAACATTTAATGAGAGACTTCCTTGAGTCGGAAGCTACTGGAGAGAATTCAGGACGGTGAAAGAATTCTGAGAGCCTTGCAGTGTGAGGAACACTTGAGGGCACTAGAGTTTGTTTATGTGAGTCTGGGAGACAGGATGTCATGGTGAGCTCTAATCAGCTCTATCTGAATTGAACCTCTGTTGATCCATGCTGCAGCTGTGTGAACATTGACAACATGGTCTTCGGTGTACTTTTCTTTCTTTAAAAGGCAGGTTCACTCTTGTGCTCACACTCTACATTTTCCACCTGTGTGCGCGGGGGTGTCAGTTTGTTCTTTCAAACATTTGCAGGCTTATCTTGAAAGAACCTGGCTCCCTTGGACTCTTCCTAACAATAGAAGGCTGCCGGCTAATGGTTTAGTGCAGATAATTTTAATTTGATATCAAAATTAACCGTCTAGACCCGGGAGTTAGCTCAGTAAGTAAAGTGCTTGCCAGGTAAACATAAAGATGAATTCATCTCTCCTGAGAACCTATATTAACAAATAACTGGAGATAGTAGTGCATTCCTATAAATCCTAATGCTGGGGACAGAGAGACAGGAGGATTCCTGGGATTTGCTGGCTAAGTTCTTTTTCCAATTCATCAAGTCCCAGGCCAATAAGAGACTATTTCAAGAACAAAGTAACAAACAAATAAACTAAATACATGGCTTCTACAGCACTACACTAATTTCTTCTAGCTTCACACACATACACAGCCACACATATGCACACACATGCATACACGCACACCTGTATTAATAGGCATACACACAAACACATATGTACCCTCACACATGAAAAAGAACTAGTTTTCTAATTAATTTGATTACCCTTGCAAACGACAGATGCCTCAGAGATATGCGACTTGCTTAGAGCCTGTTGAGCCAGTACTGTATGTCCCAGGCTTTTCTAGTATACCTTGGGCCGAGGCAAACTCTCAGGTTACCTATATGGCTCTAAACTTGGTCGCCCTTCTTTCCAAAGATCTGCCATTGAATACTTTGTATCATCAAATACTTTGGTGCTCAAGCCAAATATCTTAGAGTTCTGTGTGGTTCTTGTCACCCTCCTTCCTTCATATCCCATACCACACATCCATTCTACCAGCTTTTTCAACACTGAGTCTTATATATAACCTCAAGCCATTGACTTCTCTCCATCTCCAAGATTACTACCAAAGTCTAAACCACGAAGTCTATCTGGTCTACCATGATAGCCTGCTAGTTGATGTTTCTGTTTCTACACACCTACTGCTTTAGAGTCCATCATCTGTTCATAACCACTTAAAAGGGACACTTTAACATTGTTTAGCAGTTTCTCATTTCTCCAAGGATAGAACCCACCAACCTTTACCCAGCCTACAAAACCCTAATATTGAATGTCTTCTGCCAATCTTTCCAACCTTGCATTCTAGCACCTTTAACGTAGCCTCCGTCCTCTAGTGACTGTTTATTTCTGGGTTTTACTGGCTTACACTGGCTTTTACATTCAATCTATTATTCCAGCTGGTCCTTTTGCACAGATTGCTGCTTCCCCTAAGCCCTGATGTTAATTCCTACAAGAAGAACGCCTCACAGCTACTGTCCAATCATTTTAACTTTCTCCATTACAATGCTTCTCCTGTACTTAACTCTGCCCAATCAAGCTTATTTATGGTATTATACTAATCCAGGGAGGTCTTAAATATGTAATAAATACCTAGTTGTATCGACATTCCACTTGAAATTGTGAGTCCCTTAACAACAAAAATACACAAACATTCAATCTGTCAGCAGAGCAAACAGACAGCTTAAAGAAGTAGGAGACCATTTTTTACCAGTTAAGCCCAAGACAGAAAGCGGATATCCAAGATTTACAATGAAATGCAAAATTAAACACCAATCAAAACAAGAAAACAAAATCTTACAAGTCAACAAATGGACTATCATTTTGTTTTTGTTTTTGTTTTTTAAGATAGGATTTATCTGACTGTCCTGAAACTATCTCTGTAGAACAGGCTTGGTTCAAACTCAGAGATTTACCTGCCTC
The DNA here is from genome assembly GCF_021556685.1 of Rattus norvegicus. NCBI lineage: Eukaryota > Metazoa > Chordata > Mammalia > Rodentia > Muridae > Rattus > Rattus norvegicus. The sequence goes on from NC_141543.1 coordinate 101,882,923, forward strand.
TGCCTCCAAAGTGCTAGGATTAAAGGCGTGTACCCCACGACTTCCTGGAATCAACAGTTCACGAAAGAAATAGATCAGCAGTCAATAATTATTTTTAAAAAGGAACCAACATCTTTAGTATTCAAGGAAATTTAAGTTAAACTACTTTGAGAAGCCCACCTGATTCCTGCGAGACCAGATAACATGAAACTTTCCGACAGGAAATGCTGGTGGTAAAGATGTGGGGGAGTGTAATGTGCTGATGGAAATGTAGTGTATACATGTGCACACACACATGTGCACATACACATGTGCACACATGAGTGAATGTGGGTAAAGCCTAACACAAAAGAGACCAAGAGAAGCTGAAAGAAAGTGAACAGGAAGGGTGGAATGGGCAAAAGGACTCATGGGACACGGCAAAGGAAAAGAGACCAGAAGAAGGAGGGGTGCTGTGTGTGTGTGTGTGTGTGTGTGTGTGTGTGTGTGTGAGAGAGAGAGAGAGAGAGAGAGAGAGAGAGAGACAAAGACAGAGACAGAGACAGAGTCAGAGAGACAGAGTCAGAGAGACAGAGTCAGAGAGACAGAGACAGACAGACAGAGAGACACAGAGAAAGAGACAGACAGACAGGGACAGACAGGGACAGACAGACAGAGACAGGGAGACAGAAAGACAGACAGAGACAGAGAGACAGAAAGACAGACAGAGAGACAGACAGAGGATATCAAGGGTAGCTGAAAGAGAGGGAAAAAGAATATATTAGAACTGAGTCAAAAGATGCCACGGCACTATCTAAAACCCTGTGTGTTCATTTTAAAAAAAAAATTAAAAAGAACAATAGCAACAACAAAAGAAAACTATTTTGTTAAGAAAGATAAAATGTAGGGTAGAAATATGAAGAGAGATAGGAGAATGTAAACTTAAAATTCAATACACTGCCTTATAAAAAATGGTTAACTTGTGGATTTATTCATTTTTTCCCCCCTAGGACTCATGCATGCATCCCAGGCTGGTCTTGAACTTGTCAATGTAGCTGAACTTCTAATCCAGCTGCTTCCACCTCTCAAGTGCTGAGGTTACAGGTAGGTACTCTCATACTTGGCTTCTGCAGGTGCTGGCAAGGGAACCCAAGGCCTCTTGCCTGCTAAGAAAGCCTTAACCACCTAGGTTACTCTCCGGGTTATGGGTTTCCTTTTGAGTCGCTAAACCTGACATAAAGCCTTCACAGTTTGAGATGTGCACCCACGGGGACGTGCCTACATATACAATGTTCTTTCTGTTTGTCTTAATGCTGGAATTTACATTTTTTTCCTCTATAAAAATAAGAAAACCGAGGTTCATCTTTTGCAGGGACATCATCTGTTCCTTGTTTCAAGTGTGTGAGTATTATTTACACGTCCTGGGTTTCTGACCCCTAGCGGTAGAGACCAAATCCATTACCCACGAGCCGCTCAATTTGCAGCCATTTAAGATTCCAGACTCTCTGGCAGAGGGAAGGAAAAATGGAAACTTGCAATGTTTTCTCTCTTGGTTTATTTCTGTTCTCTTAGTTTCCTTTTTCATGTCCCCCCCTCTTCTCCGCCACTCTCTCCTTTTGCTTTCTTCATTTCCCAAGAATCCTTAAGGGAAACTTAGAGTCCCTTTTCCTTAGGCATCCTGGGAGTTTTGAGGAAGGGGGGGGGGCACCGTATTAACATCGGATTATTTCAAGAACTCAGTAAATGTACTCCCGCAGTCAACCAGAGCCTGTTAAATGCAGGTGCCGCAGTGTTTAATGAGGTTGACAGAGACGAAGGGAAGCGGCAGCCATGTGAGCCACATGCGGTCCAAGTGGCAATGATCCTCGCTACCCCAACGCTACTCCCCAGGGCAGCAGATCTGTCTTTAATCTACTTGGACCACTGAGAAAATGGCTTAAATAAAGTCTCTGCATGAGTGAGTCACTTCTTTCTTGGCTCCTAGATGGCATACCAAGGCGCGATGGTTTACTTTGTCTGAGTAACAAAATTAATATAAGAGAAACATTTTCGTTATGTGGTATCCTTACTCGCCCCCCCTACACCCCCCTCACCCCAAATCACAAAAAGAAAGAAGAGACATATGGGCCGGAGCAGTGAAATTTGGATGAAAAAGTTCCACTTGACACGAGGAGACGCACGAAAAAGAATGTAGTAAATTTTCTTGGCAGAGGAGGGTAAAATGCAATCAGAAGAAGTGGAAAAAAAATAGTCCTTCACCAAACCGTGGCAGTGAATCTAACAGTGTCAGGCATGTAAAGAACGAATTCTAAGCCTCTTGTGACTTTCCTGTTAGATGAGGTGCATTAAAAACCCTTGTGATCAACAGGGGTGGTGCTTCTGTAGCAGAGTCTGCAACGCCATGAACAGGGACGTTCGTGTCTCTCTTCAAGGGAGCTGGTTCGCAGGAAGATAAAAACGCAGGTAGCATTGGAGGGGATGGAATGCTCACAGTCTGTACTTGTCGCTACGGTATTTTCTCTGACTAAGAGTCCAGGTTCTGTAGAATCAATTCATGTTTCCCCTTTTTTTAAAATTATGGCTTGCATATATAATATCTCCCACGGACTCACGGTGGGTACTCTTGTCCTCAGTTGGTGGCGCTGTACTGGGGGATTGTGGGTTCTCTGGGTCATGAGATCTAGTAGGTAGATATGAGTTGTTGGGGGAAGATTTTGAGAATGATAGACACTTCTAGACCCTCTCTCAGCTTCCTGATCTGCTAGGATATAAAGAATAGTATAACACACTCCTGCTGTCCCAGACCGACCCACTCCCACCACAAGCTTTCTCTGGTGATGAATTGCTCTGCTCTGGAAAGACAAGACAGAGCAAACCCTGACTTCCTTGAATGGCTTCTGTCAGGTATTTTACACAGAGGTAAGATGAATCATGAACATAGTTCTCACATGTTCTGAAGTCAACACAGAATATTTCATGGCTAACGAGGGGGCCATGTTACGAAGCCTTCTGAATTATTCACAAACGGTCATCTGCTATTCTAAGAGGGCTCCGCTATTTTGTTCTACAAATAGAATAGTGTTCATTCTGCTACTTGGGAACAGCCAAGTACTGTGAATGCCCAATGATCCCCAACTAGTGACGCTTTGGAATAGTCGGAGTAGAGTTTATAGAGAAATTTGAGGGCATTTGATCCCAATGTGGGAATTTCTTTTGCTTTTAATCATGCCTTTCCCAAGCAAGGCATGATCTATAGAAACAAGCATACCCTTACCTAGCTTGGCACAGAAAAGAAGACCTTATAAATGCCAGACCCAAGGAATGTCAGATGGCAGGGGCCAGGAGTGCGGGGGGGGGGGGGGGGAGGGAGGTAGCTTCCTGTACTAGAGAATACCTTTCTTGTGTGTTCTTGCCTGTTATTAAAAGTGTACTCTTGCAAGGGGCCGTGCTAGTCTCTGTAAACTGCTAATCTCTGTATCATTTCAATTTTAGTGTGTGTGCTGCCAAAGTGAGAGTGCTGGGGTGTGGGTGGGTGGGGATGAGGAGAGGAGGAATCAGCTGAAGGGGAAGGACAGAGGGAGAAAGTATCAGGGGACAGAGGGAGAAATAGGGGGCGGGGGGCATTTATTTCGGGAGCAATGTAGAAACCTAAAGCAATGGAAATTCCCTGGAATCTACAAAGGGGGACCCGGAGCCCAAACTTGCCGTCTTCTATAATCATCAAGGGTCCTAGCAGCCGGCCTGGGGCATCAACCCAACCACAAAAACCGTTGACCTACAATATGTCCTGCCTGCAAGATGTGCTGGGATAAAGGTACAGAACTTAATGGGAGTGACCATCCAATAAGTAGTCCAATTTGAGACCCATGCCATGGAGAGGGAGACCATGCATGACACTACCTGGGGGTTGGGGGCGGGGTTAAGAACCGGAAGCTGGGTAGCTCAGAGAGCTAGGATAGAATCATACTTGATTGGTAAAAAACCAGCCATTTCACGAAATGACTCCTAATGATACTCTTGCTGAGGTAACCTTCCAAGGGTCGCTTGTCTTTCCTTCGTCAACTCAGAGTTTGGGGTTTGATGAGTCTTAAACGATAGCCCTGTACTTTGTCCTAAAAGGCATACTTTTCTGTTACCGTATACTAGATTTATAAGGTTTAATTTAATTTCACTCCCAGTCTTGAAGCCATTGGCTTTGCAGGACCTTGAGCCTCAGTCAAAATCAAGGTTTGCAGATTCACAGATACTCAGAGTAGCATCTTAGGCAATACAGAATGGACAAACATGGACCCTTCTCACTCCTCTTGTTCTACAAGAGGTCTGTCTACTTGTTATAGTCTGTCCTAAAATTCAGAACCCCCAAAGTATAAGAATGGAGTCTTCTTTAATAAATTTATATCAGTGCCACAAAACAAACTATTCACAAGAGAGCAGAAAGTCAAAATACTTCTTTGAAAAGTACAAAATGTGGAAAGAATGTTATTTTTAAAGCAGTGCCTTAAGTATACCAGGCTAGACCCCAACTCACTATGTAGACAATGATGACCTTCTAGACTTCAACTCATTATGTAGACAAGGATGGTTTTGAATTTCTTTCAAAAAGTGGTGTGTGTGTGTGTGTGTGTGTGTGTGTGTGTGTACATGTGTGCATGCATTTATTTTTATGTATGAATAGAGCCATGCAAGTGGAAACTGCAGACTTCTCTCAGCTGAAACTATGGACTTCTTCACAATTTAAAATTCTAACCTAAAAATGTAAGAAAAATTGGAAACAAAAAAAAATCTGTCACAGCCAAGAAACCAAGAAGATACAACATTGTGTTTAGGACTTTATACTAAACCAATTAGGCTAAAATGAGAGAACTCTGAGTAGAGATGATGATGATGGTGGTGGTGGTGGTGGTGATTTATTATTATTATTATTATTATTATTATTATTATTATTATTATTATTATTATTGTGTGGAGCCAGGTACATGGCCCCTCAGGTAAAGTGCTAACAGACCAAACATGAAGACCTGTGTTCAGATCTCCAGGACCAACATATAAACCAGGACATGGTGGTATGCACCTGAACCAGGGCCAGGAACGTGAAGACAGCACAACCTGCATTTGCTGCCTATGTGATTTCCTTTCACATAATTGTCATCAAAATACCTGGCAGAAATAATTCAAGGAGGAAACACTTAGCTCTTGGGTAGAGACTTCAGAATATGATGGTGAAGAAGGGATAGTGATGGTATCCATGACCTATAGGTTTCTCCACAGGATAATGGCAGGAAACAAAGGGAGCAGAGATCAGGGATGACATATAATCTTCAAAAGGCCACCCTAGTGATGCATTTCAACCATCTAAGTCTTCACTCTGAAGGGGTCAACAGTCTTTCAACATTCAAAACATGAGTCTATGATGAACATTCTAGATTCAAGGCACAGTAGTTTCAAGGTGCAGTGAGCACAGAGAAATCCAGTTTATGTGTGTGTGTGTGTGCGTGTATGTGTATGTGTATGTGTGTGTATGTGTGTAGTGTGTATGTGTGTGTGTATGTATGAATGTGTGTTTGTATGTGTGTGTATGTGTGTGTATGTATGTGTGTGCATGTGTGTTTATTGGATAGTTCATTTATGTCAATATGGCCCCACAGTTATTTATCCTATGCTGAAATCTGATTCACCACAGTGACGTGGCTGCGGTGTTTCAGGATTTAATAGTTTTCCCTTGGTGTCTGCATGTGTCACTTTCCTTTTTTGTAGAAAATGAAATATGCGAATTGTTTTAAGGTTGGTGGAAGTGTCACGTTTGCCAAATTTTTTAATGTCAGGTGACTTTTTAGGTATGAAGAGAAAAAGAATAAAGAAAAATCCCAAGTTAAGTGTGGAATATACCAACGAGTTCTGTCTGAGGTTATGAACTCAGCATGACCTCCAAGGATTTTCAAGTGCATTTATTTACTTTTGGAAGATGACCACTTCCTGTTTTTACAAGGAACAAAGGGGAAAAAACATTACCAAGGTCTGAAATATCAAATGACTCTAAAACAAAATATTTGGTCGATAGAAGTTTAGAGGATTAGATATACGATGGTTTTGATTTCCTTCAAACCACACACAAATTGTGAAATTAAGGTGCAAAGAGGGCTCAGGGCATAGTCATTTTGCGTCATTTTTTTCCACATAAAACTCTGGAAAAATGATTCAAGATATTTAAGCATTACCCCCAAATTATGCTGAGACTATCGTCTAATAAATTCTCATGTTGTCCCTTTAACAGTCATGTTTAAAACCAGCAATGTTAAAATGCTTCAATGAAATGTGGTTCAAGGTCATCACACTTGAGCTCTAGCAGGCAAAGGCTGAAAACGACCCAGAACTTCTTATAAAACCATTATTATTAAATTACACAAATATAGTTTGAATCTGGTTTGTTCAAGGTAGAATGATACAAACCCATCTTCTGTATTGCTTACTACTAAAGTTTTTGGGAAATATACAAAATAAAATCAACTAGCTGAAGATTCTTAAAAGTAAATAAAGCTAGACAGTTATGAAATAGAGTTCGACACCAGAGATATGGCTTGTAGAGCTTAAGTTTTTATTTTATTTTACATTTTGTATTTTTCTCTTGAATCTTGAACTTTCCCATCTGTCATGGGGGTGAGAACAATCTTCTTACCTCAAGGGACTGGAGACAGGTGTCATGGAGTGTGAATAAAGGGACCTAGTTTTTCTTCTGGTCAAAGACCAGCAGCAACATCAACAGAAAGAAACCTGTGAGTATGTTACTCACCTGTGAGTATGTTACTCACCCTTGCAGGGAGTGTCCCTCCAAGAAAACAGCAGGAGAAAAGAATTCCCCAATTCTGTGTCTGGACACATCCAAGTTCAAGGCTTACCTGTCTCTGAGAGCTGAATTATGACCTAAACCATGGAGTATCATTTACGTCAACACTAGGCCAACCCCTGAGAGGTCATTTTATCAGACAAACCCAATGCAGCAGATTATAGCCTTTGAAACACTCAAGTTCAGCATCACTGATGACACAGAGTAGAAGCAAGCCTGGGCATATATGAAAATAAGTTGCATATTTTGTCTATGGGGGAAAACAATTGTTAAGTAGATTTTGTTGTTGTTTTCTAGACATGGTTTCTCTTTGTGTAGCCCTGGCTGTCCTAGAACTCACTTTGTAGATCAGGCTGGCCTCAAAGTCACAGTGATCATCCTGCCTTTGCCTCCCAGGTTGCTGGGATTTAAGGCATGGGCTACCATTGTCCAGTCCAAGTAGATTTTTAGCAATACAGAATTTACACAAAATATATTGAAAGTGCCAAGGACACAATTTAAAAAAGTCAATCTATGTAGAAAGAAACAGATATCTCTATGTGTGTGTGTCTCACTGCCTTTGGTGAGACAGGATGTCACTATGTAGCCTGTGTTGACTTTGAACTCATGGCAACTACCCCTGCTTCAGCCTCTTGAGTTCTTGGGTTCTAGGTATGTACCAGGACACTAAGCTTGATTAATTCTCAAAAGAAGAAGTTAATGGAGATAACTTAAACTTAAATAAATGATAGACACAGTGAGGAAAGTATTGGTAAACGCATTTAAAATGGGTGAAAAGGAGCTTTCATGAAAAAACCCACCTAGGAATGATGAGAAAACAGCATAGAAGTTGCACAATGGTAAAAGATAATGGCTAAACAAAAACAGTTACAGGAAACTTAAGTAGAATGGACAGAACCAAAGGACAGAACAGTGAACTTAGGTTATTTTTAATAACATATTATTGAACATGAGAACACGGAGAAAAAAATGAGTTGGCAGAACAGGTAAACACTGTGAGACATACAGGCTAATATCAAACATTCTAATATGTCGCTGAAATTTCAGAATGATGGGAAAGAGATGGCCGTAGAGAATGCTTGTAAGAAGGCTGCGGTTTAAAACTTGGCAAATATGGAAGAAGAGACAGTTCACAGATTTACCCAAATGGGATAAAGATAAAAACACAAAAACAAGTTCAGGCACATTGTCATCACTGTGCAGAAAAACAAGGACAAGGAAAAAAAATCTTCAAAGAAGCTAGTCAAATAATGACACACTGTATATAGGAAAACATGTAATTTGAGTGAACTGAAAAGTCACCACGACGAGAAGACAGGATCTGATGCCTTTTCAAAGTACTGAGAAGAAAACAAAACCTCAAATCCTCCAACCTTTTAGTTTATAATTCTATATCGGCAAAATCAATTCTCTTTTAGAACATTTTCTCGTCACCTTAGTTTCACTTCTGCCATTGTAATAAGAAACTCTGACAATAGCAACTGAAGGGAGAAAGTGTTTATTTTAGCTCATAATCCTAAGTTATAGCTGTCATCGTGGGGTTGTTGTGACAGCAGGCATTTGAAGCAGGCTGTTACATATCCAGTCAAGAGCAGAGAGAAATGAATGCGTGAATGCTTGTATTCCACTTGCTCTCTTTATCCTTGTATAGCCCAGGACCCAAACCAGGGAACACCGATACTTACAATGAGTGAATCTTCAAACTGCAGTTAACAGAGTCAAGAAAATTCCCCATAGACACACCCAACTGGTCAACCAGAGCTAGACAGTCCCTCATTGAGACTCTCTTCCAGGATAATTCTTGGTGTATCAAGTTGACAGTTAAAACTAACCCACACATAATTGAATTACAAATACAGGAGAATTCATGAAGGAGAAGGAGGAGGAGGAGGAGGAGGAGGAGGAGGAGGAGGAGGAGGAGGAGGAGGAACAAGAAGGAAAGAGGAGGAGGAGGAAGAGGAAGAAGAAACCCTTCCACTCTTTAGTGGTTGGAAAATCTATGATAAAGGGACTGCATTTAATGAGATTCTTCTTATACCATAACATGGTGGAGTGCATTACTACACAAAGGAACTGTGTGCAGAACAGGAAGAGATGGCATTTCATTCCCATCGATATGATGAGGACACTCATCTACTCATGAACGATGGAGCCCTCCCAACCTAAATCACTTTTCCACAGTCTCATGTATTCAGTTACAATGACAAATTACTATGTGAGTTTTGGAGGGTGTGATAAACTGTAGCACACCCTTTAGAAATGTACAGGAAAGGTAGAAAAGTTATCAGTTAACACAACTGCTCTGAACCAAAATTTAGATACAATTCTTCAGGAATGTAGAAACAGCAAGGAAACAACAATGAGCAGGGAAGAGTCTAGGTAAACATGGAAACCATGTATTTCCTACTGATTTCTCTTTGATATAAGTTACTGATGAAACAGTATAAGAACATTATCTGATGGGGTTTCAATGCATGTAGATACAACTGTTACATTACAAAGAGAGAGTAAAGGCATTTATATATTAAAACTTTAACATTTTACTTGAAATGTTAAAATATTAACTATAACATATTTTATACATACAGTAATATTTACAACAATCATGGAAACTCAGACAAAGGTAAATAAATGGCATCCAGTGGATAAATTTAGTAAGTATTAGAGTATTCAAATAAGTTTTATGGAATACGAAAAGGAAATGGGGGAAAACTCTGGAACAAGAGAAAATAAATGACAGAATGATAGATACAAATTCAACTACGGGCCTAATTATTTTAGATGTAAATGTTCTAGACAAGTTAATCAGCAGATTAACTTGTCTAGTTGGGTTAATATAGAAACAATCAGCAGATTAACTTGTCTAGTTGGGTTAATATAGAAATAATCTCCATGTGATGTTTGCAAAAATCTACTTCTTTTTGAAGACCTAGGTTAGAAGCAAAGAGAAGGAAATATAAAAATCATATTGTTTTCCTAGTAAATGTTTTATAAAGCATATAAAAAGCTAGAAGACCATATAACTCCTCATCAAAGCTACCACTCAATTTAAAATATCCATTACTCGTTGAATACTCAACTTAGCAAAAGCAGAAAAGTGATTCTTCCTAAAGGCATATGAGGTAGTTGGGAAAATAACCAAGAAACCCAAGAAACAAGTCTTTGCATACAAATATGTTTAATATGAATTAAATATGTCCTCAGATCATGATAAAATTAATGTAGAAAGCAATGTCAGAAAAAGTAGTTGGGGAAAGAGAAATCTTCAAGGAGAGTCAGAAAATGTCATGTGTAGAGTTAAAAATGAAGATATATCATATATTCAGAGTGAGCCACAACATCGCTTCAGAAGAAAGTCACTGATGCAACAATAAATATTTATGCTAGGGGGAAAAAGATCTAGTCAGGAACCAGACCTTCAACCTCAAGAGACAAGAAATTGAAGAATAGGTGGTAGATAAAAATATCAGTAAAATTAAAGGTTAATACATTGAAATCATGAAACAATATTAAAACCTTTATGTATATATTCACTGTATATGGACTACAAGGGACACTCCCATACAGTAATGTACATTCATACACATTTATGTAGGCACACTGAACAGCCCCTTTCCATGCCAACCAATCATTCCCTTCTTAACTCTTCTCTACTCCCATGAATTTGGCCAAGATATTTAAAAGTACTGGTGAGAGTATATGTCCTCCTTTTCTGAAGGAAATAGTCATGTTTATAGCAGCAGCTCTGGGCTGATTTCAACCTTGGTGAGAGAGGGTTCTCCTCCTCCTCCTCCTCTCCTCCTCCTCCTCTTCCTCCTCTCTTCCTCCTCCTCTTCTCCTCCTTCTCCTCCTCTCCTTCTCCTCCTTCTCCTCCTCCTCTTCTCCTCCTCTTCCTCCTCCTCTTCCTCCTCTCCTCCTCCTCTTCCTCCTCCTCTTCCTCCGCCTCTTCCTCCTCCCCTTCCTCCTCCCCTTCTCCTCCTCTTCCTCCTCCTCCTCCTCCTTCTCCTCCTCCTCCTCCCTGCTTCCCCATTGGGTAGTGGCCAAGGAAGAGTGAATAAGAGGGAAAGCTCAGTGCTAAATAGGACACTTGTATCATCTCCTACACATAAGGTTCAGGAGTCAACTGAGGCTGGGAAATGATGTCTTCTGGGCATGAAATGGCCACAGAACTCATAGACTCACAGTGTTATGCTTAACTATATAAGACCTGCACAAGATTAAGATAGCCAAAATTCTGGAGAGATGACCCCTATGTTTCACACTTTGCCTTGATACTTAGTTGGGGAAAGACTTTTTTTGACAATGTGGACACTGGTAGGTTTCCCGTGCTCCAGTGGATGAACCTACAACTATACTTAGGTGTACAGATACTGGATTTACTGGATTATTAAAAATAAAGACATAAATTTGAGAGAAGGATATATTGGGCAATATATAAGGGCAATATATAAGGGAGTTTGGAGCAGAGAATGGGGGCTAGATCCTGTATTTCACTGTAAACCTATATACAAGATTCCCAAAAATAGACAGAAATTAAATAGAAAGAAAATTGAGAGAGAACATTGCTGATCATTGTAATTCAGTAACATTTCATAGACGGTGTGAAGGGGATAAATCATCTTAAATAGATTAAATCATGACTATATATTGTCAAATAAATTACAATACTCGATAACTTTTGTAAAACATAAAAACACTAGAAATAGCAAAATTAACATGTACAATACATTTAGGTTTATTGTGCTTGTTAAAGCTTATTGTCCATGAGAGGTTCTGCCAAAGCCTGAAAAATATAGAGGCGGACGCTTGCAGCCAACCATTGAACTGAGAACTGGGTCTCCAATGGAGGAATTAGAGAAAGGACTGAGGTAGCTGAGGGGGTTTGCAACCCCATAGGAAGAACAACAATATCAACCAACCAAACACTCCAGAGCTCCCAGGGACTAAACCACCAACCAAAGAGTACACATGGAGGGACCCATGGTTCCAACTGCATATGTAGCAGAGGACACTTTGTCAGCCATCAATAGGAGGAGAAGCCCTTGGTCATGTGGAGGTTCAATGCCCCAATGTAGGGCAATGCCAGGGCGGGCAGGTGACAGGAAGTTGGTAGATGGGTGGGGAGCACCCTCACGGAGGTAGGGTTGGGGGGCAGGGGATGGGGGGCTTCCAGAGGGGAAACCAGGAAAGGGGATAACATCTTAAGTGTAAATAGAGAAAATATCAAGTTGAAAAAATAAAAGCTCATTGTCAGCAAATCAAATCCAGCAGCATGTAAAGAAGAAAATATTATCACCTAGTAGGTAGCTACTTTAGACATTTCAGGGTTGTTTAATATTAAAAACCCAAATAGTACATGAAATGAATCATATAATTATACTTAGGAATCAAAGGCCTTTGGTATTGATGATGCTTGACATCTGTTCATTAAAACAACCAGCATGCAAGCTGCAGATAGATAGAAACCTGGTGCATCAGACATTAAGCACTTAAACGAGGGCTTAAAGCCCTAATATGACTGACACAATACTTTCCCTCTGAGACCAGAAACATGCAAGAGAATTTACTTTCACTATTTCTTATCACCCTCAAATGTAGAGGTCTAAACCTATGAAATCACATAAGTAGAAAAAATATAAGCCCTTTAGATTAGAAGAGAATATATGAAGGTATTAATAGTTGGAGGCATTGTGAGAGCCTAGGTAGAATAATGACCCTACCATGTGATGTGTAAAAATAACAGAGTTGAAGGATACCTGATCAATATGCAGAATCAACACACTGCACCAAGGGACACAACTCTGAGATCTAAAACTAATCTCTAACAGTATTGAGACATTTGCTACTTATTTAAATTATATGTAATCATCTCTAATTCTTACTGCAATAGATTTCTTTGTTCGCTTTTCTTTTTCAGCAGAATTTATACAGGAATGTAGCAACTCAAGCTTGGTAAGTGATTGGATAGACCCAATTGGGATGTGTTTGGACAGGAATTTAATCTGATTCCAGAGATTAAAAAACTGGAAATGTGAAGACAGGAGTGAATTAGATTTCAAGAAGAGATAGTCTGTCATCTACTTTAGAGGACAGATTTAAGCCTGGGGTTTAAGTCAAGCAAGGCAGTTCAATAGTGCTATTGTCCCCTAAACCTGGACCCATAATACAGAATAGATATTTTAGATACTGGGTCACCCATCTTCAAGGTTCAGTAGGATAACCACAGTGTTCAGTGTGTGTGTGTGTGTGTGTGTGTGTGTGTGTGTGTGTGTGTGTGTGTGTGTGTGGAGAGAGAGAGAGAGAGGGGGGGGGTGATGTGAGTAGTTTTGTGTGTATGCAAATGAATAAATGAATATGTATTTTTGGGTGTATGTTTCAGAGTCGGAGAATGTTCAGTTATTCATGTTTTTGTTCTCAGCACCTCAATTATAGAAAATTTTCTTGGTTTGCAATTTATGTGAGTTCCATATGGTGTTTTAATGGATCAGAGTTTCATGGCTAAAAATAGACAATCAAACCTTAATTAAAGCAAAGACCAAGGTGACTGACAGGGTCTTGACAGCAGGCATCAGGTACACACCAAAGTCTTCCTCCAAAAGCTGGTAGGAGATGGAACCGAAGGAATTTTTCCATGACTCTATCACGGGTAATTTGTGCTTTGAGGACAGGAGCCTTAACTACCAAGGAATAAAGGAATGGTAGGGAGTTCGGTTGTTGATAGGAAAATTACAGGGAACTAGCTGACCACGTCATTGAGGCAAGAACACATTTTGTGTTAAATGGGGCTGTAAAGGTCTGAACCATAACCATGGGAAATTTGATCTTGTAAACTATGGCTGGGAGCAGACTTGTGCCCAGAGTCCGGATGGGGTGAATCTACTATGGGTGTAACATCTCCATACAATGTCCGTCAAGGGACGGTTCTTGAAGAATTTTCTTTGGGATAGTCTGGGTAACTGACCCCAAACATAGTTCCATATTCTTCTCTACTGAAGTAGAGACTCAAGGGGGCAGCCTGGGGCCCAGATACCTGTCTTGTCTTGTTGTACGTGATCTTTCTAATGGAAGAGTATGCCAAACTCCTCACAGATTCTTCTTGCTAGAAATCCTGCTACTACTTGTTAAACGCTCAGCCTGTCAAGTCCTTTCTCTAAGGATACCTGGCTGAGATGACATGGGGATATTTAAATGTCAGGTTAGACCTCATAGGTGAAAACAGCCCAAGCAGTGACATTAGGGTCTAATTGCCAGGATTTCTGGAGTTACTGAAGAACTGTTATAAAGTTGCAGTTAATTCATAGAACATGTAAATTTAGTGGGAAGACTCGAGGGTCTTCTTATTGTCATGATTTGCAAAGAGCATGGCATGTGGTTTATAAATGGAACCAGCCCACACCAGTTGTCATTGCTCTCCATATAAGTGCAGAAAATCATTCATCAGCTCCAGTTCATTCTTCATGAGGACGTAGTGTAGACCTGCTATGTCCCGTTAGGGATCCCCTTGGAAGCATATTACTCCCAGAGAAAATTTGAGTGTAGGCCTTTTTGTTTCATATGGGAGCGTAACACTAATAAATAAAAGTGCATTTGTTGCTTTTGGCTTCTCACACTCTTCATGTGTACTAGTGCAATGTGTATTAGATATTTGAGTAGATATGTGCATGTATGTGGAAGCCAGAGGCCAATGACACATGTCTTCTTCTTCCATCAAGCTCCTTCTTAGTTTTGAAACAGCATTTTTCATTAAACCTGGAACTCAACTATTGGGTTAGGGTGGCCAGACCATGAGCTCCAGGGATGCCCTGTTTCCACCCTCTCACTCCTAGCGCTGGGATTACAGATGGGTGTGGTCATAGATTTGACATGGGTACTGGGAATCAGAGCTTGGGTCATCAGGTTTACCAGGAAGGCATTTTTATCAACTGAGCCATCTTTCCAGCCCTGACTTCTCAAACACTACACGAGAACCACCCAGGGGCTGAGGCAATGACTCAGTGGGTAAAGGTCTCTGCTGCAAAGCCTGCAATCTTCAATCTTCAGAACCAACCTGGTGGGAGGAAAGAATCAGGTTCCATAAATTGTCTTCTGACCACCACATGCATGTTGTGGTATAGCATGACCCCTCAATCAATCATTTTTGATCGATCAGTCAATCAACAAACAGGTAAGAAATAAATATAAGTTAGTAAACAAACAGTGCATTTAAAAACATTAAAAAAAAAGAATTACCTGGAGCTTTTCATAAAGTATAGTAGGTCTGAGGTCTGGGTCGATACTCCACAGTTCTAACCATTCTGCAGTTGATACTAAAAGCCATGCTTCTCCCTCTGCTCTTTGAAGAGCAGAGAGTTGGAATACAGTGTTCCTTGCTGACAGGTGGGATTGATGAGGGCTTTTAAAAAAGCTCTGAGAACACAAAAGATGAAAACAGAAATGGGCTTTATCTCCAACAACCGCAAATGGCTGCGGAAAAGGCAGTTAGAAGGATGACACAACGTTGTACAATTTCCCAGGGCTTTGAATGAGCAGGCCCTGCCAGTAGAAATCTCACCAGGGACCCAGCAGACACCGCCCATACAGATGGTTTGAGAAAGTAATGGTGGGTTATGCCACCGCCAACTGTCCTGGGAAAATTTTGACCGGTTATGGAACTACCCCTGGTACTGTGGTTGACATCCTCACCCTCAAACTACTCCAGCATTTGACTTTTCTGGGAGACAGCAGAAAGCCAGGCTTTGGTCTGAGTCAGGGGAACAGAAATTTAGGGTTTTTTACTTTTCCTCTCAAACAGTGTATGGAAGAATTTGCGTGCCACTATGAAACCTGGCCAATTGGAAGCTTAATCACACTATTGTGAAGATGTGAGTGGGGACTGGTACAGGAGAAAAGTTGCGTTCATAGAGGGACCCTTGGCTGAACAGGAGGGCTCTCTAATGCAATTAACAGCTTTCTAGAATTTTCTCAAAATTATTGTGGCAATAAATTTAGCTTGACCTTGTTCTGTCACTCTGACGCCACATCAGTTGCCCTTTCCTTGTCTCTGTTAGGACTGCTTTTATAACAGTCAGGTTTCCCTTGTACTCTTTCTTGTGAATATGCAAAGTTATTTCCCAGCCTGTAGAGTGTAAGTGCTTGCTTTAATATCCTTGACAGTGAACGTTAGATGAGTTTTATTTTTTTGTATCTCTTGTCCTTTTTGAACATTAGATTCCCCCATAGAAATTATTAATGAAAAAAATTCACAGGGTGAGCAAATACAAAAGCTTAGGGGGAAATTTAATGAGGAAAAAAACATTCCATATTCAAAATTTCTATTATCTCCTAATTTTAAGTGCATGTTATTTGAAGAACCTTGGGTTTCGAAATTGTTCTTCCATAATGAAGTTTAAATATATTTGGAGTAAAGGGATAGAAGGTTAGAAGGATTCTGAAAAGGGATTTCATGTTGGAGTTCTTTTTGTCAGTTGCTATTTGTTTTATAACTTTATTCAAAAATTTCATTTGAGAGTTATTAAAAGACACTTTTTCTCATTTTTCCGTTCAATTTCTTCTTCCTCTTCCCCTTTCTTCCCTTCTCCTTCTTCTCCTTCCCTCTCTTTTTCCTCTTTTTCCTTTTCCTTTTCCTCCTTTTTTTTGTTGTGGTCCAGTAGGGGAAAAATACCCCTGAACACAGGAACTAAAGATTTGAAGGAAGCAAACCTGAACTTTTAACTGGGGATGAATAGTTTCCAAGATTTGTGTTTAGTTCCAGCCAAGGGTTTCTGTGGCCTTGTACCCATTTCATCATCTTGGATTAGCTGAGTGGCTGTCTCTGAGAATTCACTGTGTACGAACATCTTCCCACGTAGTCTGGAGAGACTAAGACAGGCCTTGACCTTGTTGCCATGGGATAATGGACTCACGAGGAAAGATATATCCAGGTTCTTCAAGACATTCAATGAATTGGCCCTGGAAGATGAGACATGTTACAGACCCCAATTAAACTCAGTGTGTCACAGACAAAGTGACATAGAAGTAAGAGAGGAGCTTGTAAAGATGGAATTCAGTGGAAGTGGGGGTGGCAAGAGTAGGTAGTGAGTAGGAGGTGTGTATGACCGAAATACCTTGTAAAAATGTATTAAATTATTAAATACTAAATCAAGAATATATCCAAAAAGACTGGACAATTCACCTAGAAAGGAATAATATAACATTAATTTCTCAGTGCTACTGAATTTTTTTTATAGGTTTTAGTGAAATTTATATTAGTAATTAAATAGTAAAATAATAAAGGAACAGGTAAGCAGAGGGTAAATATAAATGATAGGGAAAGAACGTATGTTAGATGTAGGAAGATAACAGAGAACGTACTGTTGATAGATGCGGAGAAATGAAGGGAAGTGGTTAAAGCCCGTTCAGGGAGATCCAAATCAAAACCCAAATGTCAAACATTATCAGGGCTCACAGTTGGCAAGGATGGATGAGTTTTAAGTTTTTAAAATGACAGTGTTTAACCTTTTAATTGTCCTGTGAAAGATATAAATGCGAGACTTTTTCTGTTTGTTTGAACTATGGTCTAAACGATGACCATATATTGCCATTTCTTGATGAATCTCTGAAATAACTGTTAACCTGTAGCTTCCCCCCTCTTTTCCCCTTGAAAACTACTCATGGGATCAACTGAACTATTTGTTTTTCTGAGTCTGGATTTTGTCCACACAGCTCTGCCCACTGAGTTTTCTATAAATTAATAGCCGAGCCTAGAGGCTCAATCAGATAAATTCGCTGGATAATTGATGGTCAAGGCAAGAATGACTAGTGTGTGAGTGGGCATGATGGTTTGTTATTGTTAACACAATACCTCAGCATGTCAGGGAAGGAAGAATATGAGCAGAAAAAATGCCTCTATCAGACTGGGCTGTAGAAAAGACATTATTATTATTATTATTATTATTATTATTATTATTATTATTAATTGATGTGGATAAGATCAGTCTACTCTGTGGAGTCGCCCTGGAGGGTTGTGTAAGAGAACAAGCTGAGGAAACCATAAGGAGCAAACCAGTAGGCAGCGATCCTCCACTGCCTGTGCTTCAGGTCCTGCCTCCACATTCCTGCGCTGAGTTCCCTCAGGGATAGAGTGTGACTTGGGAATTGTAAGCTCAAACAAACCTTTCCTCCCCAAGTTGCTTTTGGTCTTGGCGTTTATTGTGGTGATAAAAAGCAAATAAATGTAGCGAGTTTATCTTCTCCCAGAGAGAGGCTTGTCTTCTCTTTTTCTAGTGATTTCAGATACAGGTATTCCCATAGATCTCCCTTTCCCTTAGGATTTACAAATTATTATAGTCTAAATCTAGCATTTTCCCATGTGCTATATAGTAGCACAATTTGTATAGGGAAATCACGATCAACGCTGTTTGTTTCTTCTACTCACAGCTAAGAGTTTTCGAACTAATGAATTAGGAAGCATTCTCCTATTTAGGTATGTAGGCTATGCTTTTCATCTTTGGGATGATTTTTTTTATCATTTCATAGATTGTACAATATTGTCTGAGCATAAGGTGCATACAAGAAACAGATACCCTTAATACACTCCAACCCGCTGTAGCTGAACAATCTGTCCTTACTTTGATCCATAGAGATTTATTAGGTTGCTTTCTTCAGTGCTTTGAGAAGATACTTATCTTCTTTTATAGGATCTTTCTCTGAAGGCAGGGCATCAACCAAATCCAAGCTATATCTATGCACAGTCGTTTCCCCAGGGGCCTCTGGTTCTTTTAAATGGTAACGAGTACTTGGGCACCACGGTCTAGTCTGCAGGGGTTCTCATAGCCAATGGGATGGCTTCTAGGTGGACAATTCCAGGAAGTAAGTAATTTGAGTGCATGTGTGAGTAGGAAGAGGAGGAAATTGTGTAATCCAAGTTCTGGGGTAGGAATAAGAGCATCGCTGGTGTTCGTCGGCCAGGCGGTCTAGTGGAGTCAGTCATCTACAGGTTCAATGAGAGACCCTGTCTCATCAAATAGGGTAAGAGTGTCAGAAAAGAACACTTGGCAGCAACCTCTTGTCTCCACACAAACAGCTACGTAAGAAATTGACCTCTGTAGCTTTTTTTTTTTTTGGCATTTTATGCATGTGTGTGGGCATGTGTGTGCATTTCAAGAGAAGGAAATAGTGAAAATTAGATTATTACATAGGAATCCATGTCTTTTTTTACCTATATTACCTGCATTCCACAACCCTAGAAATATTACCAGTGTTGATTCCAGTAATTCAATCCCAACAAAGCTAGAAGGAGCTATTTCTGATATAGGTTGACTTCATCAATTACAGTATTAGAATGTCCCCCTCCTGAAATTACAAACAAATTATTGTGTTTCAAGTTATCTAGGTGGCTTTATCACAGTGGTTATGATTATCCTCCAACTAATTATATCTTTAGGACTATTTATTGTATCTTACAATATCTAAGCACTGTGTTAGAATAGCGATATTAAGTATACTGGTCTATGTAATCTAAGCATGAAGAAGGTAAGGCAAGAGAACCTTCAGTTTGAGGACAACCTGGTTACACAGTGAACCTCTTTCTCAAAAACAAGACGTAATGGCCCCAAAACTAGGCTGTGTAATCGTACAAAACCCAACTGCTTAGATTGTTACTATGTGGATAATGTAGGTGTTAGTCAGACTCCTAAAATAAGTTGAATAAGTACTATGGAAAGTCTTGTACAGTATGGTGTGTATGTGTGTTTTATTGTTCAACTTTGATACTTTGTAGCGAATCTTGGTTGTCAACTTGTACTCACAGAAAGAGAGGGGCCTAATTGGAGAATTAACTTAATTATATTGGCTTCTGGGGATGTCTGTAGGAGTATTTTCTGGGTTGCTAAATGTTGTGGAAGGGTCCAGCCCACCTTGGGCAGTGTCATCCCTAGGCAGGTAGACCTAGGCTGTGTTAACAATGTAGCTGAGTAAGGCAGGGGGAGCAAGTCAGTAACAGTTTCCTTCACGCACTCCCTTCCTGGTTTCTGTTTCCATTCTCACCTCCACTTATCTCCGTAATGGATATAAGATATCAACTGAAGAAATCTTTTCTTTTTCTAAGCTGTTTGGGGGTCCATGTTTTTATTAGAGTAACAGAAAACTAAGGTAGGGGCGGGGTGGATGGTTGCATGAAATAGCATATACATAACCACACTTGTAATTTTAAAATACATTGCCAATATCTTCTTTATCTTTTTTTTACCTCTGCTAGAAACATTAGAGAGGCTCATTTCCTCTCTCAGGACTTGTCTGTGGAATGTGCTTTCCCTTTTGGCTTTTGACAAACAGGTCAGGATAGGGAGCTTGTTCAGTGGTTTGTATTTCTCAGTCTGGTGACGTCCTGCTCTGATACTAAATTACTTTAATTCTAGAGGACCCACAATGCACTTTACTATTGGTGGGGCTAACTCACTGCCTGATCTTTACTAGTGTGTTCTTTATTACACTTGTTTATTTCTTTTCCCAGGGGACCTTGCAAACACAGTTATAAAGTTCGGTTGTAGAGAAAAACCTAATAATAGTTTTTTTTGCAGAGATTACATGAAGTTATATCAAATGGGCATCTATATCGATGTCTAAGAAAAATTTTTATCACTATAGCTTTAAGAGAGAATGTATAGTCATAGAATTCTTGTCATAGCATAGGTCTGGCAAGATGGCTCAGCAGATAAGGATGCTTGTCACCGGGCCTGATGACCTTAGTTTAATCTTTAAGCATAGGCACACACACACACACACACACACACACACACACACACACACACGCACACACGCACACACGCACACACACAAACACACATACACAAACACACACAGATGCTTACACACACAGATGCACACACATACACACACACACACACACACACACACACACACACACCCCAAACAATAATAAATGTAGAAAATTAAACATTGTGAAAAGTATTTGTTTTAACTTCAGTTTTAATGGCCAAACTTAACATGTTTATTCAGGACATTGACCCAGGGAAGACGCATATCCACGGTTTAGCTTATTGCCTAATTGCAGTTTTTGTTAATAAGTCATATGTAAGCAAGATTTTCTATGTTTACATTACTAATTGGGTAGATTAACATGACACACTTAATAATACCTTATGTTTGATTTTTCCTTTAATTTATAGTCTGGATCATGTATTGTGGCTTTATGGCAGAGGGAATATAGGATATATATATATATATACACACATACACACGTGTGTGTGTGTGTGTGTGTGTGTGTGTGTGTGTGTGTGTGTGGTGTATGGATTTAAAGGATCTCTGTTGTTCATGCTTTTTCTGCACCCTCAGTGAGGTAACTAAAGAAGTACAGTTGAGATAACAATGCAGCGAGTCTACTGGACTTTTGGTTGCTGTGTGTGAACCCGATCTCAGAAGGGTTGGGGATGCCTCTCTCAGAGTTAACTTGTTACCAGAGCTGTGTACTCTGGGCTGTGATAAGATGGATTTACCTTCCTCCCATCTCCAATTCCGGCACCGAGTCTTGCTGTGTGACTTTTCCTGGGGGAGATGTGAATGTCCATTCAACCCAGAGAGGTCACTGAAGATAGACCAAAGAAATGAGTTCACACAAGTTTGGGGGGAATTTATGAATTTATTAGAACTACCTACTGGATGACTAAAACTCAGCTTCTTGGGAAGCTCGTTCCAGCATGGGTAGCAACACATGAAAGTCGCACTTCTGGAACATCCTGTGTGGCTTGCAGGGTCTTCTACAGGTCCAGGCAGCTCAGCCAGTAGTAAGACTCTCCTGTGCTCAGCAACCATAGCTGATTATATGGCCTTTGAGACCATGAGCACAGCACTGCTCCTCCCTTTAAGGAGGTAACTTTTCAACACAGAAGAATTGCCATACAAGTATATCATATTTATTATTTATTTTAAAAATTATGTATACACACACACACACATATATGAACACTGTAGCTATCTTCAGACACACAAGAAGAGGGCATCAGATCTCATTACAGATGGTTATGAGCCACCATGTGGTTGCTGGGAATTGAACTCAGGACCTTTGGAAGAGCAGTCAGTGCTCTTTATTTTTTTCATTTCTTTTTTTCCTTATCTTTTATTGAATATTTTCTTTTAAATATTATCCCCTTTCCCAGTTTCCCCTCTGGAAACCTTCTATCCCATCCCCTCTACCCCTGTCTTTATGAGGGTGCTCCCCCACTCATCCACTCATCCAGACTCCCCACCCTAGCATTTCCCTACACTGGGGCATCGAGCCTTCACAGGACCAAGGGGCTTCTCTTCCCATTGATGCCCGACAAGGCCATCCTCTGTTACATATGTGGCTGGAGCCATGGGTTGCTCCATGTGTACTCTTTGGTTGGTGGCTTCGTCCCTGGGAGCTCAGGGGGGGGGGTCTGGCTGGTTGATATTGTTGTTCTTCCTATGGGGTTGCAAACCCCTTCAGTTCTTTCAGTCCTTTCTCTAACTCCTCCATTGGGGAACCCCATTCTCAATCCAATGTTCGGCTGCAAGCATCTGTCTCTGTATTTGTCAGACTCTGGCAGAGCCTCTTAGGAGACAGCTATATCAGGCTCTTTTCAGCATGCACTTCTTGGCATCCCCAATAGTGTCTGGGTTTGGTGACTGTATATGGGCTGGATCCCCGGGTTGGACAGTTTCTAGATGATCTTTCTTTCAGTCTCTGCCCCACATTTTGTTTCCATATTTTCTCCTGTGAGTATTTTGTTCCCCCGTCTAAGGACTGAAGCATCTACACTTTGGTCTCCCTTCTTCTTGAGCTTCATGTGGACTGTGAATTGTAGCTTAGGTATTCTGAGCTTTTGGGCTAATATCCACTTACCAGTGAGTGCATACTGTGTGTGTTCTTTTGTGATTGGGTTACCTCACTCAGGATGATATTTTGTACTTCCAACCATTAGCTTATGAATTTCATGAAGTCGTTGTTTTTTATAGCTGAGTAGTACTCCATTGTGTAGATGTACTACATTTTCTGTATCCATTCCTGTCTTGAAGGGCATCTGGGTTCTTTCCAGCATCTGGCTATCAGTCAGTGCTCTTAACTACTGAGCTATCTCTCCAACCCACCTACCTACCTTTCTTTCTCTCTTTCTCTCTTTCTCTCTTTCTTTCTTTCTTTCTTTCTTTCTTTCTTTCTTTCTTTCTTTCTTTCTCTCTCTCTCTTTCTTTTCTTTCTTTCTTCCTTCCTTCCTTCCTTCCTTTCTTTCTCTCTTTCTTTCTTTCTCTCTCTCTTTCTTTTCTTTCTTTCTTCCTTCCTTCCTTTCTTTCTTTCTTTCTTTCTTTCTTTCTTTCTTTCTTTCTTTCTTTCTTTCCGTCTCTCTGTTTCTCTCTCTCTTTTGCAGCACTAAACAATATATTTGTGCCTATATAATATATCAGAATAGATAGATGATAGATAGGAGATAGACAAATAGATGTAAGTAAATACACAATTGGTAGATCAGTACATAGATGATAGGTAAGTGAGTACTATATAGCTGAATAACAATTGATAGATAAATAGGTTATAGATGATATAAATGCTAGGTTATAAGTAGATAATATCTATATATCTATATATAGATAATGGATATGTATGTGGTAGATGATAGGTGTAGGTTTGTATCAATAGGTAGGTAGGTAGATGGATGGATGGATGGATGGATAGATAGATAGATAGATAGATAGATAGATAGATAGATAGATAGATATGTGGTTTCTGTGGATTCCTATTGCCAGGGAAGTAAAATCTAGTCTCTCAATCATGATTTATATTCATCTTGAAAGTTTGTATTTTTTACCTCCTCAATTGTTTGTCTCACTTATTTTAAAGTTCCTATCCAGATCACTTCCAAGCAAAGGAGATCATGAGTATCTTTATCATCACTGTGGCACAGGGAAAATAAATGCACATTTATTTATGCATGTGTGCATATGTGCTGTATATTCATGTGCTTGTTGGCATATGTGTGTTATGGTTGCACATACATGTGTATGTGGATATGTAGACATTAGAGGACAACCTTGGGAGTCATCTTCAAGAATTCCTTCACCTCTTTTAAGAGATGGTCTCTCTCCCTTGCCTGGAGCTCATTGACTAGGTTAGAATGTATCTTCAGTGATTCGCCAAGATCTTCCTGTCTTAGCACTTACATGGCAACATTCATCACTGTGCAAGGCACTTTCAGGATTAGGGGATCAAGCTCTGGTTCTTATGCGTCCAAGGCAAACATGGTACTGACTAAGCCATTTCTGCAGCCCAATGTATGTTATTGATCGAACAGAAGCTGTTCTGGCATGCAGGGCCAATACAGCATAGAGAACAGGAGAATAGGCCCTGGGGGCAATGCTCGTCCTGTGACTTGGATCCCATTTATAGAGTTAGAAAATAGCACCCACACCTCCAATTACTGTGAGGATGGGTTAACACTTGGAAGGCATTGGGAAGAGTCTGGCAATGAGCAGAGCTTTGCTCTTAGCATTGACTGAATAAGTATCAGTGTTCATCCCGTATTTGAGAGGTTGAGAATGCTGATTTCATCCTGAACGGTATTAGCCGAAGCTCCCAATTACCCTCAAACAGGACCCCCTTGGAAGGCACAACACCATCATTATCTTTGGGATATTGACAGGGAAGGTGAAAAATGAGAGGACAAAAAAGACGTAAATATAAAATCTTATTTAAACCATTGATTTTGAAGCATTTCTTATTACCTAAAATTTTATGATTGGAGAAATTAATTTTTTCTTCACGTTCTACTCTACCACTATTTCTTCTCTTTACTCTTAGGCCTTTACCTTTTGTTTCATTTCTCCTTTGCTTTTATTTTAGTTAAGGATGCTAAAGTAAATGTCTTCATAATAGGTGTTTGTGTTCAGACCTCTTTTAGTTTTAAGGAGAAAGTATATGTGTAATAAACCTTTAGATTTCATTTTAATTGGGCCAATTAATGTCTACAATAAGCCCCCAGGTCTCGTAAAACTTAATATCATATTTCACGGTTTGGCATTTATCAGAAAAACATTTCAGAAGTTAGAATACGATATGTGTGGTGAATGCAATTAATTTTCTACATTTTAATTCATGAACAGGGGCAAAATGTTAGGTACCTATGATATCTACAGAATATGAACATTTAGAAAACGATCGAAAGTGGGATTTATTGCACAGATTTTAGTCACATGAAATATGCAGTTGCAAAGGACCGTGTTTATGTAGCATATTTTATTTTTTACTCTCAACCTTGAGGAAGTTCATAAGTGATAAGTCATAGGTAGATATCGTGTGTCTTCATAACTTTAATTCGATGTGCTGCTGAGTGTTGGACCTAGAGACTTAGACATGCTGGGGAAGATCTAAACCATGGGGCCTCAGCCCCCACTCTGCTGTGTGTGAAATTCCAAGTCATATCAGTTCTGTGATTTTACGGAGTTAGACTGTGTTGAAACAGCCTAGTTAACCATAATTTGATTGACATTGTAATTATCATGAGCACATCACATTATCCTCAAGTGTTTGTGAGGATTAAGAGATAATATTTATTAAAGATCTGATATATATGTATATATATATGTGTGTATATATATATATATATATATATATATATAGTGTTGTGTGTGCGCACACACACGCATGCACATACATGCGTGTGTGTTAGACCTTGCTGTGTAATGAATAACATCAAGTTTTAGTCATCGAAAGAAGTTAGCTGTTACTTCTTGAGAATTTACAGGCTGGCCTCCTTTTGTTGCTGTTATTGGTGTCATGATGCTCTGGCGGTAGTGATGGTGGGTTTTTGTAGATGGAGGAGAATGGGTCCTTTGAGTTTGGTTGGGTCCTTGGGGAGACTTGGCCATTGTTTTATCACCAGTCAGTAGCATTCTAAATAGCAATAGGATGTCAAGACCTGACGATCAACTGCTTTTAACTTTTGCTTGTAGCTCACCTGCCATTTCTACTATTTCATGGGCATTGGCAAGTCATATTGAGATGCCCAGGATAGAGACAAGAAGTGGTGACCCAAACACAAGGACACAGGGACAGTGGGTATCTGTATGTAAGCTTTTCATAGACCATTATTGTCATGTATTTTATACATGAGTTATCTTTATGATAGATACCTGTATATCCTTTCCCTACCAAGGGCATGCGGGTAACAGAGAAGAAAATCATGTTTGGCAGGAACCACGGGTTTATGAGATAATTTGTATTTCTCCTGATCTTTCTCAGCATCCCATTTAAATATAATGGGTATATAAGTGTACAATTCCAGAACATAACTTGCTCTTGACTGGCACCCAAACATTTGATGTTCTAAGTTTGTTTCACATTCCTTACTGGGATCATTGAACATAGTGTGCTGGAAAGTTTTATTCAATTTGACGCAAGCTAAAGTCATCTGAGAAGAGGGAACCTCCTTGAGAAAATGCCCCCTTAAGATGAGTGATTGGTGTGGGAGGAGGGCCCAGCCCAGTGTAGATGGGGCCACCTTTGGCTGGTGCTCTTGGGTTCTACAGGAAAGAAAACTGAGCAAGTCTAAGAAGCAAGTGTGTAAGCAGGACCCTTCCATGGCTCTGCATTGGTTCCTGCCTCCAGGATCCTGCCCCTCTTGAGTTTCTGTCCTGACTTCCGTTGATGATGAACAGTCATGTGGAACTGTAAGCCCGATAAACCCTTTGCTCTCACACTTAACTTGTTTGGTCATGGTGCTTCATCATAGCTATAAAGCTATAAGTAAGACACTTTAGATTTGGGATCTAATCTTCCTTTACTCATACGCTGGCTGCACCTGTCAAGTCCACATTAGGAAGGTTACCTTGTGCCTCAGAATCCTGTACCCGCGCGAGAGTGACAGAATGCACTTCACGGTGAGATGTGAGTGTGCAGACACGGCATTTCTGTTTGCTTGATGTGTGTGTGTGTGTGTGTGTGTGTGTGTGTGTGTGTGTGTGGTGTACATACTCATGTGCATGGGTGCACACTCATGTGAATACGTGTGCAGGCCCAAAGGTGACAATGGGTGCATTCATCGATGCCTCTCCCCTTCATTCATCTAAGCAGGGCTCTCCTGCTTAACACAGAGATTATCTAGCTTTCCAAATAACTCTGGATATCCCCCGTATGTACTCTTCAGTAGCAGGGATTACAGGCAGAAGACATACCAGCATAGCTGTTATGTGGGTTCTAGAACCCACTCTGGTTCTCACCCTCTCATGACAAGTGCTTTACACACGGAGCTGTCTCCCCAATTCCTTTTCCTTTTCCTCCCTCCCGCTCCCATCCTTTTGTTCTTCTTCCTTTCCACCTATCAAGTATTTCCCCTTGTCCCCAGTCTTATGCAGCCTAGGCTTACCCTAAACTTGCCATGGTCAAGGATGACCTTGAACTCCTGATCCTTCTGCCTTTATTTGTCAAGCGCTGGGATTATATGTGTGTGCCAGACTACCAGCCTTATACTTAGTATTTTGGATAAAATTGTCCCTCGTGTAGAGTAAGTATTGATAATCAAGTCTAGGACTGGTGCTGCTCAGGGTGGGCTGGGGCCCTCCCGTACCAATATCAGCTAAGACATTGTTTCACAGACGTCTCCATAGGCCGATCTGATAGGGGCAATTCTTCTCCAGGTTCCTCCAGGTTATATCAAGTTGACAACCACTATGTGTGTGTGTGTGTGTGTGTGTGTGTGGTGTGTTTTCTATCATTTATTTTTCTATGTTTTAAAATTTTTAAATTCAATATTTAGTATTGATATCTTTGTGTTAGGCAAAGGATATTTCTTTCTTTCCTTTTTTAAGATTTATTTATTTATTTATTTATTTATTTATTTTTGGTTCTTTTTTTTTGGAGCTGGGGACCGAACCCAGGGCCTTGTGCTTCCTAGGTAAGCGCTCTACCACTGAGATAAATCCCCAGCCCCGATTTATTCATTTATTATATATAAGTACACTCTAGCTGTCTTCAGACACACCAGAAGAGGGCACCGGATCCCATTACAGATGGTTGTGAGCCACCATGTGGTTGCTGGGATTTGAACTCAGGACCTCTGGAAGAGCAGTCGGTGCTCTTAACCACTGAGCCATCTCTCCGGCCCAGGATATTTCTTAATATTAGTCCAAGAGTAAGCCTTCCACTTAAAGATGCTCAGAGAGATTATACAATTTCTTGAAGACAAGGTAAATTGCCTACCTGGAGCCAGGCTCTGGGCTTGGAAACTTCTAGACTGGTGAGCATTCTCCTATATCACTTTGCAGTGTTGTGATTACATATTACATATACACGTGAGGTGGAATGCATGGGGAGGGATGCGCACGTGTCATTCGTGGTTTTGAATTAAATGAAGAAAAAATGGTAAACTTTTTTTTAGAGACGTCGGTTTGGGGAATATTTGGGGAGTAACGATTTAACTCCCCATATTTTGTTTTTCACTGAGACAGTTTGATAATGTTAAAGTAAAATTCAGAAATTATTTCTGTTTCAACTTTTCATGTCTCTTTGACATAGGCTTTAAAGCCTCTGGATCTTTCTTGGATGACCTCGGAAATCCTTTCAGAACATGCATGTAGGTATTGTGGTAATTGGATGCCCTTTCTGCCTTGAAACCCAGAAAGCAGCTAAGATTGCGGGCTAAACGTGGCCCTCGTTTGAAGTTTGTTTTGGATTTAGAAGCCACTCTGCAACAGACGAATTCACAGGGATGAGAGTGGTAAACTAAATATTGGCAAAGCAGGCAGAATTTGAGCTTCTGGATACGCTTTAAATCAGAAAACATAAGATTAAATTAGGCGTAGGTAGATTGCACACATGACCTCAGTTCTGGCTGCCTGGGTCATCATTTCACGGTGCCGAGCTTTATTGACGTGCAAAGTTGAGGAGTAAGGAACGGTACGATGTTGCCAGAGATCCCAAGCAGAGTCTCACCCTAAACAGTTGGAGAGAGAGAGAGAGAGAGAGAGAGAGAGAGAGAGAGAGAGAGAGAGAGAGAGAGAGAGAACTTTGTATTTGTTTTAAAGTTTCTGAATCTGTGAAACCAAGGTGGGGAATCTGGCCTCATTCCTCTCTTCACCACCACTATCCCCATCTGCATCCTGTGTTTCTTTAGGACAGATTCTGCATGAGGTAAACTCCGGGGCAGAGGGGCTGCTTCAAAGCAGATGAGGCCCTTAATTTATCATAAAAAAGAAGAGTGGTTGTTAAGGTTTTATTGGATTACAATAAAGGCTTCTAGCACTGGGAGCCTGTGGTTTGCTTCCCGACATCACTGGGGGAGCCTGAAATCATAACCACAGATTATAGCGACGAGCTTCCAAATTTCCATCTTCTAAGCAGAGATGCTGCCTTCCTGGAGCTGCCGCGGAACTGCGTGCTCTGTGATTTCAGGATCTGTATCGGAAAATTCTCCGTTTGGATATCACTTCAGGAGGGCTGTGATTCTCCAATCACCTCTGAGGTCGCAGCCCCAATATGCTTACAGAAAGGAATGGGAAGGAAAGAGAAAACACAATAAAACCGTAGAGGACAGAAAGATGGTTGTCATAACTCCCTCCGTCCTGTCCCGAGTGCTCTCATTAATGTTGTTCTTTCAAGTTCAGTGAAAGTTCTTACAAGGTCATCCTGGGCTATAGCAGAGGTGTGAGTGCATTTCGTACGCCTGTCTTTCTTCACAAGCTTCTTATACTGCAAAGTTCTATTTTGTCATCTGATAGACTCAAACCTCCTATCTATCTCTCACGGCAGCTGGTATGTATTTACATATCATATCTATACAACATGCATAAACACACATACAAAACCCGCACATATATGTATGAAAGTATATGTTTATGTATTAGCATATGTATTTATAGGTATATCTACATATGTAAGCAATTTGTACTAATACATATTAGCATTAGTGTATTTATGTTACATACATACATGTGCATATATGTATTTATATATGATCAGTAGATATACTAACTACATTTACTCAAAGTATATGCACACATTTTTTTTTTTTTGGTTCTTTTTTTTTTTTTTTTTTCGGAGCTGGGGACCGAACCCAGGGCCTTGCGCTTCCTAGGTAAGCGCTCTACCACTGAGCTAAATCCCCAGCCCTATATGCACACATTTTGACCTGGTAGTCAGACCGTCTTGTGTCCTATGTAAGTGAAAGGGGAAGCAAAACACATCAGACGATGCATCAGATTTGGGGCTTAGCATGAGCGACTCCATAAGTATGGATGGAGGTCAGTGGCAACGTCCTGAAGGTTGATTGACGGTTTCTGGCATTGTGGAGGTGATTCCAGCTTTAGGGGCTTGGGCTGAGTAGAAGGAAGTGAAGTTATCGAGGGCAAGCCTACGGTAAGGATGGCAGGACCTCAACCTTTCTCCTTCTCTCTTTGCTTCCTGAATGTCATTAGGGGGCAGCTTTTCTCTTTCACACTCTCCCTGCCTTGCCACAGGCCCAAAGCAGGTGGGTTATGTGACCTCGGGCTATTCCTCCGAAAGCCACAAGACGAAGCACACTTTCCCCCTTTAGAAGTCTGGTATCTCAGGCATTCTCGCTTAACAATTTGAAACGAACACAGATTTTTGTGTGTGTGTGTGTTCCCTAGAAGAGGCATTCCATTGAACAGATAAAGAAAAGAATGATGTCAGTTTGACTTCCTTTCTTTCTCAGATTCTATATGTATGTCTGTACGTGTGTATGCGTGCATGAATGCATGTATGAGTGCATGTGTTATTTTGTGTCTGTGTGTTTGTATGTTCACATATGTGCACGCGTGTGGAGACTTAAGAGTTGCCTGTGCATGGAGGTCAGAGGTCAGTATCAGGTATCCATCAGTCTCCACCTTATTTCTTGACAGGATTTCTTACCTGACCTGGGCCTTCCCATTTTAGATGGTCAATGAGCCTCCGGAATTCTCCATCTCTACTCCTGGGTGCTGGCCAGTGAGACCTCAGCAGATCCCTCTCATTGATTCTCCCTGTGCCCAGATTATAGCTATGCATTCTTGTGCCTGGAGTTTACATAGGTATCGAGGATCCAAACTCAGTTTCTCACAATGTTCCCCCAAACACTTGAGCCATTGATCCACCTTCCCAGCCCCTATATATCTCGTATTTAGTGACATGAAAGGAAAACCCACAGAATCTCTGGCATTTTACTGAAGCAGTAGCCTCTGTTGCCTTTTGCCGTCCAGCCTTAGAACTATCCCAACATTATGAGAGACTTAGCTCCCTGTTCACATCTGTAGAGGAAAATGCTGGTCTCTTTGGAAAGGGAATCTGTGTCTGTAAAGGGGGATTTTTCTTCTACCCAGCCTGATGGCAGTCTCAGTCTTACACTTCCACTTCTGAATGGAAGGACATTTGAAGCTTCCAGTGGACGGCCAGGACACTCCATTGAAAGTGGATCATGCCACAGAAAACTCAGAATTACACATCAAGGAATAGGTTATGTCATAGCTAGGGAAATCCAGAAGACGTGCCCATTCGTGTCTGAACCATGCCACCATCGGTTCCTTGAAACAGAATGAAACACCTGTTTTTGTTCGCTGGCGTTCAAACATTCTTACTCGCCTCCCTTTTACCCCTCACCTTACTGTCTCTGGCTCGCCTCCTCTTATGCCCCAGACTGTGGTGAGAGCTCAGGCATGGCACAGCCATGCAGACACTTTGAAGGGGTGGCTTGGCTCTGCTTCTCTTGGCAAGTTGCGGCCATGTACCAGGAGAACAACAGCTGCGTCTCAGCCTGGGTCTGGAATGTGAAGAGACTTGGGATGGTCAGACGCCAGAAGTCCCACAGCCCTCAGATGACACAGGGAAATAAATACGCGTTGCCTTAAGCCACTAACACATTGGGGTTGTTTATTGCCACGGGAAAGGCTGACTAATTTTAGAACCCAGTGTCCTTCCGTGTCTCCATTCTTGTCACTGCCAGTGAGGCTTCTCTCTAAAGCTTCTTTTCCTTGTGGTTGGGGAAAGGCTGTGGCAGATTCAAGTCACCTCCAGATGTGATAGCTGCCAGAGGCACAGAAGGGGCCACCTCATTCTGTGTTTGCTTAAGACCAGAGACTCACTCTGCAGCAGTCCCATGGGTCTTCTGCTGGTGTTGTGCCAGGGAGAAGTGGATCACAGGTTTGTTCTCTAGGCTTCATCATTAGCAGGGAGTACAGTGTCAGCTATGACGGATCCATGTCAATCAGGGTCAACCCCTGGGGGCTGCAGGAGTAGCCGAGCCTGTTTCTAAATCACATCTGTGGGGTGGAATGGGGGTAGTGATCATTATGTACCTAATCAGAACCAGATTTTTGAAGAGGAGGAAAATGAAAATTGACAAGCCAGTCTGGTGTTTCCTACACTCACTTCTGTGACTTGGATTTTTCCTTTCTGCTTGGTTCTCTGAGGCCCCATGGCTTAGCATCCCTGTCACTCCCTCTCCTCTCCTCTCCTCCCCTCCCCTCTCCTCTCCTCTTCCCTCCCCTCCCCTCCTCTCCTCTCCCTTCCCCTCCCCTCCTTTCCTCTCCCTCTCCTCTACTTTCTCCTCTCCTTTCCTCTTTTCTATTTTCATTTTTCCCTTTCCATTTCTTTTCTGTTTAAAAAATATTTTAATTTTTTATTCTTTATTTAAATTTCTACACTGGAGGCAGACTCCACAAACTCCCTCTCCCCACTGTAGGGCATTTCATCTGAAGTCCCTCCCTTTGAGTCCTGAGATTCTCTCATTCCCCAGGTCTCTAATACTTCCTACAGAGTTCCCCCAACCCCCACTACCTCTCGAGGTTGCCTGTTTCCATTCTTTCTGCTGGCCCTCAGGGCTTCAGGGTCCCCCCCCCCCCCCCCCCCCGCATGCACACCAATACCTGATCGTATTTACCCCTCCCTGTCCCCTCCTCCACCCAGGTCCCTCCTTCCCTCTGCTCCCTTTCCTTCTCCCTCCTAAGTGGGATCAAAGCACTTCACTTGGGCCCTTCAGTTTGTTAACCTTCTTGAGTTCTGTGGATTATATCCTGGGTATTCTGTACTTGTTTCCCCATTAATATCCATTTATTAGTGAGTTTGTACCATGCATGTCATTTTTGGGTCTGAGTTACCTCACTCAGGATGGTATTTTCTAGTTCCCTCCATTTGCCTGCAAAAACTTGTGATGTCCTTGTTCTTAATAGCTGAGTGGTATTCCACTGTGTAAATGAACTGGTACAAACCACTCTGGAAATCAATCTGGAGATTCCTCATGAGATAGGAAATTGATCTACCTGAAGACCCAGCTATCCCACTCTTTGGCATATACCCGAAAGATGTCCCACCGTGCTACAGGGGCACATGTTCAGAACAGTCTTATTTGTGATAGCCAGAAGCTGGAAACAACCCAGATGTCCTATTAACAGAAGAACGGATACAGAAAATGTAGTTCATTTCTTTTCTTTCTATTCCCTCCCTTCTCCCCCCCCCCTGTGTGTGTGTGTGTGTGTGTGTGTGTGTGTGTGTGTGTACGTGAGCATGCTCATGTGGGCAGGTACATGGGTGTGCACATGCATGCGTGCACATAGAGGCCACAGCTCAAACCCGATGTCATTCCTCATAGTCACCCACCTTGTTTCTTGGTGAGATAAGGTCTCACACTAAGAGTTGTTTATCGTCGATCAGTCTGGGCCTGTCTCTGCCTTCCCAGTGCTAGGATACAAGCAAGAGCCACCACACCCAGCCTTTACCTGGGTGCAGATACTTGCGTTCCGTGGCAGCACTTTGCAAGCTGAGT
The DNA here is from genome assembly GCF_021556685.1 of Rattus norvegicus. Taxonomy (NCBI): domain Eukaryota; kingdom Metazoa; phylum Chordata; class Mammalia; order Rodentia; family Muridae; genus Rattus; species Rattus norvegicus. The sequence continues at coordinate 101,916,478 of NC_141543.1, forward strand.
CTTCGCTCTGGCTCACCGTCATTTTTTTCCCTTTCCGTTTGCTTTTTGTTGCTCTCATTTCCTCCCGATTCCCTTAAAGCCTGAAATATTCAGGGGTGATAGACTATGGCAAAAGCCTTATGGGAGAAAATTATTTCATTTTTCACTTTAAGCCTGGAGAGAATCAAGTTACTTTGTACGACGGGTGATACCTGTAGGACCGGTCCCCGAGCAATCCTTAGTTCAGGCAGACTCAGCAGAATTTCTCCGCTGAATCCTGGGGATCCCCCGGGTATCCAACTTTGAGGACTGAAGAGAAGGGGGGCAGTTTCTCATTTTCAACTGGAAAGGTTTAAATCTGAAAGAAGAGCTGAACTTCAGGCTAAGTGAGCTCGCTCAGTAAGGACGTGTTGTTTCGATGGTGTTCCTAGGACGGGAAACCCAGTTCCCGGGAGAGTCTTGACCTCAAAACTCAGCCTTAGTTAAACACCCAAATGAGAACCCGGAATGATAGGCTTTGGAGGACGCAGCAGCCAAAGAATCCAAGCAGGGGCTGAAGAGGAATCCATCGCTCTGCTCCTAACACACGAGGCCTTGCAAGCCAGGCCCACGTGACTCTTCACCGAAGACGTTTCTTTGAAAACAGCCTGTATGGTCTGAAAATGTTGACGGAATACATCTTAGGCGCTACCTCGGTCGCCCCTGCTCCCCAAAGCCATGTGCAATGCAGCTTCTTCGCAGTGGTAGTGGATGCGTCGTTTAATCTCTCCCTCAGCAGAAAGACAGCCATCTTCACTCGCCTATCCTGACATGTCACAAGGCCTCTGTGCAGGACAAAACTAACCACCCCGAGATATGCTGTTTTTTTTTTCTTCCTTTTTGTATATTTATGTTTGTGATGATTTTTTTTTTAAATTCTGCTTTCGTAATTTTTAAAGAGTCAGTTATTTTTATTTTGACGAGCTTGTTTTTTGCCTGAACGTATGCTGTCTACTCACCACTTGAGTGTCTGGTGTTAGCAGAGGCCAGGAAGAGAAAGTATTTGTTTGTTTGTTTTGGTTCCTTCAAGACAGGTTTTCTTTGTGTAGCCCTGGCCGTCCTATAGAACACGCCGGCCTTAAGCTCAGAGATCCATCTACTTCTGCCTCCTAGGAGGAGTGCTAGGATTGAAGGTGGGTGACGTCACCACCCAGCACTTTTTACGTTTCAACAGAGACTTTTAATGAATCACTACAGACCTGCGAAATAAGGTAAGGGAATTACTAGCAGATCAGCGGCATCCGTGAGTGGTACAATGTTAAACCAGGAGCTAAGAGATCTGGGGTGAGGCAGAGGGCAGCATGCTGTGCCCGGCTGTGGAACATGGTGCCCAGCCGCTGAGTGACAGGTGGCCAAGAAGACAGAGCAGACTGAGGGATGCCCTGTGCCACATCTCCCGACCTATCTCTTCTGGTTGTGGTGATCAACTTGGGTCAAGGTTGCAGACTTTGTAGGTTCGTCTGAGAATTCGAATCTTATTTTTGTCTCCTTCTGTGTTGGGATATCAGTTGCAGACTGAGGGATGGGAAGGTCAACCTTGTAGCCTGGCATCTTTGATACCCCCAGGGGATAAGTCAGTTTCACTTGTGGCTGGGGCTGGAATAGAAAACGAAAGATATTTATTTACATTTTATCTACTTATCTAGGATGTATGTGGGCGCGTGTGCACCATGGTGCACCTGTGGGGGTCAGAGGACAACTTGCAGGAGTCGGCTCTCCCCTTCCACCTTCTGGGTTCTGGGGATCAGAGTCAAGTATTGGACTTGGTACAGCTTTTGCTCACTGAGCCTTCTTGTCTGCCATCATTTGTTAAATGTTAAATTTGTTAAATGGACTCTTATTGATTGATGAGCATGATATCTGGTATAAGAAGAGACTTAGGAATGACCACTTAACTCTTTCAGACCCTATCGGGCTCACCAGCACATGCATTGTTCGCGATTTAATGCACGTGGATGGTAAAACCCTTCCACAGGACAGGAGCACACATGCCTCAGGATGCTGTCAAGGTGTTTATGAACTCCTGAATATCACCACCTTCTTATAATCTGGCTGCAAAAATTGCTTGCATTTCTTGAGCGCCATGCCCCTCTTGCCCTGTGGCTTTCTTTGCATTCGATGCTAAGCGTGATGGTTTGTATATGCTCCGTCCAGGGAGTGGCACTATTAGTAGGTGTGACCCTGTTGCGGTAGGTGTGGCCTGTTGCAGTAGGTGTGTCCTTGTGGGTGTGGGCTTTAAGACCCTCATTCTAGCTGCCTGGGAGCCAGTATTCTGCTAGCAGCTTTCAGATGAAGATGTAGAACTCTCAGCTCCTCCTGAACCACGCCTACCTAGATGCTGCCATGCTCCCACCTTGATGATGATGGACTGAACCTCTGAACCTGTAAGCCAGCCCCAATTAGTGTTGTCCTCATGAGTTCCACCAAACCTAGACAAGATTGAGAAAGCCAAGAAAAGCATACTGACAGGAACCTGATATAGCTGTCTCCTGAGAAGTTCAGCCAGAGCATGTCAAATACAGAGGTGAATGCTAGCAGTAAACCATTGAACTGAGAATGGTGTCCCCATTGGAGGAGTTAGAGAAAGGATTGAAGGAGCTGAAGGGGCTTGCAATGCTGTAAGAACGATGATACCAACCACCCAGAGCTCCCAGGGACTAAACTACTACCCAAAGACTACTCATGGCTCTAGCTGTATATGTAGCAGAGGATGGCCTTGTTGGGCACTAATGGGAGAAGAAGCCCTTGGTCCTGCCAGGGCTGGACTCCCCAATGTAGGAGAATGGGCAGGGAGACGGGAAGAGGTGGGTGGTTGTGTGTATGAACACCCTCATAGAGGAAGGGGGATAGGGTATGGGATAGGAGATTTATGGACAGGAAACTGGGAAAGTGGATAATGTTTGAAATGTAAATAAAAAATCCAATAAAAAGGAAGTTACAATAAATATAAAAAAAATAAAAAGAGTTGCTTTGGTCATGGTGTCTGTTCACAGCAGTAAAACTCTAAGACACTAACTCTTCACCAACTCCTTCTTTCTTCACCTCCCGCACACGACAAATCACCAGAGATTGCTTCCAAATTCAAGGGCATGGCTTACTTTTTCAAAATCCTTATGTCATCAGGAGGAGCCCAACACTTTCCAAGTGCCCATGGAATGGGTTGTTCTTATATTCGCATGGCTACTGAAATCTGAATGTAGTGCTTTCTTCCTGACTCATTTCCTAGGCTGACATCTGCGGTTTTCTTTTCAAAGATTAAAAATAATGTACTCGTTCCTGATATGAGCACCTGAACTACATGATAGGCTCTACCCACGTGTCCATAAACCCACGATAGCTACCGAACATGTAAATGACTGCCCGTAGTGCAGTTTATTAGAAACCGATAGAAATGCAGTTTCTAAGGGAGTAACTGACTTATTTAATAGACAATAGAAACAGATCTTGGTACTGGATTCCATGCTGTATTCTAAATAAAGCAATCAAGGTTTTCTATTGAAAGTTCACTCCTCTGTTTCCCTTTGGAGTTTTCAACTAGAAGACTTTCTAGTAGCGACACAATGTGAGTGCCACTGATTATTTAATTATAGATTTTATTTTACTCAGATTTTAAACAGACCATGAGGTTTAGAAGGAAGGGTCCTTAAGGCCCTGCTGTGTGATCGTTGAACCTAATGAAGTTTAATTTGTGTACTGATAAATGCTTGTTGTTCTAACAGGAAGAGCTGGACTTCTCTCTTAGGATAAGGAAGATTATACAAAAATTTTGTCTTTTTATGACTCTCATATAGTCAGGCAGCCACAGAGAATTGTTAAAAAGGAGCTTCAATTTGATTTACTGTCTCTCACATGTCATATTGCTCCAAACCAATCTTCTAAGATTACCTTAAAACACAAACTCTGCAGGAAAAAAAAAAAACCCCAATTTAATTCATTGTCAGCTTTTCTTAATGAAGAGTGAAAATCATGCCAGTGTATCGGTGGCAACTGTCAAAGAGACAGATATACTAGGTTATACTCAGGGTCTGTTGCACTTCCGAGATGGATCAGGGGTTAAGTGAATTAAGGAAGAAGCCTGTGGATAGACAGGTCCTGATTGCTAGGGGAGAACCTACCACTCCATCTAAATGGACACAGTATTAAACAAACTTTTAATAACTTATTTTTAATGTCCATAGATTATTCATTTCTCAAGCCCCCCCCCCCCCCATCAGAGAAGCTTTTATTTGCAATAGACGATGGTTATCACAGAGCCCCACAACTGGTCTGGATGCAAACAATGATACTGGAATTCCTAGCCCTAAAGAGGACAACTATATCAGATTCCTTCTCCCAGGCTCAATTGAGGAGGAGGCCGAGGAAAGACTGTAAGTCAGATCACTAGGGGAAAACGGTGTCCTCCAGACACAGCAAGACAGTTGATTAAATGAACTCATGGTCTCTGCCGGCATGTGTAAGACCCACGCAAGCTCAAGCCAGGCAAATTCTAGTCTGGAAAGTATGGGGGAGGGCATAGAGCCACACTTATCCACTGGTTAGTGATAGACGTGAGTGGGGGTTTAGGGGGAGGAGAGTCAGTGTTTTTCAAGAGTGTTGCCCCCAGTAGGTTGGCCTCATTCTAGTGAAAGGCCACAGATAAAAGAATATATAGGCAGAACAAACTGGTCTTGATGGTTAGGAACAGAAAGGAACAGACACAATGGTGAATGGGTATGGATTTGGGCAGCGTTGGAGGTTCAGTAAGTAGGTTCAAACCCCTTGTAGAGAATTTCAAAGAACTAATGACATGAAGAAAAAGAAAAAGGAGAGGGAAAAAGAAATCTAGATATTATGAAATATCTTCTCGAAGAGGGATACAAATAGGACCTCAGTCATGCATAAGAGAATGTAAATTAGAGTCATCTTATACTATGAGAAACAAATTTTACGCCTTTCTACTTTCCCAGATGTTTGATTTTAGAAATGTCAGTTGCTAATAGAAAGCACAAGCAGCAATATTATGTATGTATAATGAGAAGAATAAGCAATTTCTTTGCTTTTCTGGGTCTCTATTCAAATTTACTTCTAGGCTTGCCTAGGTGTGAGGGAGAAAAAGACTTTGAATTATCTAGCAATTACTATAGGGGGATTATCTTGTGCCTGCATGGATGTAGCTACAACCTGTCAATAATAAATCTGATGGCCTATGGTTCAGGCAGAAAACAGGAAGTGAAACACCTGGTAGGCACAGAGCATTCTGGGTTAGTGCTATGCGAGAGAAGATTCACCTGGAAAGATGTAGCAAGACATATGTTTCATACTCGAGCACAGGTAACTAGCCACATGGCAAGATGATTAGAATAAACAGGTTATTTTAAGTTATGGTCTAGTCAGAGAACAGCCTGGGTATATGGGCCAGGATATTTGTAAATATATTTTGAGTCTGAGTCTTACTTTGGGGAGCATGAGACTGGAAAGAAGAACCAAACCTAATTTTACAACTTACCATCTTGTTTTCGAATAACCTAAGTCTCTGAGGAATCTCTAGATTGATTTCCAGAGTGGTTGAACCAGTCTGCAATCTCACCAGCAATGGAGGAGTGTTCCTCTTTCTCCACATCCTTGCCAGCATCTGCGGTCACCTGAGGTTTTGATCTTAACCCTTCTGATGGGTGTAAGGAGGGATGTCAGGGTTGTTTTGATTTGCATTTTCCTGATCACTAAGGACTTTGAACATTTCTTTAGGTGCTTCTCAGCCATTCGAGATTCATCTGCTGTGAATTTACTGTTTAGTTCTATACCCCATATTTTGATTGGGTTATTTGGGTTTTTTGGTGTTTAACTACTTGAGCTCTTTAAATATTTTAGATATTAGCCCTCTATCAGCTACAGGGTTAGTGAAGATTTTTTCCCAGTCTGTTGGTTGCAGATTTGTGCTATTGACAGTGTCCTTTGCTTTACAAAAGCTTTCCAGTTTCATGAGTTCCCATTTGTCAATACTTGATCTTAGAGCATGAGCCACTGAAGTTCTGTTTAGGAAATTTCCCCCTGTGCCAATGAGTTCAAGGCTCTTTCCCCCTTTCTCTTCGATTAGATTCAGTGTATCTGGTTTTATGTTGAGGTCGTTGATCTACATGGACTTGAGCTTTGTGAAAGGTGACAAATATGGATCTATTTTCATTTTTCTACACGCATACTGCCAGTAAGGCCAGCACCATTTTTTGAAGATGCTTTCTTTTTTCCATTGTATATTTTTGACTTTGTCAAGTAAGTGTCTGTAAATGTGTGGTTTTATTTATGGGTCTTCAGTTCTATTCCATTGATCAACCTGTCTGTGCCTGTACCAATACCATGCAGTTTTTTTAATCACTGTTGCTCTGTAGTATAACTTGAGGTTATTGTTAAGATTGTTAATCTTTTATTGTTAAGAATTGTTTTCACTGTTACGGATTTTTTTTTGCCTTTCCAGATGAATTTGAGAATTGGTCTTTCCATGCCTTGAAAGAATTGTGTTGGGATTTTCATGGGGATTGCATTGAATCTGTAGATTGCTTTTGGTAGGATGGCTATTTTTGCTATGTTAATTCTGCCAACCCATGAGCATGGAAAATAGATCTACCTGAAGACCCACTCTTGGACATATACCCAAAAGATGCCCCACCATGCCACAGGGGCACATGTTCCACTGTGTTCATAGTTACCTTTTTTGCCAGAACCTGGAAACAACCCAGATGTCCTATAACAGAAGAATGGATACAGAAAATGTGGTTCATTTACACAATGGAATACTCCTCGGCTATTAAGAATGAAGACATTCCGAGTTTTGCAGACAGATGGATGGAACTAGAAAATATCTTCATGAGTGAGGTAATTCAGACCCAAAAGGACATGAATGGTATTTACTCACTAATACATGGATATTAGACAAAAAAGTACAGAATACCCAGGATACAGTTCACAGAACTCAAAAAGGTCAACGAGCTGAAGGGCCCAAGTGAGGACGCCTCAATCCCACTTGGGAGGGAGAAGAATGCAATCGCAGGATGAGGGAGGAATGGTCCTGGGTGGGAAAGTGGACAGGGAAGGGAAGAGGGAAACATGATTAGGTATTGGGTGGGGGAACAGGAGAGAAGCCTTGAAGACCAGCAGAAAGAATGGAAACAGGCAACTTCAGGAGATAGGAGGTTGGGGTGACACTCCAGAATGTACCAGAGACTGGAAAAGTGAAAGACTCTCAGAACTCAAAGGGCAGGATCTTAGATGAAATGCCCTACAATGGGGAGAGGGAACTTAGAGAGCCCACCTGGAGCAGAAAGAAAGGGCATCAAGTGAAGGATGGGGTTGCCATCCCACAGTCAAAAACTCTGACCCATAATTGTTTCTGTCTAAAAGAACTGCAGGGACAAAAATGGAGAAGAGACTGAGGAAAAGGAGGTCGAGTGACAGGCCCAAAGTGGGTTCCAGCTCAAGGGGAGGCCCCAAGGCCTGACACCATTACTGAGGCTATGGAGTGTGCTCACAAAAAGGAGCCTATCGTTACTGCCCTTTGAAAGACCCAACAAGCAGCTGAAAAAGTCAAATGTAGGTATTTACACCCAATCAATGATCAGAGCTGCTGAGCCCTGTGGTTGAATTGGGGAAAGGCTGGAGGAAGCTGAGGAGGAGGGCAACCCTGTAGGAGGACCAGCAGTCTCAATTAACCTGGACCTCTGAGATCTCTCAGACACTGAATCACCAACCAGGCAGCATACACCAGCTGATGTGAGGTCTCCAACACATAGACAGCAGAGGACTGCCGGGTCTGGGTTCAGTCAGAAACGTGAATCTAACCCTCAAGAGACTGGAGGCCCCAGGGAGTGGGGAGGTCTCGGGGGATGGGAGTTGGGGGAATGGGGGCATCCTTGTGGAGGACCAGGGTGTCAGGAGGAGGTATGGGATGTGGTGAGAGGGTGGACCAGAAGGGGGATAAAATCTGGAGTGTAAAAACAAAAATTAAATGATAATAAAAAATAAACCTAAGTCTCATCTCCTGTCTCATAATAACTCTGAATATCTTATGGAATGTGTTGCCATCCATTGTCTAAGGTGTCCCCTGTCTCTAGCCACTCATTCTCTATTAGGTGGAGAAGATATGGTTGTCTCTGCGGAAGAGCAGATAGTCCCCAGCCTATTCAGCTGTTACACACGGACAGCACTGGGCTCTGACAGTTTCTCATTCCAGTGTGAGGTAAGCACAGTGCCTTATCCCCCTCTCTTCCCCAGAGAGTCCTTATTGTTTATGTTAATCTCAAGAGAATAGGTCATAAGACACAGTCTGTAGATGCCTGAAGGTTGCTAGTACCCTGTCAGGAAGTTTGAGAAGTCAAAGCCATTTTAGCGACCAGGCCGAGATGGTGGGTTTTTCTTTGTTGACCTTCGCAGAGATAACACATGAGCAATGAAGGGTGGAGGTAGGATTCCTAGTGGAAACTGAGGCAGCAAGTACATGGCCTTTTGATAGTCTGTGAGGAGAGGGGAGGGGAGGGCTTAGTGGGTAAAGTGCTTGCTACAGGAGCATAACGTTCTGATTCCTGGTATCTACACTGCAAAAAAAAAAAAAAAAAAAAACAACAACAACAACAAAAAAAACCCAAAGAAATGGGTCGTGACACACAACTTTGTGGTGGAGGGTGGGGGTAGTACGATACCTGGTCGGCTAGCCCAGCAGAATTGGCAAACTCCAGATGCAGTGAGACACTGTCTTACAACAAACAAGGAAAAATTGGAGCAGTGATGTCAGAGGATATGTTGTATCAACCTCTGGCTTGAATAGGTGTGCATAGAGGCAAGGATACCCACATGCACATGGAATGCATGCAGCTCTCTCTCTCTCTCTCTCTCTCTCTCTCTCTCTCTCTCTCTCTCTCTCACACACACACACACACACACACACACACACACACACACACACACACACTGTATTTTACAATGGATCCTGCAGCCCTCTGCCGTCTATCAAAACACAAAGATAGTCTGGAGGAGAAGCCCTCATGCATTTGAGTGAGCAGCAATATTTTTTTCTCATTGATCACTCTTTATTTAAAAGAAAAAATTGTAGATAAACTAAGATAAACCCACTGGGGTATTTTGACATTTCAAGACAACTGAACCAAACCTATTAATATATTTAATACAATGAAAAACATTTGAAATTCTATCAAATGGATTTTGGAAAGCCAGCGTATGCTATCATCAGCCTGAATTTCCCAATTCATAGAGACTCACTGATAAGACTGAGAATTATTGTTTGATGCTGAGTAATGAAAATGTATACACACACACACAGACACACACACATAGACACACACACACACACACACACACACACACACACACACACACCCCACACACGGATGTTCTATGGAGCTAAGTGGTTAACACTAAATGGTACAAGACGATGCATGGGGTCAGATTTTGAGGTAACCAGTGATGTTTAATGAAATAGCATTAAAAATTCACTGATAAAGTTTTAGGGACCACCATAAGACATGGCCACTGGTAGAACTATAGCATAGTATTGAAGAAGAGTTTCCACAATTATCTGAAAAGGCCATCGACTAAGCCACCCTACCCCAGCCACCTATCTGCATGTGGCTCCACTTAAAAGTATATATGTTGACCACAAATAAAATCTCAGAATAGGTTGAATGCAGAAGTAGAGATGGAGAACTGAGTATCTTTAAGCTAGACATAAAAGAGACTAATAAAAGGTGAAACAAGTCTGTTCTAGTCTGCAAATGTTACTTATCTAGTTATTTATGTTTCTTGTGTTAAACAAGTTATAGGTTTAGATTATAACACATCACAAAATAAATAGTTGGTACAGTGTTCCGTTTAAATGTCTATAACTGTAAACAGGACCCTAGTTCCAAGACTATGTACACTTGTCATGTGGGATATGGGATGGCACCGTATGACTTGTCTCCCGACCCACGCAATGAATGGAAAACCACCTTGAAAAGATGGTGCCCGAGGGGTCAAGATGTCATTCCAAGAGGATACTAAAACTGTGCCTTCTGCTGCCTTCAATGCTTTGCTAAGATGCTTGCCATATCTCTGATTTCCTCTCAATAATTCAGTGCACTAATGCAGGTGCTGAGAACGTACTCAGAGACCAAATCTTATGCTATATGATAATTCCTTTAACTAGCAACTGCTATCTCTATTTTCTTTCATATTTCACTTCCTCTTCCAACCTCAGTCGTGTACCCTTAATATCAATTTCTAGGTATTTCTTTTTAATTATTCGAACTACGATTCCCCTATCCCTCCAGATCCTTCCATTATTTTAGCAATAGATCACAGAGGTACACTTCCCATATGTTGAGAATTGATGGCTGTTCTTGATCCAGAAAAAAGATGATGGAAGTCAAGACATGACCTTAAATAGCCAAAACCCATCATGTGATGCCTCTTTTTGGGGGAGGGGGATAGTCTTTGGGATACTTGTATGTCAGTCTTCACTAGATAGGGCAAGAGATAGCTTCTGAAACCCTGGAGAACTCACAGGGCAGGGAAGTTCAAAGTTCCTCCAACATCCACAAGCAGAAATCTGTCCTCTATATGTTATGTTTCTTTTGGTACTGGATTGGGTCTTTGGGGTTTACATAGGAGGCATCCTGGGCTGTGAATTCAGTGACCTTCTCAATTCTATCCCACTTGGGATCGAGACTTGACGTGGCATCTAGCAGTTGCCTGCTGGCTGCAAGCTGTGTTTCTGTGAGCACTGCTGCAGGTGTTCCTGCCTCTACAGCTTACTCACAGTTGGCCGTTAGCCGTCTTAAAATGGAGTCTTCCTTTTTAGTAGTTTCTGGACCATGTAACAAAAACTACACAGTTCTACAGTCTTTATAATCGTCGACGTTCTCTTATGTTTCCAGGGCAATGCAAAAGCCTAAGCCAGAGTTATAACTTTCTGGTGCTGTGCTATTGTATATCTGTCTGGATTTGACTCACTAAAGGTTGGGCATCTCAGTAATTCTGAGGCCACAACGTATCAGCATCTTGTCTTTATCTAGAGGATGCTGCTTGCTGTCTTACTGCTGAATGGTCTGTGATGGTTAATATTGTCAATGTTACAAGATACACAATCACCTGAGAGTCACTCCTGGACTTGCCTGTGAAAGACTAAATGAATTAGGTAGCCTCTGTGAGGGCATGCTTGTGAGAGAGTCTTACCTGAGATGGTATATACTGCATTGTCTTTACTGGACTCAAAATTGAGCAAAAAAGAAGAAGAAGAAGGAGAAGGAGAAGAAGAAGAAGGAGGAGGAGGAGGAGGAGGGGGAGGAGGAGGAGGAGGAGGGGGAGGAGGAGGAGGGGGAGGAGGAGGAGGAGGAGGGGGAGGAGGAGGGGGAGGAGAAGAAGAAGAAGAAAAAGAAGAAGAAAAAGAAAAAAGCCTTCCCTCCTTAAATCGATTTTGTCAGATTTTATCTCAACAATGAATAAACACAACCAATATATTATTAAACTCCAGCATCTTATCTTGGAGATCACAATCTTCAAGCCAATTCTGGTAGCAGTTGTCCAAAGAGCAGATCCTGAGTCAAGGACCAAAGTACAGCTAGTTCTACCTCAAAATTTGACCGCACGCGTAGTCTTGTACCATTAAGCGCTACTCACTAAGCTCTGCAGACCATCCGTGTACATAAGCATTTTTATTACTGAGCCTCAAAACAGCAATTCCCAGACTTATCAGCGAGTCCTCATGAATTGGGAAACGTAGGCTGCTGATAGCATACACTTGCTTTCCAAGTATTTCACTTGACGGAAATTCACATTTTCTCACTGTACTTTGGTCCTTGACTCAGGGTCTGCCTTTTTGGACAATTGCTATGAGAATTGGCTGCAGATGATGATCTCCAAGCTCACCTAAGATGAGAGGAGAAGAGAAGAAAACCAGCGAATGTTAGGTTGCAAGGTATGTGGTTGTTATGAACAACCAGGGTGTATGTCGATCAAGACTTTATTAGTAAATTTTATTTTTTTCCATTTTTATTAAATTGGGTATTTCTTATTTACATTTCAAATGTTATTCCCTTTCCCAGTTTCCTGTCCATCAGTCCCCTAAACCCTCCTCCTCCCCTTATATATGAGTGTTCCCGTCCCCATCCAAACTCCATTAGCTCCCCCCTAACAGTCCCTTACACTGGAGGTTCAACCTTGGCAGGACCAAGAGCTTCTTCTTCCACTAGTGCCCCAACAAGGCTATTCACTGCTACATATGCAGTTGGAGCCCAGGGTAGTGGTTTAGTCCCTGGAAGCTCTGGTTGGTTGGCATTGTTGTTCTTATGGGGTCGCAAGCCCCTTCAGCTCTTTCAATCCTTTCTCTAATTCCTCCAATGGGGGTCCTGTTCTCAGTTCAGTGGTTTGCTGCTAGCATTTGCCTCTGTATTTGACATGTTCTGGTTGTGTCTCTCAGGAGAGATCTATATCTGGTTCCTGTCAGCATGCACTTCTTAGCTTCATCCATCTTATCTAGTTTGGTGGCTATATATGGGCCACATGTGGGGCAAGTTCTGAATGGCCATTCCTTGAGTCGCTGCTCTAAACTTTGCCTCCTTATCACCTCCTATGGATATTTTTGTTCCCCTTTTAAAGAAGGAGTGAAGCATCCACATTTTGGTCATCCTTGAGTTTCATGTGGTCCATGCATTGCATCTTGGGTAATTCAAGCATTTGGGCTAATATCCACTTATCAGACTTTATTAGTAAGTTTAGTGTGTGTGTGTGTGTGTGTGTGTGTGTGTGTGAGAGAGAGAGAGAGAGAGTGTGTGGGAGTGTGTGTGAGTGTGTGTGTATAAGAGTGTGTGTGAGTGTGTGTGAATGTGTGTGTAAGTGTGTGTGTATGAAAGTGTGTGTGTGAGAGTGTGTGTATGTGAGTGTGTGAGTGCATGTGTGTGAGTGTGTGTGTGAGTAAGTGTGTGTGTGTGTGTGTGTGTGTGTGATAGTTCAAATGGAGAGATCAGAAGACACTATGTAGAACTCATTCTTGCCCTACATATATGTGGTTCATTGGGATTGAACTCAGCTCATCATCAGGTTTAGTAGCCAGCACCTTTATAAGCCGAGTCTATTGTTCCAGAGATTCCAAAGGCCACGTGGCATGTATCAGAATAACTCTGCTGTGAGTGAGAAAGATGGCTGCTCACCAGTTCCTGGTTTTCATGATTATCTGGGATGAAAAGACACCCAGTTTGTCTTACTATAGGCTTAGCTCAGACCTGCAGCCAGACCCTCAGATAGAATTGCAGCAAGACAAAGAAGGAAACTATGGACAGGCCAGTGAATTGGCAAGGATCTACATCCTGGGCTGATTCCAATGCTTTAGAAGTAAGGACAGAAAGTTTGCACGTTTGTACAGGATAGAGACTCCTGAACATTCTTGACTGTAAGTATTTTAAATGTAGTGTTCTTAGGTTCATGTTTGACACTGTAGCAAGCTGTTTTAGGATACAAAGAGTCTAGGGGTGGGGATGCCATCCAGAAAACTGTTATATATGAACTGGGAGGCTCCGCAATAATGAAGAGGACAATGATCTGAAATCAGTCATGTACACTGTGTCTTTCGTTAACTCTGTTAATCCACAGTAACAATGTCCTATGATGCAGCTCACAAATACAGCACAGAGCTCACATTAAACAAACAAACGAACAAACCAACTACAAGAAAATGTACAGAATAATGGCATGTAGAAGTTGAGAACTTAACCCTTACATATAGCTCAGGGACACATATATTGGTGACGAAGGAAGTCATTGTAGCAATAAGAAGAACAGTCTAGATTAATTTCTCATGAAGGCAGGAGATACAATTGGTAAGAGACATTGTATTAGGGTGCTTAGTTAAACAGAACTGAAAGGAAGATTATGTATGGGGGGCTTATTATAGTAGTTTACAGGGTATGGTCTGCGTAGTTTAGGAATGTCTATCTCCAGATAAAAGGGCAAAAGACTAGTACTTATTCAGTCCATGAAGCTGGACGTCTCAGGGGGTTTCCTGTCTATATTGAAATTAGGACTAATAACCAAAATATATAAAGAACTCAAGAAGCTAACCTCCAAAACAAAAAACCAAATGACCCAATCAAAGAAACTGGGGTACAGAGTTAAGCAGAGAATTCACAACAGAGGAACATCAAATGGCCACAAAGCACCCAATGAAATATTCAACATCCTTAGTCATCAGAGAAACGCAAATCAAAATAACCCTGAGATTTCACCTCACATCAATCAGAATGGCTAAGATCAAAAACTCAGATGACAGCACGTGTTGGCGAGGATGTGGAGAAAGAGGAACACTCCTCCATTGCTGGTGTGACTGCAAACTGGTACAACCACTCTGGAACTCAGAAAACTGGAAATTGGTGTACCTGAAGACCCAGCTCTACCAGTCTTGGGCGTATACTCAAAAGATGCCCCATCATACTACAGGGGTGTGTGCTCCACTATGTTCATAGCAGCCTTTCTGTGATAGCCAGAAGCTGGAAACAACCCAGATGCTCCACAAGGGAAGAATGGATACAGAAAATATGGTTCATGTACACAATGGAATACTATTCAGCTATAAAGAATGAGGACATCATGAGTTTTAGAGGCAAATGGATGGAACTAGAAAATGTCCTGAGTACGATAACTTAGATCCAGAAGGACATGCATGGTATATAGTCACTAATAAGTGGATATTAGCTAAAAGAGTACATAACACCTAAGATATAATCTGCAGAACTCAAGGTTAGCAAGCTGAAGGGTCTAAGTGAGGATGCTTCAGTCACACTGGGAAGAAAACAATCACAGGAGGCTGAGGGAGGGAGGAACTTGGGTGGGACAGGGGAAGGGTAGGGGAAAATGGGAACATGATCAGGTAAGGTATTGGATGGGGAACAGGAGAGAAGCCTCGAGGGCCAGCAAAATGAATGGAAATATGCAGCCTCCAGGTGGAGTATGGGGTGGAAGGTAGGTGACCCTCTAGAAAGTACTAGAGATCAGGGAGGTGAGAGACTCTCAGGACTCAAAGGGAGGGACCTTATAGAGATGCCCCGCGGTGGGGAGTGGGAACTTGTAGAGTCCACCTCAAGTAGAAAGGCAGAACATGACGTGGAGGGATAAGGTTGCCATCCCACAGTCAAAAACTCTGACCCAGAATTGTTCCTGTCTAAAAGAACCTCAGGAACAAAAATGGAGAAGAGACTGAGGGAAAGGTGGTCCAGTGACCTGCACAACTTGAGATCCATCTCAAGGGGAGGCTCCGAGGTCTGACATTATTACTGATGCTATGGTGTTCTTACAGACAGCATGGTTGTCTTCCAAGAGGCCCAACAAGCAACTGACTGAGACAGAAGCAGATACATCCAACCAGTGGATTGAAGTTGGAGACCTCTGTGGTTGAATGAGGGAAAGGCTGGAAGAAGCTGGGGAGGAAGGAAACCCCATAGGAAGACCAGAAGTCTCAACTAACCTGGATTCCTGAGATCTCTCAGACACTGAGCCACACCAGCTGGTGAGAGGCCCCCAACTGCATAAACAGCAGAGGACTGCCTGGTCTGGCCTCAGTGAGAGAAGATGTGCCTAACCCCAAGAGCCCCAGGGAGAAAGGAGGCCTGGCAAGGGGGGAAGAGAGTTTCTTGAAGACAGTGGGGAGGAGGAATGGGATGAAGAACTGTGGGAAGAGTTTAGCAACTGGACTGCAAAAAAATAAAAGTTAAAAAAAAATGGTAACTAAAGACTATACATGGACTGACCCTGGACTCTGACCCCATAGGTAGCAATGAATATCCTAGTAAGAGCACCAGTGGAAGGGGAAGCCCTGGGTCCTGCTAAGACTGAACCCACAGTGAACTAGTCTATGGGGGGAGGGCGGCAATGGGGGGAGGGTTGGGAGGGGAACACCCATAAGGAAGGGGAGGGGGGAGGGAGATGTTTGCCCGGAAACCGGGAAAGGGAATAACACTCGAAATGTATATAAGAAATACTCAAGTTAATAAAAAAAAAAAAAAAAAAAAAAAAAAAAAGTGGAACAGAAAAAAAAAAAAAACAACAACAAAAAAAAAATGGTAACGTTTTATTTTCTTAGTCGTGCTTATCACCTTGAATTGCCCACTACTAAATATCTATACAATTAAAATATTGCATTGTGGCTCAAAAAGGCGCAAATACTATTATTCAATAAAGTATTAATAGATAAAAAAGAAACATGTTTTCTGAAAAAAGGAAGAAAGAAATTTTAAAGAAGTCGGCTCTAACACCAGCGAAGGAATGCCTGAGCCGCAGGACTGATGCCTTTGCCAGCAAGAGTGAAGGTAGGCAGGCAAAATGCAAGAGCTCCCTTCCTCCGTGTTCTTTTATGTGGCTTGCAATCAGAAGGTGTGGTCTGGGGTTAGAGTGGATCTTCTGACCACAAGCAATCCAGATTCAGGGGGAGTCTTGCCACCTTAAATAATCCAATTGAGGGGGGGGGAATGCCCTTACGGTTGTGCTCACCTGAATGGTTTTAGTTGATTCCAGATGTTTCTAAACTGACAGCCGTGATCAGCCATCACAGGCATTTCAAAGCCTCAAATCTGTTATTAGTGCTATGTGTACATCTATGTGTGTGTGTGTTTGCTTCTATTATATATATATGTATATATGATTATATATTATATGTATGTATGTATTATTTATGCATGTATTTGTGTGGGGACAGGGAAGTGTACTAGGCATGTGGATAGGTGCACACCTATGTGTGCCTTCCTGTGGAGACCGGAGTTCCACATTGAGTGTTTCTCCACTTCGTTTTTAATGCATGGTCTCTCACTGAATGTAGACTGGCTGTCCGGAGATCGCTGTAGAGCTTCCTGTCTTCACCCCACTAAGTGGTAAAGTTCTAAATGTGTCCTGTGGTACCCAGGTATTTATAATAGGTACTAGGGATATGAACTTATGTCTTTGTGCTTGTATGGCAAACACTTTACCCCAAGCTTTTTTTTTTTTTTTTCTTTTTTTTCGGAGCTGGGGACCGAACCCAGGGCCTTGCACTTGCTAGGCAAGCGCTCTACCACTGAGCTAAATCCCCAACCCCTACCCCAAGCTTTTTAAGCTTCATGTTTAAAGTTGAATGGTGGGTACATTGGTGCTCACACACTTGCTGTTTTGATACTTCTCAATCTACTTAAAAGTGTCAAGCGTCTAGGACTGGACGACATCCGACATGAAAAGGATTTTGAGAAGGAATTGATCCCACACCTTCTTTTCATGCTTTTAGACAAGTTAAGGAAGAGAGAATTTTTTGCACACATACAGACACATACACATAACCCCATAAAACAATGATGAAGTAGCTCTCATACGGTCATTTTTTTCCTCCTCTTTGCCTATTCTGAAGCTCCCATAAATAACGTTTTAATTAGCTGGTGAGCTACTATTTCCATTTCCACAGGCTGATTTATAGAAAGCAGAATCACTGTGTGTAGCGGGATAAACAACACAATAAAATCATCTTCGCACCAGCATCTCTGACAACTGCATGTGGCTTTGAAATGGGTTTTCATTCAAGGAGCTGTCGTTCAGCCCTACATAAATACTGAGAGCTTTTGTCATGGACGGCTCCAGGGGGGAGCTGCGGCCCTCTGTTGTGTGTGTTGGTTTTCCAGGAATAGCAGCATAATTTACTTCTGTCCTTGCACAGTGGGGCTGAACCACCCCTTACACAATAGCATCTGATGAAACACCAGCATCAAATGACGGATGCGGAAGGAGCCACATCGGTGGGCTTTCCTCTAGTGGTGGTTTTGTTTGACCACAGTCTGTCTTGACTCTCACTGACTGCTTGTGACGTCAAAGCAAAATGCCCAGGCTAAGAGAGGAATGGAAAATACATCAAGAGAACATACTGGTTTCTTCACTTACAATTAAGTCGTTCAGCTTAATGGCAGTACCAAGAATCCCCAAGAAAGAATGATAGGTTTATTCTTTTTTCATCATTTTTAAGAGCACTCGTGCTTCCTCTGAGTATTTTTGTCCTGAAGGGAACAATGACATTTCACCAAGAAAAAGCCTTTTATAAAGTGAAAGACAAGAGTAAAACTTTTCTTTTTGTTCCCTCCAGGATTTTATGTGCAAGCTCCCAGTGGCCGTATTATTTGCTGTATCTCCGGACTTTGAAAGTCAAATTTTATTGTCATTTTTATAAGAGGGGAGACCACATTTAGTAAAATACTGAAAAGGACACTTTTTTCCAGTAGTCAAATAAAATGGAATCTTAAGGCATTGGCCTCCAAAGATAGGATGGGGTTTTGGATAACTTGACTCAAGAAAGGGAAAGACCCAGGCACTTTGAACGGGAGATGTCAGGAGGTTTTGTCTTTTCCCTTGGTTTTGATTTGCCTCTCTCCTGGAGGATGTGAACATTAGACACTGATATGTCACCTGAAGAAGAAAGCTGCTACAGTTAGTTTTAGGCCATAGTCAGAAAATGGGTTTTCCAAGGTCCCCCACCACCCGCAGCGTCATTATCCTCTCGAACAAGGACTCCTGAGTCTAAACTTCTTGTTTTGTCTGAGAGCTAGGTGGAACGGCGAGACTGGGGCTATTTCTCCTTCTTTGTGTCCAATTACCTCTACAGAGATTTACTGTGAATTACTTTAATTAGTTCATTACCTTGTTTTTATCTTTACAAATGGCAGGGGCTTGGATGCTCACCCAATCCTTAATTCATCCTTAATCCTTAACTCATCCTTAACTCAACAAATTCTGTTTGGCTCGGACAAGTTACCAGGACTTACAAATTTCCTTTTCTTTTGAAATGTGGGGGAATACGGGAAAAATAAAGTTTGGAGAGTGAAGACTTTGGGTACTTGAATTAAGACAGAAGAAACAGCATTGTTAACAACTTAGAAGTTTAGAAATGAATAGTGTGACTGTGTACACACACACACACACACACACACGACTGTGGAAATGAATGTGTTATGTATTTAGCATTGGAGGGGCTGCTACTGTTCTTTGGTTCCCGATTCCAGATCGCTATCCTTTTTATGGTTGCCTCCGACATCGTTCTGCCCCTCTGCAAGTGCAAAGTCTGCTTCTGTGAAGGAGCAGGTCGAAGAAACAAACTGAATCGAGGAATCCAAACATCTTGTAACTTTTGTCTTTGTGCTTGGAGTCCATGTGGTGTCAACAGCCATTGACTCGTTTGGTGCTACCAATGCTGATATTTTCAAAATAGGCTCTGACTGGCAGTGGACTCCAGATACCAATGAGTCAGCAGAGAGGTGTGGGGGAACCAAAGAAGATATCGATCGTCTAACTTCTTCAGACTATCAGAATCACACCTAAGGTAGCATATGTGCATTTTGCAAAAAAACTAAATACGACCCTTATGTGCTGGTGTACAAGCCACGAATACCCAATAGTCTCCTGGCAGTCTTGCTGCTTCCTCCGCTGACACATCATTGAAAAAAAAAAGGGTGTTTTAACTTTATAGCCCATGCTAGCCCTTCGCCTAGCGAATGGTGATAAATCACTGACACTCCATCCATTTTGCCCTTCCCCTGTGGAATTAAGACATCAATTTCAATGAGCGGTGGTCTTCCCATGTAGCATCCTGCTACCCATGAAGTACTTGTTGGCTTTTAATCACTCATTTGCAAACACCAACATGTCGGGAACAGAGCAGTCAGCAGATGTTTCCAATCCTGGGCCCTTGGTTTCACTATGGCTGAGGCACTTTTGTTTTCCTGGCTGTTGGACGGATGGTTCTTTCCTGGGCTTGTCAACCTTAGTGCTGATTAGTAATTTGTGCTGGGCTATTAAGCATGACAGAAAAGCAATAGCTTTTCCCCCCAGGAGAAAGAATAGATAAAATGTCTCTGAGTAAACACTAGAAGGGCTTTATGACTTTTAAAAATATTATTAATTATTATTATTATTATTATTATTATTATTATTTACTTTTAATGTTTACAGTCTAGACATTGCCCCCTCCTGGTCTGCCCTCCCACAGTTCCTCATCCCATTCCTCCTAGCCCCTGTCTCCAAGAGGATTTACCCTCCCACCCCTGCTAGGCCTTGTCACTCTCTGGGGCCTCAAGTCTCTCAAGGGTTAGGCCGTTCTCCCACTGAAGCTAGACCAGGCAGTCCTCTGTTGTATATGTGTCTGGGGCCTCGGACCTCAGGCCAGGTGGCATGTGCTGCCTTGTTGGTGGCTCAGTTTCTGTGAGATCCCAGGGATCTGGGTTAGTTGAGACTGCTGTGGGGTTGCCCTCCTCCTCAGCTTCTTCTAGCCTTTCCCTAATTCAACCACAGGGGTCCTGGACTTAGTTCAATGGTTGGGTGTAAGTATCTGCATTTATCTCAGTCAGTTGCTTGTTGGGCCTCTTGGAGGACAACCATGCTAGGCTCCTGTCTGTAAGCACAGCATAGCATCACTAAGAGTGTCAGACCTGGGATCCCCTTGAGATGGATCCAAAGTTGGGCCAGTCACTGGACCAACTTTCCCTCAGTCTCTTCTCTACTTTTGTCCCTGAAGTTCTTTTAGACAGGAACAATTCTGGATCAGGACTTCATGATTTTTTAAAAGATGGCTTGGGGAAGTTTCACCTAACGGTGCTTGGAAGACCTTTTGAGTAGAAGAGATCATGGGTCGTGATCTGACAATTCCCTTGATATGTAGTGTGATGAACCAATGCTTATTTGTATGTCTCTTCTATTTTAGATGAAACGAGGTTCTCTACTTCTTGAGGCAGAGTCCTTGCTGAAAACAGATCAACTGCCAACCGGAATGGCAAATTAGGAAGACGAAGGAGGAGGGCAGGTTTTTCATGAGTGCACGCCCAAAATCTCCCATGCGACCTCCTAGTATTTGGTTCAAATTGTTTGATGAGTCTATGTATTGAACTGAGGTTGTTGTAACAGCTGAATGAAAGAATACTATGGAGGAAAGGGTCCCACACTATTCTCACTCAGACCTGCAATGAAACAACACTAGTTCGAAGCAGGGAGAATATTTTTAATTCTTTGAGCAAACAGCCTCATGATTGGGGTCCTGGCCTCTTATTTAAGAATGAGTTAAAAGCCAACATGTTGAGAAGGAGCAAGGAAAATGATAGAAGAGTTTATAGCACACTGCAAAGGAACAGAGGCTACTGTGTGTGGACGTAGGCAAGGGTTCCAGTTATTAACTGAGGCTTATTTTCATGGGGTTTAAAGAAGGAGGGAATTGCTCATGGAGGAGCATAGTTTGAGGAGTAGGTTTTTACTTTGAACGACGGATTAAGTTGTGTAAACATTTCTCTCCACTGCCCTTGTCCCTTCCCATAATGCACCTGAGTTTTGGGTGGGAGAGCTTTGCTCCCAGTCCCATTCTTACAAATCCCTCCCACTATTCTCCTCTCCTCTTCTCCTCCAAAAAAGGGGGAGCCCTCTTGGGTATCACCCCCACCTTTGGACATCTAGTACCAGTAGGACTAGGTACATCCTCTCTTACTGAGGTCCCACCAGGTCCAGGTAAGATAAGGGGATACGTGGCAGGAAACAGAGACAGCTTCATTCCAATTGTTAGGGGACCCACAGGGAGGCCAAGATGCACATCTACTACAAATGTGTAGGGGTCCTAGGTCCAGCTCCTGCATGGGGAGCTCTGCTTTTATTTTAAAAATTGATTATTTTATTTATTCATATCCAAAATGTTGGCCCTCTTTTGGTCACCCTTCTCCCCAGAGTTTGTCACTCCCTCCCCTATCTCTTTTGCTTCTGAAAGTGTGCCCCTCCCCAGCATGCCCCTTCTGTGGGGCATCAGGTGTTTACAGGATTAGAGGCATCCTGTCCTACTGGGGCCAGACAAGGTAGTCAGTTCTTTGCTACATATGTGTTGGAGGCCTACGATCAGCCTGTGTGTGCCTTTTGGTTGGTGGCTTAGTTTCTGGGAGCTCCCTGGGGTCCAGGTTAGTTTAGTTGACACTGTAGTCTTCCTATGGGGTTGCCATACCCTTCAGTTCCTTCAATCCTTCCCCTAACTCTTTAATTAGGGGTCCCTGACCTCAGTCCCAATGCTTGGCTGTAAGTATCTGCATCTGTCTCAGTTAGCTGCTGGTAGAGCCTCTTGGAGATTTTAATCATATGCCTAACCAATTGTGTGTAGACGTAAGGTGGTGAATGAGGGATTCTCTCTAAATATTAATTTGAGGACACCATTTTTTTTCTCATTGTGCTTCTATCTAAAACCAGTCCAGACGTGACTGACACACTCTTGGTGGTTCCTAGACACACTGGGGAAATATCTGGATAGGATCTGCCTAAGTGTTACTGTTGTTAGGGGGAAGACAAATTTATTTCATTATTCTGGATGGGATGTTCATACAGCTCAATGCGGGTGGGGATCTTTGATCACTAACAGGTTTCCTGGTGCATTGTTTGAAGAAGAGTGTATACGTGGTAGTGCTACATGCAGGTAAATGCCCTAGGTTGTGTGTGTGTTTAGTCAAAACCAAGTGGAGTCCTAGGTGACCAAAGTACGCCCTATGCTTAAAGCTTTTGCTGACAGGATACCTGGTGAAAACATATGATGTAGTAGTCTTGTTCTTCTTGAATCTCCATTCATCATCTCCAAAAGGGGTGAAACCATCACATTGTTAGGTGAACCATGTTTCTCAGAAACTTTGAGGAATAAGACGAAGGGTGCAGGACACCGGAGCATTGGGATAAACAGTATCTGCAGGTATACATCTAGGCCTCTCTCGGGCTGTCTTTCTGGTTCCTTTTGCCAGTAGAGCATGCATCAGACATGTATTCACTTTAACCACACTGTGGACAATGTCCTGTGTCTTCAACACTGTGTACAGGAGAAGCCATGTTTTCCCCCTAGCACCTCCTCTTCTCCGCGTTGGTGCGACCAGATTTGTGGGTGCCACTGGAAGGTGAAGTTCGAGATCTTAAGAGGATGGGAGGTAAACAGAGATTCTGTGGCTACATGGTTCAGCCTCTTCCCCTGGGAGTACAATCGATGGAAACTGTTCTACAGGTGTGAAAACAATTTTCCATAGGCAGGTAGGGTCTGGAGAGTGTCTCAGAAGGCTGCCAGCAGGCTGGATATTTTTTTTTTCTTTTTCTGCACAGCAGGTCCAGGACTCAGCTTATCAGCTGGAGGTTTATATTTCTAGGTAATTAATCAAACCAGGCGAGCTTAATGATCTCTCAGGAGAATTGGAATATGAACCCCTTTGATAGATGTCCAATTATTTTGGATTACTCCAAGTTTATGAGGTTCTCAGGAAATTACGTGTGACCCTTATTTGGTGAAAGTTAATTGCCCTCCAGCCCTGGTAGTGCAAAGCCCATATCCGGCAGGAGTTGGATGGAAACGGTTAGGCTTGGGACTCTTGTACCAAATTGTGATTTGGGGTTAAGAGATTAAAGTGGCAAAAAAGGTCAAGGAGTGGAAGAATTAGAAACATGATATGCGGCTTTTTACAGATTTAATTTAGGTCTGGGACGAGAGATGCCAATCACAGGCTCGTTCTCAGCTCGAATGAGTTTAGAGTTATCTGAAATTCCTCTCAGCTGGAAGCCTTACAACTAGTGTGGGCGCATACGTGTCAGCCTGCATGAGTGTGTGCATGCGTGCATGTGTGTGCGTGCGTGCGTGCATATCTAGGTTGATGTCAGCAGATAAGCTGTTTGTTCTTTCACGGGTACCTTTCACCTTTTTGCTGCACACACAGTCTCTCACTGGCCTGGACCAAGTACTTCAGGCTTAGGCTGGCTGGCCCTCTAGCTCCAGGGATTCTTCACATACCTCCCTCTGTCTTCCTCCTTGCCGTCACTGGCATTAAAGTGTGACTCATCACGTCCGTCCTCTTCTATGGGTTCTGGTAATCAGAACTTAAGTCCTCATGCTTGCAAGGCACGTGCTTAACGGACCGAGCCACCTCCCCATCTCAGAGGTTTATAACTCTGTGATAATAATTGGTAAGAGCATTGGCACAGAGCGAAGCTGGTGAGGGTGGCCTTGGGGAAGGAGTAGAGTGGCTTGGGTGGGTTTTCCTTTTACAATATATATATATATATATATATATATATATATATATTTGTATTGTATTGTTTATTGTGTGTTTTCCTCTGTTTGTCACCCCCTTTTTTTAATGATACGGTTCTTATTGAACCAGGAGCTTGATGGCTCCTCAATGCTAGGGTTAGAGGGTATGTGATGGCATCTGAGTGTTCCTCTTTCTCCTTCCTCATTTGAATGCCAGGGGGCAAGCTCAGCCTCTCCCGTCCGTGCCGTAAGCGCTGTGTCAGCTGCTTCTACATCCTTAGCACTGATGTCGGCAGGTGTGTCCCATGCCCTCCTCAGGTAGGATTTAACCAATCCGATTTTGCCTTCTACATAACTGTCTTGGGTCAGTGATCTAACAATGTGTCCTGGAATTATTTGGTGCAACAGTGTTTCCTAGGTAGAGTGTCACATTGGGTCTAGTTTAGTTGCTATTTTGGGTAACAAAGTACAAAAAGGACAGATCCATATGACAAGGAGTCTGCTCTGGAAAGAAAATGCCTGGGTATAAAGTCTAGCTTTGTCATCCGCTAGAATGTTAAAGAAGTGTCGCACTTTATGTGTCTCAGTTCCTTTCTGCTGTAAAGGGGAATTATAAAGAATAGTCCTTACATACGTCTTTGATGGTTAAGCTCAATCGTTTTGTTTCCCAATTGCTCTGCTCAGCCACGGATTTCTATGCATTGCAACCACTGTAGTATCTGCAGAAGCAGAGTCTTGCCAAACATAAAAACAGATACTGATATTTGTTCAGTGAATCGCTCTGTGGGAAATGCCTAACGATGTCTAGAGCACAGTCACCCTGAGCACATGCTGGCTGTTGTGATTTTTATTTTTACCTTGTCTTTGTTCTTCCAGTCCTGAGGCACAGTGCTGGAACATCTAAAGACCTTGGTGTGCTAAGGAAAAAAACCATACCTCCAATGTCCAAAAATAAAGCTAGAGTTAAAGACCAAGAAAGTATCTTTTCATGACTTGTAAATGGAGATAGTGTTACACGTGTTCAAGTCCTCTCTACCAACCCCTTTGGAAGAGCAGTGTATTTATTTACACAGACTTACCTTTTTTAAGGATGTGTAGCTTAAGAGAATGACCACCAGGTAAACAGTATTGGGTATCCCATCCTTCTGTTTACATCGTTAGCTGTCATGGGATTCAAAGCTGAGTCTGATCAAAAATCCTTAATTAGAAATGTTCAGAAAGCCAGCACTATCAAATAGTCATTGGTGGTCATGGAAAGTTTGCCTAATTAGTTTGTTATGGGCAGCTTGGAAGTGGTGTAATCAGAAAGCCCTCGTTGATACTTTTTCTCAGAACACTTGTTCGGTGATGTGTTTTCAGGATCAGAATCAAAAGAACATTTTTTTTTTCCCCTGCCGTCTACACAAACCTGCTTGGCACGTGCTCCTGTTTATGGAAACTCCAGACATATATTTGTATTCTTTTGAAAAGGGTGGGAGCTGGAAGGGAGGTCACAGGGGAGATTGGGGCTCTAGCTTTTGAATTCTTGTAGCCTTATCTGATTTCAGAAAGCAAGCAGAGGTTTAAGCTTAGTCTAGACTCTGGCTGACACACTCCCAAAAGAAAGGAATTTGCTCCGCCGAGGTCTACTAGCAGATTCTATTCCACAGGTTGCCTGGGAGAAGAGGCCAAGCCATAGTAGAGGAGTTCTTTCCTCTGGGAACTACTACTGTTTTCTGGACACATAGCCTCATCTGTTTGACCAACGCCAAAAGGGCAGCCATTACTATAAAAACCAACACGGGCGGAACAGGCTTGGACGGTAGTTTGCCTAATAATAGATAGTGAAGAAATGGTAAACTAAAGACCACTCACTGATGCATTAAAAGACATTTTGCGTAGTTTTCACTATGGGAAATGTCTTAGTTAATTATTCTGCTGCTGAGATAAAATTATCCTGATAAAAGCGACTGAAAGGCGAAGGTCTTTAACTTGGTTTCCCAGTTCTAGCAGCTACAGCTTGCCGGGTAGGGAGCAGGACATGGTGGCAGCAGGAATGGAGGCCTGGACAGCCCCATTTCATCCACAGGCAGGAAGTAGATATTGAACAGATAATGGAGCGTGCCTCTACAGCTCAAGGAGGACCACCCCCAGTCAGCGACTCACTTCCTCCAGGGAAGTAAGCACCAGAAGGTTTCTCAACATACATACCCATACACAAAAACTCGAAGAACTAGAAAATTCCCTGTGTGCGCACATGTGATCTATGTGCATGCGTGTCCATGTGTGTCCATGTGTGGACGTGCATGCAGAGGCTAGAGATTGATGTCAGGTATCTCCCTCAGTCACCTTTCACATTACCATTGAGGCAGGGTCTCTTACTCAGCTTGCAGCTCCTTGATAGGTCAGACAAGCTGGCTAATGATCCGCAGGGATTTTTCTGTCTCTGATTCCCCGACTCTGGGATTACAGGCACCTGCTATCATGCTTTTTTTTTTTTTAAGGTTTATTGATTTTATTTTATGTGAATGAATGCTTCATCTGCACATGGCTGTGTGTGTAACCAGCATGTCTTGTGCCCACAGATGCTTAAAAGAGGGCATAGGATTCCGTGGAACGGGAATTCTAGATGATTGTGAATCCCTGCACAGCTGATAGGAACTGACCCAGGGTCTCCTGCAAGAGGAAGAAGAACTTTCAACCTCTGATAGGTCTTTCCAGCACCCTGCCACCCCTACTCAGCTTTTTAGTAGGGTGCTAGGGAACCAAACTTACGCCGTCATACCATTGATCCCAGCACCTCAGTCTCCCCCCCCCCCCAGCTCCTTAAAAAAATAAAAAAAGAAAGAAACTCTTTAATAAGAACCCGTTTCTTTAATAAAAGTCGCTTCTGGGATCTCCCATTAGCAAACTACTGGTTAGTCCCCATTCTGTATTGAAAGTACTTTATTAACACAGCTACAAAGGAAAACTAGGGACTGTGTAATTCAATCTTTTGCCTTGTCCCTTCCAACAAATAATGGGTGTTTGCGAGTGGTGTGTGTGTGTGTGGGGGGGGGGTGACAAGAAGGGTGACAAATCTTTCCCCAGCAGACAGAAAGTAGGCATTTTATTCTAGTAGGCATAGGAACACCTGAACACTTCTTTTCTTGTCCGTAAGAAGTGATTAACTAACAGGGTAAAACATGCCCTGGGTTCCAGTTGTCTGGATGGGTGTTGATGTTGTTTCCAATAAAGGATAAACGTCAATTGAAGTGTCAGACCGGTAGCCTTTGATTTCTAAACCAAGGTAGACATCCAGGTTCGTTCGCCCTTTGGTTCTTTTTTTTTTTACGCACATTCCTGGAATTCAATGAGTGTTGCCCTGAACTTTCTTGGGGTTGGAGAGCAAGAGCCAACATAAGTACAAGACTTTTCAATTAATGCCAGTCACAATTCTGACATTCCTAGTCCCTTCCACATTAGCCTGTGACGTGGCTGGAGGCTTGTGTTTTGTTTCAATTCCTGGCCGAGCAAAGGAACGCAGGCTCTTGACTCTCTGCCAGTGCGTATAGATGGAGCCACAGCTGGTGGCACTCAGGCTTCTGATCTAGGTGATCTCTCACCTGTACTTTGCCCCACTAAACAAGGGTTTGTCAGGTCATGTCTGGAATGCAAGTGCCCTTTGGGCTTTTAGGTGTGGAAAAAAAAAGTTACTGTCAGGACCAGCTTTGTAATTTTCAGGGTCTTGCGTCAAATAAGGACGAAAGGCTTGCAGAAAATAGGGACTTTTAAGATGGCGACGGGAAAGCTCTCGGAAGCAGAGAGTATGGTTGTGGAGCATGGACCAAACACAGGGTCAGCTTTATAATGCTGTTCAGATGGGGAAAAAGGGGGGGTGGGGGAGCTCAAGTGTGAGAGTGTTGAAGGTCTGAGTCAGACACAGGCAAGCGATCGTGGGCCGAAACCATGAAGGCAAGAGTCACAAGAAACTCTTACTCAAATCTCTTGACACTCTGTTGGCTTAGTTGGTGTTTTACTTTCTCACTGATGTAAACAATTAGCCAGCAAGAAGCAACTTCCGCTCCGTGGCTGAATCATGGCTTTCAGGGGATGCAGTCCGTATGGTGTTATCGAGGGCAGTTTCTTGGCTAGGGTGGCAGGAGCAGTGAGGCTGTGTGCTTGTTCACATTTCTTGGGAGCAAGAGTAAAGACAAGACAGCATGTGGAATTGGGCTCTTAAAAGAGAAAGACAGAAAGGAAGGAAGGAAGAAAGAAAGAAGGAAAGAAAGATTTTTTTACATATGTGTGCCTTCTTGTCTGTAGGTGAGCCATGTGTATGCAGGGCCATATGAAAGCCAGAAGAAGAGAGCATCAAGTCAACTGGAATTGGGGTTATAGGTAGTTTTGAGGTGTCTGATATAGGGGTTGGAACTTCAACCTAGGTCTTCCTCAAGAGCAGCAAGGGTTCCCGCAGCAGTCTCTTTGCAGCCCATAACCCACTTTCTTCGGTGCTTCTCAATGAGGGGCAATTTCATTTACAGACTCTAATAATAGTCTTGGGTGGCATCCTGGGAGGACTGAAACACTTGGAGGTTTGTGTGTGTGTGTGTGTGTGTGTGTGTGTGTGTGTGTGTATGTGTGTGTGTGTTCGTACGCGTGCCCTCGCGCCCGCGTGCCCGTGTGTGTGTGTTCTTTAAGCTATGTGGCTTGTAGAGATCAAGGTCAGCAGTTACTTGATGGTAAATTAAAGCATAAGTAAAATGCAAAAACAAACAAACAAACTAATAATAGCAGAGTAAATCAAACGTGCCACGCACTCCTTCCTTCTGCATCGAGCGAGTCCTCTTACCAGGTTAGTTTCTGTAAGAGAGAGAGAGAGAAAAATATCCACAGCTGAGCAGCAAAGGATCCAATGTAAATTTCTGATAGCCAGCAAGCTGGTCTTGAACTTCCAAAGACCTTTTACCTCACAGAGAAAGCATTTAGGTGCTTCCGTGGTTTTGAATCTGGAGACGGAGGCCCCTTTATCCCAGTGCTGAGTGACACCCCCAAGCAAACTTCTTTCCAGTGAAAGTGGAAAAAATATCAACCCAAGATTTCAAAGGAAAGGAAATGCAATGTATTTTCTCATCAACTTTGGCATTATCTACTAAGCAGGCAAGCCTTCAATCTTCATCGTACTATTTTTCCATTGTATAATTCCGAGTGTGCCTGAAATCTGTCTCGCCCTTTTAACTCCGTCTTTCTGAAAGACAGACGAATCAAGTTTTCGAAAAACTTATCTTCGTTCCCCATTTGTTTCCTCAATACCTTTGATTATCATTAGCCAGAGGGAGGTCCACTGGAGGAGCTCGACATCTCGCCTCTGCAAATACGCCAACGTTACACAGATAAAGCTTTGCCTGCACGAATTCATTAATGACTTGGATTAAAAAAATAACTTTCCGTGTCTGGTATCCTCGGGGACTGAAGAGATTGGAGGTTTGTTGATGGGGGCATAGACAACGAGAAAAGCTACAATCACAGGCCTTTTAAAAAGTGTGTTCAATTTCTTAAGAAGGAAAGGCAGACAATTTTGTTCCAGGACTTGGGATTGTAGGAAAATCACTACTCTTGGCACTCGGCTGTCTTCCCAGAGCCCGGAGAATTGTGGGACTCATCTCTAGGAGTTAAATGTTCGTTAAAAGGGAACTTTTTTGTTTTGTTTTTTGGGTTTTTTTTGTTTGTTTTTGCATTGATTCCAGTAGAGATGTTTGAAAGCCAGCAAAGAGGAAGGAAAGGCTTCGGAGCT
This sequence comes from Rattus norvegicus, assembly GCF_021556685.1. Classification (NCBI taxonomy): domain Eukaryota; kingdom Metazoa; phylum Chordata; class Mammalia; order Rodentia; family Muridae; genus Rattus; species Rattus norvegicus. The sequence goes on from NC_141543.1 coordinate 101,946,276, forward strand.
GAAGAGTCAAGCTACCTTGATGAGATGGATTAGGGGTCAGATGTGTAGGTCACAAGTGTGAGCACAGCCAAGAGAACATTCGCAAAACAAACACTTGGCTGGATCCTTGCCAACAATATGGAGGGCAAACAAACTTTAGGAGAGAGACTCTAATCACACGGCAGGGCTATGCCTGCAACGAAGCCTTAAATTCTCCTCGGTTGCTTAGATTGGCTTCATGAAGTCTTCACACCACATATCAGCGTCCTAGTCAATATCCTAATGTTTGCCTGTCGGCCTAGTAAATATTCATTAGCCAGCTATGAAAGAGGAGAGCCCATTCTGTATGTTTCCTTCACATGCAAACCCATACGTTGACATTCTAGTCTCGCACATAATGCAGGTGAGCAGGTGAAGGGAATTAATCGTAAGAGAAGAACTGGTGTGAGGGTGCTTGAGGCTCTGGCACGATCGCCGGAGACGTTCCCCTCTCTGTGCACCTCTCTGGATGCTCCCAGACATGTTGGCTGCCCTTGTTTGGTACCCAGAAATGATTTTCTCATTTCTGACATTAGGCTCAGTTCTTCTCTCTTATTGACTGACCCGCATAGATTCCCAGAGGATTCTGAGAAGAGTTCCGATGGTTCCCCTTGTCCTCTGCCTCTGCTTACTCTTTGCATTTCCCCCATTTCTGATCCCTAATTTTGATCTTGTCATAAAAGTGGGACCCCCCCCCCACCCAAGGCTATAACTGGAAAGTATCACAGTTAGGTCCTAGGGGTTTGTTTTGTTTTGTTTTGTTTTTTGACTTGTTGGCCATATAAATTTGTTTGACACTTTCATGTACTCATCAGGATCTTTGAGCTCATTCTTCTAATTAATTTTACTCATTTCAACAACTTTTTGGTGTTACCTTTGCCCACTCCAGGTGGAAAGATAGGGAAGAAAGGCATGGCATGGTGTTAGGAGCAAGGAAGCTGACTGATAACGTTTCATCCAGACAGGAAGCAGACAGGGCAGGAGAGGGAAAGGGGAGGGGAAGGGGGAGGGGGAAGGGACTGAGGAGGAAGGAGGATTGGGGTGGGGAGAGGCAGAGAGAGAGAGAGAGAGAGAGAGAGAGAGAGAGAGAGAGAGAGAGAGCGCACCAGAGAGCCAGCCAGAAAGCACATGTGTCACACAAACACACACACACAAACACACACTCACTCACAGAGACAGAGAGAGACAGGGACCGAGAGAGGGAGGTGTGAAGGGAGCAGGAAGTAGGGTGAGGCTATCTTCAAAGCCACCCCCTTCTCCCAGTGACGTTTCCTCCAGCAAGGTTATACCTTTTCAAGTGCCCATAACCTCTCAAAATGCTGAACCAAGTTCGGACCAAGTGTTCAAATACAAGAGCCTTACGGGAAACACTTCTCATCCAAGCCATCATATCACCTCCTGAACTGTGGAGGTCAACTGAAGATCCAGCCAGAAAGTTTTGAGAAACTAAGGACATGAAGAATTTGAGTACCAACTCCAGATAAAAGCGAAGCAAAAAAACAAAACAAAACAAAACAAAAAAAAACACCCAAACAACCCCCCCAAAACAACAAACAACAAAAACAAAAACAAAACAAACAAAAATAAACCCCACCCCCCCAAAAAAAAACAAACAACAACAACAAAGACAAAAACAAAAAACAAGGGACTTTGGCTTCAAACTGCAGCCGAGAAGACTGGGACTGGCAAATGGGGGTCCGCGGTTGGCAGAGACTCCTAGGTAAACCACAAGGAGCAGAAGGTTATCAGGGCTCAGGGATGGAAACTGGCCTCTGGGAACCCTCAGCTTGGCAGCCATCCATCACAAAAGCCCCAGAGATCCCAGTGGAAAAAACACTTCACAGTTAGGAGAGCCCCAAGTCTAGATAAGCCGCCTGGGGGTGGAGTGCGAAGCCCGCGGTCCAGAAAGCCTCGTCTACACCTGTTTTCCATCCCTAGCAGGTGGCGACACTATTCTCTGTTTTGGAAAACCTAAGTTGCTTTTCAGCACATTTTCTTGGTGTCACTTGAGGAGTCCGGGCGTCAGTTTCAATTCACACGCAATATCGAGGTTTGCACGGTAACAGAGAGACTTTCTACTCGCAGGTAATTTTATATTTTCTGAACTCAGGAAATGGACCCATGAAAATGTAGCGCTTTGCTCTTGCCCACCCCTCTCCAAAAAAAAGTCTGTAAAAATGTTCACTTTTTATGTTCCACCGTCTCTGTTCCTCATTTATAGTATTTTCCTTTCGTTTCAGATGAAGTCAATCTTGCCATTATTAGGATTCTGTCAATCAGGGGACCACAGAGGGAGTGATGTCTACGGATTTTTCGTTAAGCCACAGAACTTTCTCTCTCTCTCTCTCTCTCTCTCTCTCTCTCTCTCTCTCTCTCTCTCTCTCTTAATAAATGACACACATTCAGGAGGGGAAAATGTCACCTTTGAGAAGCTAAAACAGGTTGACCAGTGTTTCTTTAAGTGGAGCTAATTGCATGGGATATTTGAAGATATTTCCATGGAACATGTTACCGGACATCTGTAGAGGATTCTGGGGAACTTTTACAGCTATTTCCTACTTGGTCGGCATTTTACAGGATCCTGCGGGAAGCCGGGGTGGTTAATTTCTTGGTTAATGGAGGGTCCCCAAAGCACAGAAAGTTGTGTCATGAGACAATGATACAACAATAGCTGGCAACTATTGTTACCATGGGTGGCAGGGCTTCACAAATGGCAAGAAAAGGGGAGTGGGGTGGGGGGAGTTGGACCCAGTACACAGGGAAGTTCTTTGTCTTTACTGAACTCACCTCAACTACGGGCTACCCAATTTCTCAGAGAAAAGAATTCTTAAAGATTCTCACTTAGGCTGGAGAGACCTTTAATTCTTATGATTGAACAATTGATAGTTCAAAGGAGTATTTGTGTGTGTGTGTGTGTGTATGCGTGTGTGCATACGTGTCTCAGAGAAGGTATGGTGATCAGAGGACAACTTTCATGAGTCTGTCTAGCCTTCCCCCTTATTGTAGCAGAGGCTGTCTCGTTTCTTTGGCTGGGCTTCATACCCTAGGCCACAAGCTTCTTGCTGATTTCTCCTCTCTCCACATTCTATCTTGTCATGCAGGTGCCGGGGCTGCAGACGCACATCGCCACGTCTGTGCTTTAATTCGAGACCGAGGGATGGCGCTCAAGCTGTCAGGCTTGCACTTTTACCCCGTGACCTTTCCCCTTGGCCCTTGGCTGAGACATTTTAAGTGTCATCAGATGACAGATGATTGATTTCTTATTAATTTGAAGACTGCTGCCTGTAAGGACTCGGAACAATGGTCAGCACAAAGTTTGGGCTGTAGGATGCCCTCTCCTGCTTCTGGCTTTGCTCTTGTCCCTCCTAGTCTGCTTCTAGCATGGCCAAGCCACCACACCCAAGCCCGTGGCCACTTCTCTTTAAAGCAAATGCTCTCGTGTCACCATCTCATGAAGAATTAAAGTTTAAAAGTATTCGACAAATAGCACACGGCTGTAGCACAGTCATACCATCATTTCACATCACTCTTCTCATTCTGAACCTTTTAAAATGAATTTGTGATGTGTAGTGATGGACTGTCTTGTATATGGTGACCTGATTGGTATTAGCAATTGAGCGTCTGACTCAGTCTCCAAACATAAGGTGGAGAGTGGTTGAAAAAAAAATACTGTACACATCCTTCATACTTGCATGCATGGGTGACCTTACTTACACCTGTGCATGTGTGCAGGCATGTGTGAACATGCACACACACACACACACACACACACACACACACACACACACGGAAGAAAAGAAAATCACTTTTTAGTTGGGCTTTAAATTTCTCAACAGCTTCTTTCTCACAACTGGAAGTGAGTAATGAGGTTTTTTACTCCATGTTAGGTAGGACAGAAAGTGTGGTTCAATGACCTGCTTTGAGTCACATATTCTTTTCCCAAAGAGCAGACAATAGTTGAGTCTCAGCTCCCTTCCAGTGGTAAAATAGTATCAGTTCTGCGGAGTTTCTCCTTCTTCTTCTTCTTCTTCTTCTTCTTCTTCTTCTTCTTCTTCTTCTTCTTCTTCTTCTTCTTCTTCTTCTTCTTCTTCTTCTTCTTCTCCTTCTCCTTCTTCTTCTCCTCCTCCTCCTTCTCTCCTTCTCCTTCTCCTCCTTCTCCTTCTCCTCCTTCTCCTTCTCCTCCTTCTCCTTCTCCTCTTCCTCCTCCTCCTTCTCTTTTCCTTCTTCTCCTCCTTCTTCTTCTTCTCCTTCTCCTTCTCCTCCTCTTCCTCCCCTCCTCCTCCTGCCCTCCCCCTCCCTCTCCTACTCTTCCTCCCCTCCCCTCCTCCTCCTCTCCCTCCCCTCCTCCTAATCTTCCTCTTTCATTTTTCCAACACTTAATCATGTGTCATTTGGTATATCTATGGCTTCCCCCCATTTCTCATTTGTTGATTTCCTTGTTCAGGTGGTGTCCAAGTCAATAATCAGTTTACAATATCATTGGAAAAACCAGGGAGGTCCAGTGCTGTGGCATCAACACAGCGGGGCGATTGTACTTTTCTTCATTTCAATCGCTGGTGTGAGGGATGGAGGATGTCTACCTGTCCTCTCTGTCTCTGTCTCTCTTTCTCTTCCACTCATCTTTCTCTTTTTAAATTTCATGAAGTAATTTTTCTCCCTCCCTCCCTTCTTGCTCCTCCTTCTCTCTTTTCCTGGCAATCTTTTTCCTTTTTCCTTTCTCACTTTTCCCTTCTTTCTTCTCTTCCCCTCTCTTCTATCTGTCTGTCCTTTAGTTCTCCTTTGCTCCCCTCTTTCTACTTCTCTGCCTTTCTATCCTCCCTTCTGTCTTCTTTCTGCCCCCTGTCTCCTCCTTCTCCTCCTCTTCCCTTCTTTTCTCTCTTTTCTTCCTCTCCTTCCTCCCCACTCCTTCTCCACAAACATGTGTTGTTCTATTTCTACCTCATAAAATGCTTATGGTAGAGACTTGAAAATATAAAGCACAGAGGAGAAAAAGAAAATGTTAGTATAACCACAGGGATATGTGAACATTTGTTTTTAAATGTGAAAAAAAGTTCTATTCTTTCTCTTTTCAATAATCACTTTTCAATTTTGGCCAAACGTTGAAAATGTTCATTTCTTTGTGACTTGTTTATTGTGTACTGCCTAATGCTTGGTTAGCTGTTTTGGGCTGTGTTTTTGGAAGTCTTATGTAGCCCCAACTGGACTTGAATGTTTGTTTAACTGAGGCAGGCCTTAAACCCCCAATTTGCCTGCCTCTACCTCCCTGCCTTCCACCAAGTGCTGAGATCACAGACATATACTGCACAACCTAAGACAAATGCTTGGTTAGGTTTTACACGTTGTCATTGTCATTGTTGTTGTTGTTAATGAGGTTCTTTTTAGACCAGATGGTACTTGTTCATGAATGGTGATATTGTCCTATTATCAAATATGGGCTGATATGAATAAATTAGCTCCAGACTTTGACCAGACGGGGATATTTGGAAGGATTTTACTATGCCTCACCTTATCCCATCACGCTAGGTCAACTATTTAGTCATTAAAAACTATCAGCAACTTCCTGTGTGCTAGAAACTTTCTGTTAGTGGAGAGTCACTATTTGAAAGTCAAGTTACTTTCTTATGCCCATGGTCTTAAGATAACTTTTTTAAAAGATAATTTTTATGTTTGTGTGTCTGTGTGAATGAATGCTCTCTCTCTCTCTCTCTCTCTCTCTCTCTCTCTCTCTCTCTCTCTCTGTGTGTGTGTGTGTGTGTGTGTGTGTGCACACGAACACATGCACATGCTTCTTCCCATGTCTGTGGTGTGCTTGCACCTGTAAAGGGCAGATCTCCTAGAGCTGGAGTCACCCAGCATGGATACTGGGAATTGAACTTGAGTCCTCTGGAAAAACAGCAAACACTCTTAACTACTAAGTGAGCCACTTCTCCATCTTGTTCTTAAGGTAGTTTAATACTGAGCATGAGTTAGAAACTTGGGTTGGGGGAAAATGTATAAATACCTACATTTAAATGTAAATTTTTAATGTATATATATATATATATAACCTTTATTTTCCCATATTTTTATTGGTTATTTTATTTATTTACATTTCAAATGTTATCTCCCTTCCCTCTTTCCCCTCCACAAACCCTCTATCCCCTCCCCCTGCCTCTATGAAGGTGCTCTGTCACCTGTCTACCCACTCCCCTCTCAGCACTCAGCATTCCTCTACCCTGGGTCATCCAGCTTCCATAGGAGCAAGGGGCTCCCCTCCTATTGATGCCAGATAAGACAGTCCTCTGCTACATATCCAGTTGGAGCCATGGGTACCCCCATGGGTACTCTGTGGTTGGTGGTTTAGTCCTTGGGAGCTCTGGGGGGTCTGGTTGGTTGATATTGTTGTTCTTCCTATGGGGTTGCAAACCCCTTCAGTTCTTCCAGTCCTTGCCTTAACTCCTCCATTGGGGACCCTGTTCTTAGTCCAATGGTTGGCTGCACACATCCATATCTGTATTGGTCAGACTCTGGAAGAGCCTCTCAGAGGACAGCTATACCAGGCTCCTGTCAGCAAGCTTTTCTTGGTATCAGCAATAGTGTCTGGGTTTGGTGTCTGCAGATGGGATGGATCCCTAGGTGGGGCAGTCTCTGGATGGCCTTTCCTTCAGATTCTGCTCCAGTCTTTGTCCCTGCATTTCCTTTTGACAGGAGGAGTTCTGGATTATTTTTGAGGTGGGTGGGTGGCGCCCTCCCTTAGTTGGGGATTGTGCCTATTCACTGGATATGGTCTCTACAGGTTCAATCTCTCCTTTGTTGGATATTTTGGCTAAAGTCCTCTCTCCTGGGTCCTGGGAACCTCTTGGGACCCTGGCATCTGGGACTTTCTAGTGGCTACCCTCAGTTTCCCCTTTTCCTCTGCTACACATCTCCTTTCAAAATCCTGACCCTCTGTACTTCTCCCCCATCTCTTACTGTATCTGAACCATCCCTCCTTTTTCCCTCTCCCTCCTTTCTTCCTCCCAGATCCCTCTCTCCCTCTACCTCCTGAGATTTTCTTCCCCCTTCTGAGTAAGACCGTAGCATCCAGCATTCAGACTTTGGTGTGGTCCTCCTTCTTCTTGGCTTTCAAATGGTGTGTGAGTTATATTTCAGGTATTCTGAACTGTTTTTTTGTCTAATATCCACTTATCAGTGAGTGCATACCATGTGTGTTCTTTTGTGACTAGGTTACCTCACTCAGGATGGTATTTTCCAGTTCTATCCATTTGCCTGTGAATTCCATGAAGTCATTGATTTTAATGGCTGAGTAGTATGCCATCGTGTAGATGTACCACATTTTCTGTATCCATTCCTCTGTTGAGGGACATCTGTGTTGTTTCCAGCTTCTGGTTATTATAAATAAGGCTGCTATGAACATAGTGGAGAACACAGATTTTTTTTTATATACTTCTAAATGCACATGGTAATCTATTCTGAAAATGCTGTCCCCCTCTTTCCTTTCTTCTATCCTATTGACTGTAGCTGATGAAGTCTTCTAGAATGATCTGCATTCAACTTCCCCTTATAAACCAACTGTCTATATCCCCCAGTAAACCCTGTGCTGCTGCCCAGTGATTATCTGTGACTTTCTAGATTCTTGCTTTTGGTGATAAACTGGGCTGTTTTCAGAGGGAATTTCATCTTGGGCAGTTTTTCTCTTTGCTTGTTTGGGACACTGCCAAGACCCTTGGTGGTAGAATTCCATGCATTTGAAGAATCTTGTTAGCATTCAAGCGACTCTGAGTTACAAACAGGAAAATCCATCCACATGACCTACCCTGAGATGTCATGATAACTTCCTAAGGTCATGAATCTCCATGCTCTAGAGATTGTATTTTCTTTTTTTTTCTTTTTTTTTTTTTTATTAACTTGAGTATTTCTTATATACATTTCGAGTGTTATTCCCTTTCCCGGTATCCGGGCAAACATCCCCCTCCCCCCTCCCCTTCCTTATGGGTGTTCCCCTCCCAACCCTCCCCCCATTGCCGCCCTCCCCCCACCAGTCTAGTTCACTGGGGGTTCAGTCTTAGCAGGACCCAGGGCTTCCCCTTCCACTGGTGCTCTTACTAGGATATTCATTGCTACCTATGGGGTCAGAGTCCAGGGTCAGTCCATGTATAGTCTTTAGGTAGTGGCTTAGTCCCTGGAAGCTCTGGTTGCTTGGCATTGTTGTTCATAAGGGGTCTCGAGCCCCTTCAAGCTCTTCCAGTTCTTTCTCTGATTCCTTCAACGGGGGTCCTATTCTCAGTTCAGTGGTTTGCTGCTGGCATTCGCCTCTGTATTTGCTGTATTCTGGCTGTGTCTCTCAGGAGCAATCTACATCTGGCTCCTGTCGGTCTGCACTTCTTTGCTTCATCCATCTTGTCTAATTGGGTGGCTGTATATGTATGGGCCACATGTGGGGCAGGCTCTGAATGGGTGTTCCTTCAGTCTCTGTTTTAATCTTTGCCTCTCTCTTCCCTGCCAAGGGTATTCTTGTTCCCCTTTTAAAGAAGGAGTGAAGCATTCACATTTTGATTATCCGTCTTGAGTTTCATTTGTTCTAGGCATCTAGGGTAATTCAAGCATTTGGGCTAATAGCCACTTATCAATGAGTGCATACCATGTATGTCTTTCTGGGATTGGGTTAGCTCACTCAGGATGATGTTTTCCAGTTCCAACCATTTGCCTACGAATTTCATAAAGTTGTTGTTTTTGATAGCTGAGTAATATTCCATTGTGTAGATGTACCACATTTTCTGTATCCATTCCTCTGTTGAAGGGCATCTGGGTTCTTTCCAGCTTCTGGCTATTATAAATAAGGCTGCAATGAACATAGTGGGGCACGTGTCCTTTTTATATGTTGGGGCATCTTTTGGGTATATGCCCAAGAGAGGTATAGCTGGATCCTCAGGCAGTTCAATGTCCAATTTTCTGAGGAACCTCCAGACTGATTTCCAGAATGGTTGTACCAGTCTGCAATCTCACCAACAATGGAGGAGTGTTCCTCTTTCTCCGAATCCTCGCCAGCATCTGCTGTCACCTGAGTTTTTGATCTTAGCCATTCTCACTGGTGTGAGGTGAAATCTCAGGGTTGTTTTGATTTGCATTTCCCTATGACTAAAGATGTTGAACATTTCTTTAGGTGTTTCTCAGCCATTCGGCATTCCTCAGCTGTGAATTGTTTGTTTAGCTCTGAACCGCATTTTTTAATAGGGTTATTTGTCTCCCTGCAGTCTAACTTCTTGAGTTCTTTGTATATTTTGGATATAAGGCCTCTATCTGTTGTAGGATTGGTAAAGATCTTTTCCCAATCTGTTGGTTGCCGTTTTGTCCTAACCACAGTGTCCTTTGCCTTACAGAAGCTTTGCAGTTTTATGAGATCCCATTTGTCGATTCTTGATCTTAGAGTGTAAGCCATTGGTGTTTTGTTTAGGAAATTTTTTCCAGTGCCCATGTGTTCCAGATGCTTCCCTAGTTTTTCCTTCTATTAGTTTGAGTGTGTCTGGTTTGATGTGGAGGTCCTTGATCCACTTGGACTTAAGCTTTGTACAGGGTGATAAGCATGGATCGATCTGCATTCTTCTACATGTTGACCTCCAGTTCAACCAGCACCATTTGCTGAAAATGCTATCTTTTTTCCATTTGATGGTTTTGGCTCCTTTGTCAAAAATCAAGTGACCATAGGTGTGTGGGTTCATTTCTGGGTCTTCAATTCTATTCCATTGGTCTATCTGTCTGTCTCTGTACCAATACCATGCAGTTTTTATCACTATTGCTCTGTAATACTGCTTGAGTTCAGGGATAGTGATTCCCCCTGAAGTCCTTTTATTGTTGAGGATAGCTTTAGCTATCCTGGGTTTTTTGTTATTCCAGATGAATTTGCAAATTGTTCTGTCTAACTCTTTGAAGAATTGGATTGGTATTTTGATGGGGATTGCATTGAATCTGTAGATTGCTTTTGGTAAAATGGCCATTTTTACTATATTGATCCTGCCAAACCATGAGCATGGGAGATCTTTCCATCTTCTGAGGTCTTCTTTAATTTCCTTCTTCATTGTCTTGAAGTTCTTATTGTACAGATCTTTTACTTGCTTTGTTAAAGTCACACCGAGGTACTTTATATTATTTGGGTCTATTATGAAGGGTGTCGTTTCCCTAATTTCTTTCTCGGCTTGTTTCTCTTTTGTATAGAGGAAGGCAACTGATTTATTTGAGTTAATTTTATACCCAGCCACTTTGCTGAAGTTGTTTATCAGCTTTAGTAGTTCTCTGGTGGAACTTTTGGGATCACTTAAATATACTATCCTATCATCTGCAAAAGGTGATATTTTGACTTCTCCTTTTCCGATCTGTATCCCCTTGACCTCCTTTTGTTGTCTGATTGCTCTGGCTAGAACTTCAAGAACTATATTGAATAAGTAGGGAGAGAGTGGGCAGCCTTGTCTAGTCCCTGATTTTAGTGGGATTGCTTCAAGTTTCTCTCCATTTAGTTTAATGTTAGCAACTGGTTTGCTGTATATGGCTTTTACTATGTTCAGGTATGGGCCTTGAATTCCTATTCTTTCCAGGACTTTTATCATGAAGGGGTGTTGAATTTTGTCAAATGCTTTCTCAGCGTCTAATGAAATGATCATGTGGTTTTGTTCTTTCAGTTTGTTTATATAATGGATCACGTTGATGGTTTTCCGTATATTAAACCATCCCTGCATGCCTGGGATGAAGCCTACTTGGTCATGGTGGATGATTGTTTTGATGTGCTCTTGGATACGGTTTGCCAGAATTTTGTTGAGTATTTTTGCGTCGATATTCATAAGGGAAATTGGTCTGAAGTTCTCTTTCTTTGTTGGGTCTTTGTGTGGTTTAGGTATAAGAGTAATTGTGGCTTCGTAGAAGGTATTCGGTAGTGCTCCATCTGTTTCAATTTTGTGGAATAGTTTGGATAATATTGGTATGAGGTCTTCTATGAAGGTCTGATAGAATTCTGCACTAAACCCGTCTGGACCTGGGCTCTTTTTGGTTGGGAGACCTTTAATGACTGCTTCTATTTCCTTAGGAGTTATGGGGTTGTTTAACTGGTTTATCTGTTCCTGATTTAACTTCGATACCTGGTATCTGTCTAGGAAATTGTCCATTTCCTGAAGATTTTCAAGTTTTGTTGAATATAGGTTTTTATAGTAAGATCTGATGATTTTTTGAATTTCCTCTGAATCTGTAGTTATGTCTCCCTTTTCATTTCTGATTTTGTTAATTTGGACGCACTCTCTGTGTCCTCTCGTTAGTCTGGCTAAGGGTTTATCTATCTTGTTGATTTTCTCAAAGAACCAACTTTTGGTTCTGTTGATTCTTTCTATGGTCCTTTTTGTTTCTACTTGGTTGATTTCAGCTCTGAGTTTGATTATTTCCTGCCTTCTACTCCTCCTGGGTGTATTTGCTTCTTTTTGTTCTAGAGCTTTTAGGTGTGCTGTCAAGCTGCTGACATATGCTCTTTCCTGCTTCTTTCTGCAGGCACTCAGCGCTATGAGTTTTCCTCTTAGCACAGCTTTCATTGTGTCCCATAAGTTTGGGTATGTTGTACCTTCATTTTCATTAAATTCTAAAAAGTTTTTAATTTCTTTCTTTATTTCTTCCTTGACCAGGTTATCATTGAGTAGAGCATTGTTCAATTTCCAAGTATATGTGGGCATTCTTCCTTGATTGTTATTGAAGACCAGTTTTAGGCCGTGGTGGTCCGATAGCACGCATGGGATTATTTCTATCTTTCTATACCTGTTGAGGCCCGTTTTTTGACCAATTATATGGTCAATTTTGGAGAAAGTACCATGAGGAGCTGAGAAGAAGGTATATCCTTTTGCTTTAGGATAGAATGTTCTATAAATATCCGTTAAGTCCATTTGGCTCATGACTTCTCTTAATCTGTCTACATCTCTGTTCAATTTCTGTTTCCATGATCTGTCCATTGATGAGACTGGGGTGTTGAAATCTCCCACTATTATTGCGTGAGGTGCAATGTGTGTTTTGAGCTTTAGTAAGGTTTCTTTTACATATGTAGGTGCCCTTGTATTTGGGGCATAGATATTTAGGATTGAGAGTTCATCTTGGTGGATTTTTCCTTTGCTGAATATGAAGTGTCCTTCCTTATCTTTTTTGATGAATTTTAGTTGAAAATTGATTTTATTTGATATTAGAATGGCTACTCCAGCTTGCTTCTTCTGACCATTTGCTTGGAAAATTGTTTTCCAGCCTTTCACTCTGAGGTAATGTCTGTCTTTGTCTCTGAGGTGTGTTTCCGGTAGGCAGCGAATGCAGGGTCCTCGTTGCGTATCCAGTTTGTTAATCTATGTCTTTTTATTGGGGCGTTGAGGCCATTGATGTTGAGAGATATTAAGGAATAGTGATTATTGCTTCCCGTTATATTCATATTTGGATGTGAGGTTATGTTTGTGTGCTTTCATTCTCTTTGTTTTGTTGCCAAGACGATTAGTTTCTTGCTTCTTCTAGGGTATAGCTTGCCTCCTTATGTTGGGCTTTACCATTTATTATCCTTTGTAGTGCTGGATTTGTAGAAAGATATTGTGTAAATTTGGTTTTGTCATGGAATATCTTGGTTTCTCCATCTGTGTTAATTGAGAGTTTTGCAGGATACAGTAACCTGGGCTGGCATTTGTGTTCTCTTATGGTCTGTATGACATCAGTCCATGATCTTCTGGCTTTCATAGTTTCTGGCGAGAAGTCTGGTGTGATTCTGATAGGTCTGCCTTTATATGTTACTTGACCTTTTTCCCTTACTGCTTTTAATATTCTTTCTTTATTTTGTGCGTTTGGTGTTTTGACTATTATGTGACGGGAGGTGTTTCTTTTCTGGTCCAATCTATTTGGAGTTCTGTAGGCTTCTTGTATGCCTATGGGTATCTCTTTTTTTAGGTTAGGGAAGTTTTCTTCTATGATTTTGTTGAAGATATTTACTGGTCCTTTGAGCTGGGAGTCTTCACTCTCTTCTATACCTATTATCCTTAGGTTTGATCTTCTCATTGAGTCCTGGATTTCCTGTATGTTTTGGACCAGTAGCTTTTTCTGCTTTACATTATCTTTGACCGTTGAGTCAATGATTTCTATGGAATCTTCTGCTCCTGAGATTCTCTCTTCCATCTCTTGTATTCTGTTGGTGAAGCTTGTATCTACAGCTCCTTGTCTCTTCTTTTGGTTTTCTATATCCAGGGTTGTTTCCATGTGTTCTTTCTTGATTGCTTCTATTTCCATTTTTAATTCCTTCAACTGTTTGATTGTGTTTTCCTGGAATTCTTTCAGGGATTTTTGCGATTCCTCTCTGTAGGCTTCTACTTGTTTATTAATGTTTTCCTGTGTTTCCCTAAGGGAGTTCTTCACGTCTTTCTTGAAGTCCTCCAGCATCATGATCAAATATGATTTTGAAACTAGATCTTGCTTTTCTGGTGTGTTTAGATATTCCATGTTTGTTTTGGTGGGAGAATTGGGCTCCGATGATGCCATGTAGTCTTGGTTTCTGTTGCTTGGGTTCCTGCGCTTGCCTCTCGCCATCAGATTATCTCTAGTGTTACTTTGTTCTGCTATTTTTGACAGTGGCTAGACTGTCCTATAAGCCTGTGTGTCAGGAGTGCTGTAGACCTGTTTTACTGTTTTCTTTCAGTCAGTTATGGGGACAGAGTGTTCTGCTTTCGGGCGTGTAGTTTTTCCTCTCTACAGGTCTTCAGCTGTTCCTGTGGGCCTGTGTCTTGAGTTCACCAGGCAGCTTTCTTGCAGCAGAAAAGTTGGTCTTACCTGTGGTCTCAAGGCTCAAGTTCGCTCGTCGGGTGCTGCCCACGGGCTCTCTGCAGCGGCAGCAACCAGGAAGATATGCGCCGCCCCTTCCGGGAGCTTCAGTGCACCAGGGTTCCAGATGGCCTTTGGTGTTTTCCTTTGGCGTCCGAGATGTATGTACAGAGAGCATTCTCTTCTGGTTTCCCAGGCTTGTCTGCCTCTCTGAAGGTTTAGCTCTCCCTCCCACGGGATTTGGGTGCAGAGAACTGTTTATCCGGTCTGTTTCCTTCAGGTTCCGGCGGAGATTGTATTTTCTAATAGTGGGACTCTGGGGAAGCCACCAAAGTTTTTTATGTAGAAAAGCCCATCTGATCTTATGGCGGAAGCCCAGAAGAGACATTTGAAATTTTAAAAGAGGTAGAGAAGAAGAACAACAAAACAGAAAAAAGAAGAAATGAAAAATTAAAAAAAAAATGAAAAAAGAGACTGGGGTTTCTGTCAGTTACTTCTGCTGAATCTATTGAGTGTTTTTCTTTCCCTGACAGTAGAATCAGGATTTAATTAACAGGGAGCTGTCTTCCAAAGCCTAGTCCTTACAGTCCAGAATACTGCTTTTGCAAGATCCAAGTGATTTGAGAGTGTCCCAACACAGAGCCTGTAACATGGTCTGTGACTATACATCCTAGAATCATCCGAGGGTATCACAGACTCCTCTCAGCTGGGGCCAAGGAATTTGAATTTTAAAACAGTCAAAATAATCTCTGTTCTGGGGTGACATTTCACCGTTCGGTGTCTTTTTTTTCCCCCCATTTCTTAGCTATAATCACTGGCTTGGGTTATTTTATTATAATTTGAGTTCTTCAGGACCAACAACAATAATGAACTTAAACAAAACCAACGACCTCCCCCTACCCCCGAGATTCAGCTAAGCATTGCAGGGCTAAATTTATTAGAGGTTCAAGGTCATGGGAATGGGTGTGTCTATTAGTAATGTGATCACAGGCGGGTACTGTCAAGGCTGCTGGTGAAGCAAAATCAGTTGGGCATGGCAAGTCACTGGAGAAGAAGCATTAAAGTAGACACAGAGTATTTACAGAGAAGCTGAATGCTGTGCTTGTCAATACTGTCCCACCTGTTTTCATGTTTCTAAAGCTGGACTGACCTCTACTGGATGTGTCTTGGGTGTCTATGACATCCAATGCAAATGTCCTCTTGAATTGATGGCATGCTTGAGGGTGACTATTTCTTTCCATTGGCTACACTGCACTAGATGTGCACAAAAGACCGAACTGTAGCCAGCCCACAGCTGCTTTTAGGGCGTGGACTGTCATTTTGGTCAAATTCCTGGACTGTCATCCGCCATCTATCACAAGTGTCAGTCTTCAAAGGGAGAATAGGAAAATAAACTTTGACTTTTGCGGGCAAAAAGAGCAAAGGATTGGTCCAGTGATATGAAATTTATTAATTATGCAACTCTCTTGGAGAAGAGATCGAAGTTTGCGCTGCATTTGGAAACACTAAAGAATTTAACAGTTTAGCTCCTGACTGAAACACAACATCTCCACAGCCCCGTGTTATGCCTCAGGACAGCCTCTGAAGGCACTTTCGAAAACCAAAGGTTCCCGGCAAATACACTACTGACTCCTCACTGGTTGTATGTGTGAATGCAGCCCTGATCATCTGCTGGTTGCAAAATGAACATGTCTCTAAGAGAAGAAAGCAGTCTCTCAGTCTACTTTATCCACATGGCGTTACGTCCAAAAAGGATCAAGGGTGACTACCCAAAATGCACAGAAAAAAAAAAAAAAAGGAATCATAGACAGTGATTGGCTTTATTGGGATTTTAAAGGTATTTGTTTTTACAAGGAAAGGAGGGGGGATATTATGACTACCCCTAGCTGAAGCTGAATTTGATCATTCTGAAAGTATTCTGCCATTCGATAATTAAAAAAAGAAAAGCAAAGAAAACTTGGGCTGAAGAGAGGGCTCGTTCAGGAAAAGTGCTTTTCTTGCAGTATGAGGATCTAAATTTACTCCCAGAGCCCACATAACAAAGCCAACCATGGTGGTGGTGCTGTCTTGTAATTCCAGTTTGTGGGAGACAGAGACGGGCCTGTCCTTAGGGCTTGCCAGTCAGTCCACCTCACCTACGCAGGGAACTGCAGCGCAATGAGAGAAATTGTTTTGAGACCCAAGTTATAGCCTCTGAGGAATGGTACTCAATGTTCCCATTTGGCCTTCCTGTGCACATGCATGCATGTGCAAATATATATGTGCACACATATAAAGAAAGATAAATTTAATCTGAGTACCAATTTAATTTTAGAGATCAATAAAGGTCATACTATGTCCAAATGTTTGAGATATTTGGTTCTAGTGACAGAATTGTTTGTACTCTTGTATTTTTACATAATACAAGAAATTAGTTTAGAAATTAGTGAACATTAGCATTCCTTATAAGACTGGTGTGGCGAGTTCATGCTCCAGTTACTGGCTGTGGTCTCCCAGCTACATTCTTTTCTAAAACATGTCTTCAGTGCCAGTCCTGAGTGCTGCCATCAGCCACAGCCACCTGCCTGTTTCAGTGACCCCTCTTCATCCTTATTGAGGTGACAGTATTCTTAGGTCCTGGATCATGAGACTTGGAGTTCGCATGTGTTTTGAAAAACTTACTAATGAAAAAAAAACACATGATAAAGAATTCATATCATATCTCCATCGTTTTGAAACATCTGCTTGGAGGTATTAAAACTATTAGCATTGTTTGGCAATGGATTTTCAAAACTCTTGTTTATATAAACAAGCTTATTATAAACTGAATCTCTGAACACATTAAATAGAAACTACCAACTCTCTCTTCCTCATACTTGGAAACCCTTGATCTTCACCACTCCCGTCTACCCACCTACTCGCTACAAATCTATTTTTCGTGTTCATGTCTGTTCATTTTGTCTGTGACCCATTAGATTTTACCATGAATGTCTGTGGGACTCTGGGTTTGGGGAGATCCTTGCAGCTTGGTGGCCTCGAGCAGTGGGGACACAACTATGGTGTCAGAAAGTTGTGCAACTGGGGGATCGAGTGTGGATCAAGAATGAGGTCAAGACGTGCCCAGATCCAAAAATTTCATCCTCAGACCAGCAGGAGTTAGGAGTGCTTCCTCCTTGCTCTGGGCCTGCATGTTCTGGTGCAGGTAGCCTTCATGACCCCCATCTCTGCCACTATTTATGTAGTCAAATACCCTGCTGGCCAAATTACAGGCTTAACTTCCTCTCTCCCTATAAGGACATGTTCAGAAAGCACTTGGAATTCCTATTCACGTAAATGAAGCATTCCCAGCACCTTGGCACCAGCCAATAATGTACACTTATCCTGACAACTCTTACCCACTCCCCAAGGTGTGTATAGCCCTTGTTACCCCCAATGAAGGAGAGATGTTTCATTGAAAACCATCTCAGAGAAGGCCGTTTCTCCCTGCACTCACCAACAACCAAAGCCCACTTCATTGTTTCAAGTACAGCCCGGTGTGCAACGGTGCCTAGGCACCTAGGGCAGTAGTGAACCTGGGCTGGCACTCAACAAAAGGCAGTGATTCCTCACTCATAGAATCTACTGATAACCAATAGTTCAGAGGTAAAGGGTAAATCCTTGTGAGACCCTCTGTCTTCTATGATTGACTGTTGACAGGGTAAATCTCACATAGGGCCAATGTACGCCACTGCAGTTGCTATGAGTTAATGGTTGCTATAGTTGCGTGAGTCTAGTGAATGGTAAACACATGACATTTATGTAAGAGTGCTTGGTAATATACAGGTCACAGGAAAGGATGTTTTTCCTCTTATTTGGTCCAAACAGACCCCTGAAAGAATAAACCCCAGCACTATCAAATATGTTTAGGCATAGATTTTTTTTTTCTAAAGAGAAATGAGAGACAAGGAGTGGGAGGGGTCAAGAGACCCCAGGGAAAATTTCACATACCCACATTTTTGGAATCTCACTTTCCCCCCAAATTCTTCTAACCTTTGTCTCTGGCTTCTAAGAAGTAGTAAAATACCATTTTAAAGTATGTACACCTCCTTACTTGGTAGCTTTAGTAATGATGGCAGGTGCTATGAATGCTACCAAAGGAGAAGAACAATCATCATTCTGTATGTTAATTCTGAACCTGGTATACTCAGTATTGAATGGCCTAGCAAGACACACCTGCTTGTGCAATAGCGGTGCAAGTGAAACGGGAGTAACCAATTGTTCTCTAGTTGGATTTAAGCCTCACCTTACAAGAAGAATCACAAACCTGATGCCATTATCAGGAAAAGGACCTGTATCTGTACCAGGCCCAAGGAAGATAATCTACTACTTTTATTCTGTTAAATATACATAGTGTTATACTGACTTCTAATGACGATGATGATGATGATGACGACAATGACAATGACGACTACTTCTACTTCTTCTTCTTCTTCTTCTTCTTCTTCTTCTTCTTCTTCTTCTTCTTCTTCTTCTTCTTCTTCTTCTTCTTCTTCTTCTTCTTCTTCTTATTCTCCTTCTTCTTCTGCTTCCTCTTCCTATTATTATTATTATAGCAATATATTAATGCATCATTCAACTCTAATTAGACAAATTTCTATTTGTAATGAATGGTTGTCAACGCCGACCCCTTACCTGGTTGAGATGCAGAGAGTAAGAGACTGTGGAATGCTCAGTCTTAAATAGGATGCTTATGCTATAATGCTACTGGTGGAAGAAGGGGGTAAATGATTGTAGTGTTTTAAAAATACAACAGTGCAGCTGTACAGATGAATCCATAATGGTTCTACCAGACCAAATCTCAACATAGAGAGAAAGTTGGGTGTAAAGTCTCACCCCAACCCAAGGAGCTATTGGCAATTGAAAACTGCTGTAAAGGGAGAGAAGGTTTTCTTTAAGAGTATAACCTCTGGAATCATGCTACAGTGGATCACCACACATTTAATAATATATGGGCTGCTCAAATTGGGCTTGACATCTAAGAAAAGGAAAGAGGTTGCAAGATTAGGTAGGTAGAAAGGGAGGTTGGATCCGGGAGAAGGAGGTTAATATGGATGTTAATATGGATACTGTATGAAATTCTCAAAGAACTAGTACAAAAGTAGAAGAATACATACATCTGAAAATATCAGAGAAACAAAAGTCCTGAAATCACTAAAGCTTATTGTGGAAAAGCCCATGAGGCCAATTGCATGTTGCAATGGTCAATACACATAGACAGACAGGCATGTGGACATATAGATCTATACACATACACACAGAGCAGACACACAGACACACAAACTTGTTCATACAAATACATGCACACACACACACACACACACACACACACACACACACACACCATATAAATATATACGCAGGCACGCAGATACATACACACATACACAGACTCAGACGTATACTAGACTATAGACACATTTACACATAGACACTCACATGTGTGCACACATAAACACAGACACATGGACACATGTGTATGTTCACGTCCCCACTCCAGTGCAAACATTTATCTATTTATCATATTCATCTGCACTTAAATTTTAGCAGGTGAATTCCAGGCCCGTGTGTACAAAGTTTCTTGCCAAAGCTAGGGCCTTACGACTCAGAGTTGGAGTCACTTTTAACCCTGCTTACACCCCACCCCCATCCCTGCTCCTTCTGGGTACAAAGACCTTAATTGAGTGATTGGATCTGAAATTTGCTCTAAGAGAAGGTCTGAAGACTTTTCTTTTTCCTTTTCCTCTGCTCCCCCTCCCCAATTCTAATGGAAATTCTAATGGAATTTGCAGACAGGGGAAGGAAAGTGAATTATTCAGAGGAGTGGGAGGCACGTGAGTGCTAATTGTGCTTAGCCTGTTCTTAAGTGTATAGCCTGTTTGCTATTAAATTTTACAGTCTTTCAACAATATATACTTTTTTTTAATGGAGGGAACTTCATAAATCTGACAAGGAAAAGTCGGAGCAAGTTATTCTAGGGGTTTAAATCTTCTAATCGAAGTCAGGTTTAAAATTTGAACACAATATTCCCAGGATGGGCTTACCTTGCCCTGTCGATGTGTTACCTCTTCCCCAGATTAGCTTGTTGCTTTCTGTACTTGGAAGGGTTGATGTAACTACTTAGAGATGACTCTAATTTTGGATGGCAGGGAGTTATGAAGGCCTTGTACATACTCATGCAGGACAATGGGAGGCTACTGAATCATGTGTCTGAAAAAAGCCACTGGACCTTAACCTTAACAAACAGCATTGTGTCCTATGAAGGTTCAAGCCCCAGTGTAGGGGAATGTCAGGGAGGTGAGGTGGGAGCGTGAGGGTGGGTGGGGGAGCATCCTCATAGAAGCAGGGAGAGGAGGGGTGGGATGGGGGTTTGTGGAGGAGAAACCAGGAAAGGGGATGACACTTGAAATGAAAATAAATAAAATATCCAATAAAAATAAAAATAAATAAAAATTATGAGAACCCCCCCAGCATTTTGACAATGTATTAGCAAAGTTAATTCAAAATATTCTGCACCGATAAAGAGATATTAAGTAGAACATTGTTATGAGAAATACATTCAATCCTAGGCTTCCCCTTACTTCTCTTATTGCCTTCTTACTTCTCTTATTGCCTTCATAAAATATCCTTGGGATTAAACGGGGAGCCTGCTTGTTAGAAATTAAAATACTTGTTAAATATTACTGGAAAAAAAATCCAAATCTTTTCTAGTACATTTTCCGTGGTGAGAATTATTTCCTATTTGATGTTCGTTTTACTCAGCTTTCAAGCTTCCAGGGAGTAGAAACTTACTTAAATTACTTTAAGGAAAAAAAACTGGTTTATTAAAAGACAATAATGCCTTTGGTTCGCAAATGGAAAACATTCAGGAGACCAGGCAGTGAGGAGGGCCATGTGGTGCCTCTGACACAGCGGACTTTGTCTCTTCTGGTTTCTTTGCATAGCTCTCTCAACCACTTCTGCTTCGGGCAACGAGCCAGTATATTCTCCACCTGAAATTTTACAATTTTTTTTCCTGCTTTCCCCTCACTCATGTTAACTTCATCTTCTTCTTCACAGCTTTGGTGCCTTGTTTTATCTCACATTTCTGCCTATCGCATGCTGGATTTGGTTTCTCCTGCTTGGCTGCCTTAGTCTTTCAGCATTTGTGCTCAGAATACTGTAGAAAGGGACTCTAAAGGGTTGCTCAACTTTTGGCTGTCAGTTCATGTCATGCTGTAGGTTGGTAGTCAGGTTGTCTGTCTGTCTGTTTGTCTGCCTATCTGCCTGTCTGCTGGCCTGCCTGCCTGACTATCTATCATCTGTCATTCTGTTTTTCTTTCTCTTTCTTTCTCCTTCCTTTCTTCCGTCTTTTCTTTCTTTCTTCCTTCCTTCCTTTCTTTTTTCTTTCTACCATCTATCTATCAACCATTCTATCTATCTATCTATCTATCTATCTATCTATCTATCTATCTATCATCTTTCTTTCTCTTTCTTTCTTTCTTTCTTTCTTTCTTTCTTTCTCTCTCTCTCTCTCATCTATCAACCATTCTATCTACCCATCTGTATGTCTATCTATCTATCTATCTATCTATCTATCTATCTATCTATCTATTATCTATCTATCTATTATCTATCTATCTATTATCTATCTATCTATCTATCTATCTATCTATCTATCTATCTATCTATGTGTTGGCAGTTAACAACCACCTTCAATTAACCCAAGCTTTGTGATCCTGGTGACTTCCTGCGCAGTTAGAGCTGCAGCTTATGGTCTGTTCTGAAGTTTAATTCACCATTATTATTATTATTATTATTATTATTATTATTATTATTATTATTATTGAGACAGGGTCTTATGTAGCCCGGGCTAGCCTTAAACTTTCCATGGCGTTGAGAATGACTTCAATCTTCTAATCTTCCTACCTCCACCTTTCTAGGCTTGTGCAACCACCCCTGACTTCTGCTGTGTTGGAGATCAAACCCAGGGCTTCATGCATGCTAGTCAAGCGGTGCACTACCTCAGCTACAGACTTTGTTCCTCCCCCCCCTCCAATTAGATATACTAGAAAGCCACTAACAGAAGCATTTAACTATGGGAGTGACCTGATGCACTTGAAATGTCTTACTGAAGAAGCATTGATGACTCTGTTTACTTCCTAGGGACTCTTGCAAGTGATAAAGAAGATGAGTGACTTTTGAGTAGGAGCAGAGAGTGGTTTGAAACATGTGCCGCTATAACTATCACTAGTATCAAAAGTGTGGCAAATTATCTGGTAGTCTATTTTATGTGTTGCTCACAAAACCTTCCACCACGAGCCTGTCCATGGCCTTGTTAAAATGACAGGTATATGTGGAGATCACAATAGAATCCATTTTCCCTAGGCATATCTGAGTCAGCCAGGCGAGTGCCAGACCCAAGAAGAGTTCCTAAGGATCAGGAATCCAATACATATTCCCATAAACATTAATCAAAACTGGGAAACGCAAGCACGGATGATGTGTTCTGGTCCCTGAGGACCACATAGTCAGGAGGTTACTTACTATTTACATTGGACACTGAAGGAGCTGCAGTCAGGGAAGAGACAGAGAGAAACAGCTTATGAGTCAAAAGTTATGCACTCTAAAGACCCCTCCCCCCTCTTATCCCTGCAACTCTGGACTCATTTTAGTGGCTTGTCAGTGAGTTTCTCTATCATATCCTTCAGGTATCCCCCCTCTCCAATTTGAGTTATGGCTTCAAATATTTATAGTTTTATTATTTTATTTTATTTAGTTTAGTTTAGTTTATAGCTAAAGGGGCAGGGGAAAGGCGCTCCAGGCATGGAAGAAGTTTATTCGGAGGGCGAAACTTAAGCATTTTGGGAATGTGCTGCTTTGGAAAGTGCTCTCAGGGAACACTATGTGTCTTTCTTACTTGAAGAGAAACCACTGTGCTCACGAGAGGACAGTGAAGAGAATCAGGAAGGCTCTCTTTTAATCATGTGATCTATTTACAGATCACATTGAAAGCTTATTTACCCACTTCTGTGGGTAAATCCCTTTAATAATAAAATAATTCCCGTGGCAGTCAATTGGCAACACTAAATACATCACCTGTCATTTAGCAGGTGTTTAGTAAACACCCAGGCTCTTGTCTTTTCTCTTCTCTTTTCTGTTCCTCCACACCATCCTAAACGTGGGCTTATTTACCAATAGCGATCCAACTTGTGTGCTTACAAGGTAAGCACTGAAACATGGGAGGGTATTTGCAACGAAAGGTTCAAGTTCAATTCCACCGTGAATAGTAAACCAGCTTCCAGTTGGCCCGTTGCCACTCCTTCTCCCAAAGCCAACTGGCATCCAGTGCCTACCCCATTCCTCTTGGAATTTACAGATGTGTGCTGGGCAGTGTGGGAGAGGGTGTTTTACAGCAGCAATTACTTTCTTTGGGGGGGGGGAGTAAACAGTAGAAATTTAAGGATAATTGCAGCAAGAAATTTGTTTCCTATTGCAGTGTGAATAACCCGAGGGCAGCCAATTGGCTGGTTGCCCTACAAGTCCCTAAAAGGATGATTGGCAACTGTTTTGCATTTGTGCCCAGTAGAGGTTTGCAGATGTACAGTGGTGAGGGGAGGGAAGATGGTGGGTGTGGGGGCTCTGTGGTTACGTATGTGTGCAAGGTAAAGGATAGTGTTCTACCGGGATTAGAGAGGAATGGGGTAATGTCTGTGTACGAGGCAGAGCTAGTTTCTCTTTAAGCTGGGAGTTGCAGCTGAATGCCAGTTGGCATCTCCTGATTCTGCTATAAGGCCAACACACACGCAGGCAGCCCAGTCGCTTAATCCTTCTGATTTTGCTGCTTGCTGCCCGTGACTGTATGAAGCTTGTTGGAGCCTGAACCAACATGCGATTATGAGGTTGTGAGCAGCCGGGAGCTGGTTGTCCATGGCCTTGGGTGAACTGACTGTACCACCCCTGTACTTGGATTCTCAGCCAAGGTTGGCTGCACCCCCAAATTTCTCTGTCAGGTGTGGCATCACAGAGAAGATTATTGTTGTTGTTCTTTTTACATTTTATGAGAACAGAATAGTTTCCAGATCTTTTCCAGACAAGGTCTCATGTAGCCTAGGCTGGCTTTGAACTTGCTATGCAGCTGGGAACGCCCTTGACCTTGTGCTCTTCTTGCCTGCACGTCCCCAGTGCTACTATTATAGGCTTGTGTCACCAAATCTTGGTTTATGTAGTGTTGGGGGTTAACCAAGATTTGCGCATTGTAGGTACGGTCTATCTACTAAACTAGCTTCTCTAGAGTGGTATTTAGCTTCAGGTTCTATAAATATGTTTTTCTTTCCCCTGTATAGACTTCAATAACAACACAGGCAGCAATGACACATTTCTGTAGACTTTTGTTTAATGATCATTTAGCAATTATTTTGGGTATGGGTTTTTAAAAAAGGAGTTCTTTTTGCTCTATGAGTGAAAAAAATTACTAAGAAAAGACAAAACTCAAATTGAAGCTGGAGAAATATCTATTCATCCATAGATTTGTCTGCATGTTTAGGTGTATTTTCTTCATGTATTCACCATGTCCATGCAATGCCCAAAGAAGGCAGAAGAGGGCATTGGCTCCTCTGGAGCCGAGGTTTGAGACATCTGACAGCTGCAGACCTCCATGTAGGTGCTGGGAACCGAACCGTGCCCTTCAGCAAGAGCAGCAGGTGTTCTTAAACCACAGAACCATCTTTCCAGCCCCAAAGGTAGAGATCTAGATTTCTGTTTCTCCATCTTATTTGATCTCTCTAGATGAAGAAGAAAAGTACAGAATTTTACTCTACTAGTTGGTAATAATTTCCTCAAAGAAACCTTGACAGCTTTTATTGCAATGACTTTTGTGTTTTACGTAGATGGGAATTTCAGTCAGGAAAGAGTTAATTTGCTATTATATTTTTATGATGAAATGATTGTTCTTGGCCTGGCCCATAAGACCATACCTGGCTTGGCTTCTGTTTCATTTCTTAGGTATCCCCAAACTCCTGTTCTATGGCATCTAGTTATGTACCCTTTCCCTCCAACCCTCAAAAGGATTGTAGTTCTTCCTGCTGCAAGACCATTACATACCTCTTTGCTGTTTCTAGGATATACCCAACTGCTTCTCATTCTTTGTGTACTATTCCACTCTCACTGTCTTCTCCAAATTTCCAGACTGGTAGACAACACAATTATGTCTTCAAATTGTGCCTGTCAAACATTTTGTAATCGTTTATCCTTCTGTGCGAATCTGTTACAAGTTGATTGACGACTACTGTCTCTATTAATAAGTACTCTGTTTTGGGCACTTATGACTCTGGGGACAGGAAGGATAACGTAAAGGAAACTAGGCACTTCTATGGGGAGGACACATCGATACAAGTAGATGTCATTTAAATTTAATGCTAACAAGGACAGAACAAGATTGGAAGGGGCAATGATGGAAGATCTGTATTTAGTTTGTCAGAAGAGATCCCTAAAGGACAAGCAAGTGAATTTCAAAGAATTCTGGGTATGGACGCAGAGCTAGTTTCTCTTTAAGATGGGAGTTCTCTGCCCTCCCCACTGTACACTCCCTGGGCTTTGAACTTCATTGTGAAGTCAAACATGAAGCAGCATCCTAAGGGTAGGATCATTAAGCACCAAACACAGAACATGTGCTTTATCCTGAGGATATGTAGACCAGGAGTGGTGTCTCTCTTTCTAGAAGAGACAAGAAACCGCTAGCTGCAAAATCAATGCCAGTGTCTGTAGCTGTGCTCGGCTGAAAATCAAGGTTCCTCCGGGGAGCTCTGGGTGATCAGAAGGGATGGCCACAGACACGTAAAGGGGATTAAAAGGCAGACATTGAACAACAGAATCAATGCTGGAGAACAGAGGTGTAATAACCCAAAGCATCAGGGAATAAAGGAGGGAGGCTGGCAAACGGAGACAACAGGGCTCACAAATGGCAAGGGAAGCAAGGAGGGAGGGTGTGGTAGAGAAGGGTGAGGACAGAGAAATCGTCTTGAGCTTTATTTAGCACGAGGACCCGGATGACCTTAAAGAGAACAGTGTTAGAACTAGGGAGCAAGATACTGAGAAGGGGGTTCTGAGAAAGTGTAAAAGTCAAAACAGCACACTGGGGTTGAAAGATCTTTAAATCTTTCAACTGGTGAAGAACATTGCCAAAGGCAAAAACCCTTGTCTGCCATCAAACTATCGGACAGATTGTGCCTTTTCTTTTTTTTTTTTAAATTTTTTTTTTTAAAGATTGTTGTTCTCAGAAAGCCCAGGGCAATCAAATCTCAGCCAGCAGCACTGAGGGTCAGGACTGAGATAGATATCTTGGGAGATGAGAGTGAAGATGTACACGAACTCTCTTGGCAGTACGAGTGGGCAGGATTCCATCCTTAGGGATAGTCCTTCTTGGACTGACCTGTTATTATTGTTAGCCTCTCTTTTTTCCAGTGCACAGAATTGACCACAAGGTCCTAAAACCAGTGGTTGAAAAAGGATTTAATTGATGCTTTTCTTCTCTTTATCTGAATTCAATGGTGAAGAAATCTTGGTTTCAGGCTTTAATCTAGTGGGCTCTGTTGTTGGTACCCGGTCAGTTATCTAAGATCTATGAGGAATGAATTCACTAACTGGACATTGATGAGAGCATGATGGAGAACACAGGCAACACTGCGAGGCAAGTTTATGAGCAGAACGTGGACCATTGACGCAGTTAACAGTGTGAGTTGTTATAGCTGGGACAAGTAACAACCAAGGATTGCAGCCTGGGAGACCATACGTAAAAGCTACCTGAGGGTTCATCAGTAGGCAGCAGCACAGACCATGTGTTGCTCCGACATGGGGTAGAAGCTCATTAGCACCTTTGTTCTGGATGTAACCCAGGTTTCCATGGATAAGTCTATCCTAAGTACAGAGGCTACCATCTCCCTCTGTGATGATCTCATCAGCTGCTACTCAGGAGAACTGACTGTGTTTGTTCTCAGGGAAAGTTAATGTACCTGGGGTTTCTTAGTGGTCTGCCAGATGACTAAGGCTCATCTTGTGAGGGTGCCAAGGTTACTGCTTATTGAAATCTTCCTTCTTTGGGGGGAAATGGAACATTAGGAAAAGTCATGATGGATAAGCAGAGATCTCCACTGTGGGCCTTCCTATTGTCTGTTAGATATTTCAGAGTATCAGCTAAGGAGTTCATTGACCATCATGGAGTAGGGGAGGTTTCGGCTCTCACCTTTCTGACTATGCTTTCTAGGCCATATTCTAGTATCCATAATGCAATGGGCACCATACTCTTCTGTTCTGTTGATATGATCCAGAGCTCATTCTTGAGGCTAACACTAAATTGGATCCAGAATAAGAGTTAAATGTTGAGGCTACCCATGACTTATAATTTCAGATTACAGGAATCAAGGCATTGACCCGTATCTTCTTGGCAGAACAAATAGGCAGCCATTCTCAAGTTATTCCTTTCTGCTCTGTAAATGCTGTTTTTCCATTGAGGAAATATTTGTAAGTTGGTCTGGTCTGCACGCAGACTACTGTGAAGGATGCCTGTAAGAAGCTGTGTGAACAGAATTTAAGGCCCCCATGGGAGGAGCTGCTGCAAAGGAAGAAGTGTCTTGCTTCTGAGCTGGGTAACTGGAGGTAAATCTCTAGGGTGCTTCCTGTGTTCTCTATGTACCTGTCAGATTGTGATTAGAAGGCATAGATGAACACTATTTCTCTTCTACGTAGACAATGATTTCTTAAAATTGGCAGTAGAGTGATGCTTTAAACATCATGGTAGAGTTCTTAGGTATTTAGTGTAAGCCAGAAGAAAGACAGGATTTTGTGTAGTAAGAAAGGAAGACTAGAGCTGGTAATCATGTCTATGACTCTAATGTTCATGCAGTATTTACTGTGTATCTCCTACTGCATTAAGAATGTCCTCATGGAAGCCATCAAGTAAGATAAAATTAGGGGCTTTACAAATATCATAAAGCTAGAATGTAGAGAACAAGAGTCAAATTTTGGAACTATGTTGTTTGTTGTTGTTGTTTTTCTCCTCCTCCCCCTTCCACTCCTCCTCCTCCTCCTTTTCTTTTTCCTTTCAGTGTAGATCACATCAGGAATGGAGGATTGTTTGACGTAGGAGACAGAATGCTCTATCAGGTTGTGTTGCCATGAAGTCTGGATATTGGTAAAGTGAACTTACACAGGGAGAACTTCAAAGGTGAGATGATTCTTCTCTTCTCATTTTGCAAGTGAGGAAACAGGTCCTGGGACAGTGGGTTGTATATGGTCCTGCAGGTGTTACACTGCCTCTAGAAATTGGGAAAAGATAACACTGGCTTGGTCAAAGTCTCCTTTAGCAAATTTCATGTCCCCAGGTAGCTCTTATCTGAAAAAAATCCCAATTTCCACAGAGCATTTTAGAAGTTATCAAGCCACCCAAAGTCTTATGGGAACAGGAAGTCAAAATATGCCTTCTTGAAAACCAGATAAGAATGTGGATCTAGAGGTTAACTAAAGTCTTATCAATATTTAATGAGGTATAACTCTATATGGTTCTGCAGAGATGTACACACAGGCAGAAATAAACTAGAGTTGAGCTCAGAATTCTACAGATGGAAATTTCCTTTAGAGTAGAAGGTTTCTTGATTGTGATGGTTAGTACTGTAGAGTTGACAGAGTCTAGAATGCTCTGGGAGCCTGGAAGACCTGGGAGATGAGGCCTCTGGTCATGCCTTCTTATGGTTGTTTTGATTGCATTGGTTTAAGTGGAGAGACCTGTCCACTGTGAGTGGCATCACTCATTGGTTGGGGCATGAACATCGTAGATGTAGAAAGCTAGCTGAGCAGCATATATACCTTCACTGATCTCTCCTGACTGGGGACATAATGTGACCAACTGTTTTATGTTTCTGCTGCCTTGAATTTCTTTTCATACTGGACTGGGCCTCTAATTGTGAGTTAAAATCAACTACCCTTTCCTTACATTGCTTTTTGCCAGGGTATCATAGCAACAGGAAAAGAAGTCAAGACACGGACATAAAGGTCTTCATCTACTTTCTTCAACATTGGATATGACCAAGTCATGAGAAGCTCTTTCCCTAGGAATATGAAACTTATTCTTTTATGACTACGATAAATGCCCAATTAACGTTCATATAAGGTCTGTCAAAAATTAGCTACTTCAATATAAACAAGTTAAATCAAATTAAAATTCTGATTTATTTGTACCTGTCACATCTAAAATGATTGACAGCCACATGTGAGTAGTGGCTTTCGTTTTATGCAAAATCAGTATAACATATTTCGCTAGCCTAGAAAATTCTACTGGGCAATCTACAGTCTACACGGTGTGTATAGATATAGCAAGAGATGGCACACTACACTCACAGGAGGTAGTACTAGCATAATAGGGCGAAAAATTCCAGCTTTGCCAGCTGCTAAGTATGGCTAATTGTCCCAATTCTCCAAGTATGTTCTAGAGAACAGTATGGTAGAAATCAGAGAAAGATTTAACTGGTATATTATTTAGGGAAGAACATATAGAGTGATCCATGACCTCAAATCTATCTTCAAGGTACTGACTGGACTGTAGATTTGAATATAGAGAGAAGTGGGATAGAAGTTGGGAGAAGAAGTCTACATAATTAAGCAGGCCTCAACATGGTGTGATCTGATTGATCAGCGCTAAAGTCATAGTTCTGTAAGTAATCTTCAAAGTGTCCTTATTCCTTGAAGGAATACACTGGTCCTCTTGAAGGGACTACTGTGTCAAAGTAGTGTGTTACTTTCCCTAGGGAGAATTTGACAAATGTCTCATCTCAGATAGGATTCCAAAGAAACAGTTCCATACAAATTGAGTTTGGTGAGCCAAAGATTTTATTTGGCTCTATTTGCAGGAGTTTGGGGAATCCCCCAATAGTTGCTTCATTAAAAATGTCTACCCGCCGAATGGATGATAGTCTTAAAACTAAATAGATGGGGTCTTCCCTTGAGATAACCTTCCACCCCTTATACATTCTAGCAAAATTGGCCAGGATTAAATATATCTAGTGGCAAAGGGTTGTCAGGAGGGCGTGGCTGGAAACTCAGGTGATAGTCTAATTCTGTGAGGGCATGTCACCCTATCTTGTTAAGGGTCCCCATTGCTCTGATTAAGATGCTACTTTTTTCGCTGTGTGAAGACAGCCTTCCTTAGCACCCATCATTCCTTTTCTATGATGCTTCTGAGACTTGGAGAAGGTGATATATATTTCTTCTAGTTGTGGCTGAACATTGGGCCACAATGCCACAGCAACAATCTTTTATTTTCAACACGTTAGCCAGTGATGACTCTCCACGATAACCACTACCGACTGCAAAAGGAAGCTTCCCTGACCATGGCCAACAACAGCAATTATCTGTGGCACAAACACAAACACTTTGGAAATAATCTGACAGGCATATCATCTCTGATAGTAGCTTGTCCATCATCAGGGCCTATTGCTTCCTTAGCCTCAGGATTTTTTTAAATTTTTTGTCATAAAGTACTAAATATGGCTACTTCCACTGGGGAGTGGGTGTTGAACCACATGAAAACAATCAGTTTATTGTACATATGTCATGTCATTCTTATACCATTGGACACCTTTTGTCTGGGATGCTAATCAGGTTTACACATTGGTGACAATTGTCCCTCAGTAAAGAATCACATAGGATCTCCCATCAATATGAATGCCAGCTTTTGGCTTATCTCTGATTTGATTTTTTCATGCCCAGAAATGAAAAGGTGCAGTATTTTCAGCAACAAAGCCTTACCATCTAGCCATGCAGTATAGCCAACAGCAGTAGCACGAGTTATCTGGGAAGCCACAGGACCCTCCATGGCGAACTACTCTTAGACCGTTATCTCCCAGCACTAAGCTTTTCATTTAATTCCCCATGATTTATGGGATTGTATTTTCCACTCCAAAAGGTGTATGAGGTCAAATCATTTCCTCTTTGTTTGAGCTATTCAGTTTTCAACTAAGCTATTCTTTCAACCAACTCAGCTCCTATAAGGTGGGCTGACGTACCATTGGACCTGGATATTCTCTGCCCAATTCTGCACACCAGTGTTTGTGAAATGGCTGTCCTTGTCCTTGTCTATCCTCTATCCTTCAGAGCACTCATATATAACACTAAGTTGGAGGAGGCATCACTTGTTGCTTACAGGAAAATGCTTGCCAAAGACCTATTGCAGTTGCCATGGGTGTGGGCCTTGTTGCCTCCTTCACTTCCAGGTATAGATCCTGTGTAATGTCCCTGTCAATCTTGTAAAGAACAGGTAGATTTATGTGCTTGCTGTGCCACAGAAACTCTCCTCTGTGGCTATAATTGAGAACAGCCCTCACACAACTGGACAGCATACAAAATGTCAGAATACTTCACTGGAATGCTAGGAACCTTAGCTATTTTCCAGTCTATGTTGCCTCCCCTGTAGCCAGACATTTGAGCCCACTGAGAAGTTTCCAAAAGTACTTGTGAGCAGATGGCTTGTATTTTAGTAGGGAACTACTTCTTGGTATCTATGAGGACTCAGTGGTCTCTGAGTTACCACATGGAAAACTACCCACGCTCCGATTCCCACTGGACTTGGTTATAGATTTTTTCTTCCACATCTGTGTCTCCACAGTGGCCAACTCAGCACTTACCAGACTTCTTTTCCCATTGGGCCACCCATAAAGTCAAGGCTCTGAATACAGCCCAGTGCTCAGTACAGACTGTCACAGGCCAAGTCTCATGACGTGCTGCTTTCTAAATTGCTGTTAGCTCACTGCCTACTCTTTTCTTTCCTCAGCCCACATGGTAGTGATGTTCATTTTTATCGATGCTGACTATCCATTCTTGTCTGGAATCCTTGCTCAGGCCATCCGTGTCCCTAGCATGTACAGGAATGGTTATCACTCCTTCAAGTATCTTGTCTGGTTTGGTTGCTAGCTAAATGCCTGGGGGAGGCCCACTGACTTGAAGTGACATTGGTCCCAAGTATAATCTGCCTGGAGTTGGTGACAGGGCTTGAAGGCCTGTGTGCTTTGTTCATGCAATGAGGCATGTCACTTTTGCAATATTCAGTTCAGTGTCACCATAGGGAAAGTGTTGGTCAGAAGTCCTTTAGCACAGCTCCTCACTGAGTAACAGTGGTTTTCACAGTCACTTGGGTGGACCTGGTGGTGAATTCCACCTCTTGTAATATTTATGTGCAGCTGGCCATTGGCATTTTAGATATGAGTGTGAAACCCCTGCCCCTTTCTATTATTGGGATTGAAATGCTAATTGACCTTCTCGCTCAGATTGTTTCTACCCAGGTTGCCATATTTAGCCCTTTGAGTGTCTAGTAAATTCCAACATAAACAGGCATGGGGACATTAGAATGCACAGCTATTCTGAAGGATCTTTTCTTGTTCTAAAGCATCTAGAGCTCTCATGTCCCAATTCCGTATGAAGTGCTTTTAATCAAGTGATACAGAGACAGGCAACCCGAACAAGATGAGAAATGAAAATCCTGGCACCGTGGGAATACACCTGTAACTCTTCTAAATATGCAGGCACAGGTTATTGTAGGAGTTGCTCAATAATCTTGCCAGATATTATAAGCATCTTACCTGACATACTACTCCCAAGAATTTTACAGTTCTGCCCGGCCCTCATACCATGGGTGGGACTGACTGTCCATCCATGTTCTCTTTGGTGCGCTTGTACATATTTCAGATGTTTTTGTAAATCTGTAAGACACACAGGTCATCGTTCTATAAGGAAACATTTTACAAAGAACAGGCAAAGGTCTCTGAAGTATTGTATGTGCGGGACTTAATGTAGTACGAAAAATACCACTTTGCTTCTATCAGTTGAGTCCTTGGGAAATCAATGAGGGTGAGAGATAGCTCACTGGATGAAGATGCTGAGACACGGGGGTGGGGATTTAGCTCAGTGGTAGAGCGCTTGCCTAGCAAGCACAAGGCCCTGGGTTCGGTCCCCAGCTCTGAAAAAAAAAGATGCTGAAACATATCTCTGGATAAAGAAGCTTGCTACTGCGTCTCTTTCTCTCCTCCTCCTCCTCCTCCACCTCCTCCTCCTCCTCCTCCTCCTCCTCCTCCTCCTCCTCCTCTTCTTTTCTCTTCTTCTTCTTTTCTCTTCTTCTTCTTCTTCTTCTTCTTCTTCTTCTTCTTCTTCTTCTTCTTCTTCTTCTTCTTCTTCTTCTTCTTCTTCTTCCTCTCTCTCTCTCTCCCCTCCCTCTCTTAGCACCTGCCCACCTTATCTCCACCATCCCAATACATCTCCTCCATGTGAAAAAAAAAGAAGCTCGCTACCAAGTGTGATGACTAACATTCAATTTCCAAAGACCCACATGGTGGATGGAAGAGATTAGCTCATGAAAATTGTCTTCTGACTTCCACATGTAGCATATGCATCACCGCACATACACATAAGTGTGTTAAAAAATAAGGGAAAAGGAAGCATCATTGCATAACAGTATGGATGAGACACAGTGTCTTCTTTAACACTGTGACTCACAGCCATTCTCCATGCACTGTTCTGTTTCCTCCTGGTTCTGCTGAGGGGCTGCTGTGACTCCTTCCCTTCTGGAATCATCCAGGAGGCTTTGCCCTTCTAACAGCCCTGTGACTAAAGGGAGATGGGTCTTATTCTCACCTCTATAGAAGCTATTGCTTCCAGCTTCTGACAAGCTCTTGTCAAGCACTACCCATTGCCTTTCTGTTGGCTTTACTTTGGTCTGGAATATGTGTGTGTGCGTGTGTGTGTGTGTGTAGTAATAATCTCAATAATTGGGAAGAAATGTACACAGCTTACTGTAAGAGATAGGGGTCATGGAGATAATTGCTTATCCCTAGGATAAACTCAATCCCAGTCACCTGCATTGCTCTAGCTCCATATTCATCCACGATATT